>NC_045666.1:1258679-1558679 GCF_009829145.1 Chiroxiphia lanceolata
ATCTCCGAGCACAATCGAGCCTTTGTCCCCGCTCCTCTCCCTGCCCAGCTGAGACGAGGCAGCGACAGCGGCGGCTCTTCGGGGGCTGCCTCATCCCTCGGGGTGCCGGGGGTCCGCTCCAGGTCCCCGTCCTTGTCCCCAGCCCGGGGCTGTCCCGCTCGTGTCCCACGCCCGGGGGGCTGCGGGGCCGCCGCCGGTGTCCCGCGCGATGCCGGAGGTTTTAATGCCCCGCACGGGATCCCGCGGCTCTGAGCAGGTCCCTCCCGTCAGCCATCAGGAGGTTGGGTTGTTAAATGGAGGCACATTGTTGTTTAAATGGGGGGTCGGAGCCCCTCCGGGGGTTGGATCCCCCCGGGCCGGCTCCACCCGCTCCCGCTCCCTCCCACCCCGGGGCTCTTCCCGAGGCACAATCGTTGTTCCCTGCGCCGAAACCCCCCCGGGGACTCCCCTCCCATCTCCCCCCCTCCCTCTGACGGGCTCCAAACCCCTCGGAGACCCTCATCCCATCTCCCCACCTCCTTCTGCCGGCTCCAACCCCCTCGGAGACCCTCATCCCATCTCCCACTCCCTCTGCCGGGCTCCAAACCCCCCCAGGACTCTCATCCCATCTCCCTCTGACAGGCTCCAAACCCCCCCAGGGACCCTCATCCCATCTCCCTCTGACGGGCTCCAAACCCCCTCGGGGGACCCTCATCCCATCTCCCCCCTCCCTCTACCGGCTCCAAACCCCCTCGAGACCCTCATCCCATCTCCCACCTCCCTCTGCCGGCTCCAACCCCCCCAGGGACCTCATCCCATCTCACCTCCCTCTGTGGGGCTCCAAACCCCCCGGGGACTCTCCTCCCATCTCCCACCCCCTCTACCGGGCTCCAAACCCCCTCAGAGACCCTCATCCCATCTCCCCCCTCCTTCTACCGGCTCCAAACCCCCCCGGGACCCTCCTCCCATCTCCCACCTCCCTCTGCCCCCTCCTCCCGCCGGCAAAAAGCCCGAGCAGGCTCCCTCCCCTGCTCCCTCCCTCCCGCAGCTGGTTCGTTATTCCTGCCTGGATTATTCCTGGCGACAGGTCGGGATGATTTAATGGATTTGATTAGAGGAAGCTGGCTCTGTGCTGCAGCCCCGGGGCTCTCTGGATTCCCCCCGGGCAGCCTGGCACGGGCAGGGGGGGGCCGGGCTGGGATGGTGCTGCCCGTGAAAGGGGCCCTGTTCCTGTGGGGGGGTCCTGCTGTGGCAGAAGCTTTTTTGGGGGGGGGTTGTTTGTGATTCCTGCGGCCTCCCCCTGCTCCCTCCTCCCGGCTGGGACTGGGCTGAGCCAGGTTTGGGGCTGCCTGGGCCTGGGGGCACCTCTGGGGGCTGCTGGGCACCAGGCACCCCGCTACCTCCTTCCCCTCCGCGTTTTGGGGAGCCCCTCGTGCTGCCCAGGGATGGTTTTGGGGTCCCTGCTGCCCCTCTGCTCTCGCTGGCACAGAGGGCACGGGGAGAACGTGCCAGGGAGGGTTTGGGGGCTGCCCAACCTGCCAGAGCCCAGGGGGAGCTGCCTGAGAATGGGCAGGGACAGGGTGGTCCCCTCCCTCCCTTTGGGGACATCCAGGGGTCAGTGGGGACACCAGGGGTCAGTGGGGACATCTGGGGTCAGTGGGGACATCTGGGGTCAGTGGGGACAGCCAGGGATCAGTGGGGACATCAGGGGCCTGTGGGACAGACAGGGGGTCAGTGGGGACATCAAGGTCAGTGGGGACATCAGAGGTCAGTGGGGACATCAGAGGTCAGTGGGACATCAGGGTCAGTGGGACATCAGGTCAGTGGGAACAGCCAAGGGTCAGTGGGGACAGCCAGGGGGGTCAGTGGGGACATCCAGGTCAGTGGGGACATCAGGGGATCAGTGGGACATCCAGGGGGTCAGTGGGGACATCAGGGATCAGTGGGGATATCAGGGGTCAGTGGGGACATCAGGGGTCAGTGGGACAGCCAGGGTCAGTGGGGACATCCAGGGGGTCAGTGGGGACATCGGGGTCAGTGGGACATCTGGGGTCAGTGGGACATCTGGGGGGTCAGTGGGGACATCTGGGGTCAGTGGGACATCTGGGTCAGTGGGGCAGCCAGGGGGTCAGTGAGGACATCAGGGTCAGTGAGGACAGACAGGGGTCAGTGGGGACATCTGGGTCAGTGGGACATCTGGGGTCAGTGGACATCTGGAGGGTCAGTGGGGACATCGGGGGTCAGTGGGGAAAGCCAGGGGTCAGTGGGGACATCTGGGGGTCAGTGGGAACAGCCAAGGAGTGAGGACATCAGGGTCAGTGGGGACAGCCAGGGTCAGTGGGGACATCTGGGGGGTCAGTGGGAACAGCCAGGGGTCAGTGGGGACATCAGGGGTCAGTGGGGCAGCCAGGGGTCAGTGGGGACATCCAGGGGGTCAGTGGAGACATCGGGGTCAGTGGGAACAGCCAGGGGTCAGTGGGGACAGCCAAGGGTCAGTGGGGACAGCCAGGGGGTCAGTGGGACATCAGGGGTCAGTGGGGACATCAGAGGGTCAGTGGGGACATCCAGGGTCAGTGGGGACATCAGAGATCAGTGGGGACATCAGGGGGTCAGTGGGGACATCCAGGGTCAGTGGGACAGCCAGGGCAGTGATGGGGACAGCCAGGGGACAATGGGGTCAGCCAGGGGACACGAGGCTGAGGGACAAGTCCTGACCCCCCTCAGGACACGGGCTGAGATGTCCCTGTGCCCAGGGCTGTGTTACAGAGCCTCAGACCCCCAGGGGTGGGACAGGCAGGGGACGAGCCCCAGTTCCCTTTTTGGGGTGGGACAGAGCCCCAGTTCCCTCTGTGGGGGTGGGACAGGCAGGGACGAGCCCCAGTTTCCCTTTTTGGGGTGGACAGGCAGGGACAGAGCCCCAGTTCCCTTTTGTGGGGTGGGACAGGCAGGACAGAGCCCCAGTTCCCTTTTTGGGTGGGACAGGCAGGGACAGAGCCCCAGTTCCCTCTGTGGGGTGGGACAGGCAGGGACAGACACTGGGTCCCTGTGCAGGAAGGGGGACTCGTCCTCGCCATCTCCTCCCTCCCGGGCTGCGTCCCTGCCCCTCATTAGCAGCACAGATCAGCGTTTCACACGTGCTGCTTCATTATTCATGAGTTGGAGGCCTCTCTCTGCTCCCAACTCGCCTCCCTCTCCCTCCCTGCACCGGGAAGTTCCCCTGAGCTCATCCCTGTGGATCTGAGCCTCACCCAGCCAGGGAAAGGCCCCAGAGTGCTGGCTCTGGGCTCCAAAACCCATGAGTTCATCCCAGGAGAGCCCCATCCAGCTCCCTGTCCCCATCCCAGCTCCCTGTCCCCATCCCAGCTCCCTGTCCCATCCCAGCTCCTGATCCCCATCCCAGCCCTGTCCCATCCCAGCTCCCTGTCCCATCCCAGCTCCCTGTTCCAATCCCAGTTCCCTGTTCCAATCCCAGCTCCCTGTTCCCATCCCAGCTCCCTGTCCCAGCTCCCTGTCCCCATCCCAGCTCCCTGTCCCCCTCCCAGCTCCCTGTTCCCATCCCAGCTCCCTGTTCCCATCCCAGCTCCCTGTTCCCATCCCAGTCCCTGTCCCCATCCCAACTCCCTGTTCCCATCCCACCTCCCTGTCCCCATCCCACCTCCCTGTCCCAGCTCCCTGTCCCCATCCCACCTCCCTGTCCCCATCCCAGCTCCCTGTCCCATCCCAGCTCCCTGTCCCCATCCCAGCTCCCTGTCCCCATCCCAGCTCCCTGTCCCCAATCCCAGCTCCCTGTTCCCATCCAGCTCCCTGTTCCCATCCCAGCTCCCTGTCCCCATCCCAGCTCCCTGTCCCCGGGCTGAGCCAGAGCCCCGGGGAGTGTTCACGGGACAGCCCCAGGGAGCTGCAGGGGATTAAGACCTCTGGAGGTTTCCATGAGGCTCCAGGGCTGAGCTGGCACTGGGGAGAATCGAGTTTGATGTGGAATGGTGGAGATTGTGCTGAGATCGGCTGAGATCGTGCCTTTGGCATCGGGTTCTGCATCCTCTGCCCTGGAATGCAGGAGGGGGAGTGGTGCAGGGAGCAGGAAGGGAGCAGGAAGGGTCCACAGCAGTCCCAGCAAATCCCCACCACTCCTCCTCTCCTCCTTCCTCCCATCTCTGAATGATGCAGGGAGCAGAAGGGTTCACAGCAGTCCCAGCAAATCCCCCCCACACTCCTCCTCTCCTCCTTCCTCCCACCTCCGGAGCTGCTGTGAAAGAAAAGGGATCTGGAACATGTCCCTGTGCCCCACAGCCCCCCCACTGCTCCCTGCTGAGCCTCCCCTCCTCCCCCTGCCAGCCCCACTGGGCACCACCAGCTCCTGCTGCGCCCCTCAGACCCCCCTAAACCCCAACGTGTGCCCCAAAACCACCCTGTGCCCCACTGGGCACCACCAGCTCCTGCTGCACCCCTCAGACCCCCTAAACCCCAACGTGTGCTCCCTGCACCCCAAAACCATCCTGTGCCCCAGGGCACCACCAGCTCCTGCTGCGCCCCTCAGACCCCCCTAAACCCCACGTGTGCTCCCTGCACCCCCAAAACCATCCTGTGCCCCACTGGGCACCACCAGCTCCTGCTGTGCCCCTCAGACCCCCTAAACCCCAACATGTGCCCTCTGCACCCCCAAAACCACCCTGTGCCCCACTGGGCACCACCAGCTCCTGCTGCGCCCCTCAGACCCCCCTAAACCCCGATGTGTACCCCAAAACCTTTGTGCCCCCTGCATTCCCCGCTCAGCCCTCACCCCACCCACTCCACGGGGGGTCGGGGCTCAGCTCCTGCCACCCCAGGAGCTCCACAACTCCTCTCCCTGACAAAAAACCCTCGTGTGGCTCAAACCTGCCCCTCTGGCAGGTACTGGGGTGTCCTGCAGCCCCCCGGGAGCTCACAGGGAAGGGTACTGGGGTGTCCTGCAGCCCCCGGGAGCTCACAGGGAAGGGTACTGGGGTGTCCTGCTCCCCTGGGAGCTCAGAGGGAAGGGTACTGGGGTGTCCTGCTCCCCCCTGGGAGCTCACAGGGAAGGGTACTGGGGTGTCCTGCAGCCCCCTGGGAGCTCACAGGGACAGGTACTGGGGTGTCCTGCTCCCCCTGGGAGCTCAGAGGGAAGGTAATGGGGTGTCCTGTAGCCCCCTGGGAGCTCAGAGGGACAGGTACTGGGGTGTCTGCCCCCCAGGAGCTCACAGGGAAGGGTACTGGGGTGTCCTGCTCCCCCCCGGGAGCTCACAGGGACGGGTACTGGGGTGTCTCCCCCCCAGGAGCTCACAGGGACGGGGGGCAGCGCTCCGGGGGTGCTCAGCCAGGGGATGCTGCTGCTGCTGCTGCTGCTCCCCCTCCCTCAGCCCCGCAGCCTCCAGGCCCCAACCCCGCTGGGGGGACCCCCCCGGTGCACCCCCGGCCCCCCGTTGGCCCCGTGGTTGTCACAAGGCCCCGGAGCCCCCGCGGCGAGCGGAGCTCCCCCCGCGGCGCAGCGTTTAGTGGATAATCAGGGAGCCGGAGCGAGGAGCATCTCCAGCGCAGCTGGAGACACCGAGGCGCGGAATTACTGATACCCAGGCGCTTCCTGCAGCTTTTGACAGCTCGTAAACAAACCGCACGGGTCCATCTGGCTCCTGGGAAAAAAAAAACAACTCGGGGGCAGCGCGTGGGTGGCAGGGACGGCTCCATCCTGCTCTGTCCTGCTCCGTCCTGCTCCCTCCTGCTCCCTTCTGCTCTTCTGTTCCATCCTGCTCCCTCCTGCTCCCTCCTGCTCCATCCTGCTCCCTCCTGCTCCATCCTGCTCCCTCCTGCTCCCTCCTGCTCCCTCCTGCTCCCTCCTGCTCCCTCCTGCTCCATCCTGCTCCATCCTGCTCTGTCCTTCTCCATCCTGCTCTGTCCTGCTCCATCCTGCTCCATCCTGCTCCATCCTGCTCCGTCCCGCTCCGTCCCGCTCCGTCCCGCTCCGTCCTGCTCCATCCTGCTCCATCCTGCTCCATCCTGCTCTGTCTGCTCTGTCCTGCTCCCTCCTGCTCTGTTCTGTTCCATCCTGCTCCATCCTGCTCTCTCCTGCTCTGTTCTGTTCCATCCTGCTCCGTCCTGCTCGTCCTGCTCCCTCCTGCTCCATCCTGCTCCCTCCTGCTCCCTCCTGCTCCATCCTGCTCCATCCTGCTCTGTCCTTCTCCATCCTGCTCTGTCCTGCTCCGTCCCGCTCCGTCCTGCTCCATCCTGCTCTGTCCTGCTCCCTCCTGCTCTGTTCTGTTCCATCCTGCTCCCTCCTGCTCATCCTGCTCTCTCCTGCTCCATCCTGCTCTCTCCTGCTCCATCCTGCTCTGTTCTGTTCCATCCTGCTCCCTCCTGCTCCATCCTGCTCTCCTGCTCCATCCTGCTCTGTTCTGTTCCATCCTGCTCCCTCCTGCCCTCCTGCTCCATCCTGCTCTCTCCTGCTCCATCCTGCTCTCTCCTGCTCCATCCTGCTCTCTCCTGCTCCATCCTGCTCTCTCCTGCTCCATCCTGCTCTCTCCTGCTCCATCCTGCTCCATCCTGCTCCGTCCTGCTCTGTCCTGCTCCCTCCTGCTCCGTCCCTGCTCCCTCCTGCTCCATCCTGCCATCCTGCTATCCTGCTCTGTCCTTTTCCCTCCTGCTCCGTCCTGCCCTGTCCTGCTCTGTCCTGCTCCCTCCTGCTCTCCTGCTCCCTCCTGCTCCATCCTGCTCCGTCCTGCCCTGCTGCTCTGTCCTGCTCCATCCTACTCCATCCTGCCCTGGGGTCGGTCCCCAGCGCCTTCCCGGGACCCAGCCCTTCCCTCCACGGTCCCAGAAGGAAGCCAGGGCGTTTACAGATTCTGTGAAGGCATCCCAGTGATTTATGCAAATCGCTTTTTAAAGCCACGCGCACGGGCTCCTAAAAACTTATAAGCGCCGGGGCGGGGGGGGGGGCGGAAAAAGCGCTCGCGCGGATCCGGGGATTCACCTCCGGGGATTCACCTCGGGGCTCCCCTCCCCTGTGTCCTCATCTGTGCCCTCGGGCTCTCCCCCCACGTCTGCCTCTCTCCACGGGGCCGAGCAGCAGCAGAGTTTGACCCGGGGGCTGCAGCATTTTCCAGGGAGGCTGCAGCATTTTCCAGGGAGGCTGCACCGTTTTGCAGGCGAGCGGAGCAGCCCCGGCGGGACGAGCTGACGGGAGGTGACGGAGCAGGGATTGTTTTCCGGGGGTGACCCGGCTCTCCCGGGGAGGGCAGCGGGTCGGGAGCGCCCCCGGCTCTGTTGCCTCGTCCTCAGCTGGGAGATTTTCGGGCGTCACCGTGTTTTGCCCGAAGCAAATCATCCAGAAAACAGCCGGGAGCTGCTCAGACGCTGCTGCTGCTCCTCCTCGGCTGCCTCCCTGCCCCTGCTCCGCCCGGGCTTCCCCAGGCACCAGGATTTGGGATCCCTCCTCGACTGCTCGTGGCTTTGCTCACCCCACACCGATGGGAACGTGGAGACAGGAGCTCCTGCTGGAATCCAGTTGCATTTCCACCCCCTCTGCAGCAGGACAGGGGTGCCCAGTGCTCCAGTGCTGAGCCCACCCTGACCTCGGCCAGGACGGGGAAGAGGAGGGTCAGGAGGAGAGAGGAAGGGCACCGGTGCTGGGCACGGCACAGTGAGAGGCTGGCACGTGCCTGTGCCTTGGCACTGCCTCGTTAGAGCTCTGAGTGGTGCAGGTGAATCATCCAGTGCCCCCGACCTGCGAGAGCTGGAAAACGTCGGGATTAGGGAAGGAGGGAGGCACAGCCAGAGGGGTCACACCCCCCAAAGCTCTTGGCACACCCAGAGGGGTCACACACACACTCACACACACACAGCTCCTGGCACACCAGAGGTGTCACACACACACTCACACAGAGCTCTTGATACACCCAGAGGTGTCACCCCCCCTCCAAAAGCTCTGTGCACACCCAGAGGTATCACACACACACTCACACACACAGAGACTTCTGGCACACCCAGAGGTGTCACACACTCACACACAGCTCCTGACACACCCAGAGGTGCACACACACTCACACACAGCTCTTGGTACACCCAGAGGTGTCACACACACACTCACAGAGCTCTTGACACACCCAGAGGTGTCACCCCCCCTCCAAAAGCTCCTGGCACACCCAGAGGTGTCACACACACACTCACAGAACTCCTGGCACACCCAGAGGTGTCACACACACACACAACTCCTGGCACACCCAGAGGTGTCACACACACACTCACAGAACTCCTGGCACACCCAGAGGTGTCACACACTCACACACAGCTCTTGGCACACCCAGAGGTGTCACACACTCACACACAGCTCCTGGCACACCCAGAGGTGTCACACACTCACAACAGCTCTTGGCACACCCAGAGGTGTCACACACTCACACAGCTCCTGGCACACCCAGAGGTGTCACACACTCACACACAGCTCCTGGCACACCCAGAGGTGTCACACAGTCACACACAGCTCCTGGCACACCCAGAGGTGTCACACACAGCTCCTGGCACACCCAGAGGTGTCACACACAGCTCCTGGCACACCCAGAGGTGTCACAACACACACACAGAGCTCCTGGCACACCCAGAGGTGTCACACACTCACATACAGCTCCTGGCACACCCAGAGGTGTCACACACAGCTCCTGGCACACCCAGAGGTGTCACACACGCTCCTGGCACACCCAGAGGTGTCACACACTCACAGAGCTCCGGCACACCCAGAGGTGTCACACACAGCTCCTGGCACACCCAGAGGTGTCACACACTCACACACAGCTCCTGGCACACCCAGAGGTGTCACACACACTCACAGAGCTCCTGGCACACCCAGAGGTGTCACACACAGCTCCTGGCACACCCAGAGGGGTCACACAGTCACACACAGCTCCTGGCACACCCAGAGGTGTCACACACAGCTCCTGGCACACCCAGAGGTGTCACACACACTCACAGAGCTCCTGGCACACCCAGAGGGGTCACACACACTCACACAGCTCCTGGCACACCCAGGGGTCCCACACCCCCGGAGGCACCACACCCTCCTGGAGGTGTCACACCAAGAGCTTTGGAGCGGCTCAGCTGCACCTCAGGCCGTTCCTGCTCCTCTGGCGATGCCTCTGCACACAGAGGCTCGTTAGCAAGTGAATTATTAATGACCATTAATAAGCTGTAGTGGCGTTTGTGGCTGCTGGGGGAGATGAAGAGGCTCTCCAGGGGCATCCGGCGAGGGTGTCACGGCTCGGGTGGTGCCCCGGGCACGGGTGTCCCGAGGGACCCAGGGGCTGGAAGTGCAGCCCTGGATGGCACCAGCACGTGGGGGGGAGTTTCCAAATTGCTCCCCGTCAACCTCCCCCCGGGGTTCGTTTATCCCAACCCCGGGCTGGGGATTCCGAAGGATCTGCCCGGGAATTTCCCGGTGCCGTTTTCCATCTCTGCCCCCTGATTTCAAGTGGGGAGAAGCCGGGGCAGAGGGGGCAGGTCCCCCAAGGCTGTGGAGCCACAGATCTCCACGGGGAGCCCAGAAAATCCACTGTCTCGCGGCCTTTTGCCTCAGTTTAATTTCTCTGGCCCTTTGCAGCCGCCTCTGTTTTGTTGCCTGTGGAGCTTGGCCTGAGCTCCCTGCAATTCCTGCTCCAACCAGGGAGCTCCAGGAGCTCCTCACCAGCTCTTATTTATTTATACAGCCCTCACCGTCGGATATTATGGCCAATTCCTTTATTTTTATTTTTATTATTTTTATTTTTATTTTTGGAGGGCTTTTTTTGCAGCGTGGAGGGTTTGGCGAGTTTGCATCCAGGATGGAGCCGGGGCAGGGTTTCCCACCCACCCGGGGTTCCTCAGGGATTTGAAATCCCTGCTCCACCTTCTCCCGGCAGCAAAGAGCCACGGGGAGAAACACGCGGAGCCACCGGGGCCCGGGAGAACTCCCCCGCCCGGAGCAGATCAGATTTGAAAAAAAAATCAGATTTGAAAGCCCCGATGCGGCTCCGAGGGAAATTCCGGGCTGGAATTCCGTGTTCGTTCCGCCCTCCTATAAAACCGTCTGAGCAGCCGGAAGGACGTCGGAAAAAAAATCGTGACCCGCTCAGGGTTGGTTCGTGAGCGGGGAGGGAGGGGGGGGGACGCGGGAAAAAGGCATCGGGATAAACGGAATAATCCCGGGAATTAGCGGCACCTCGGCAGCGCCTCCCGGTGACCCCTCCTGGCACAAAGGGACGGGGCCAGAGGGGAAATGAGGGCACAAAGGGACGGTGCCAGAGGGTAAATGAGGGCACAAAGGGACGGTGCCAGAGGGTAAATGAGGGCACAAAGGGACGGTGCCAGAGGGTAAACGAGCTCTCGGCAGAACGAAGTGGTTCAGTTATAGGAGTGTGAAGAGATCCCGGCGAGGAGGAGGAGGCGGATCACGGGACAAGGACCTGGATCTGGGGGGGCTCCACGGCCCACGGAGCTGGGGAGTCCTGGCAGAGCCCCCCCACCCGAGGACCCTGAGGCTGAGGGTGACCCCCGGTGCCCAGGGCCGGCTGGGAAGCGCTCAGCCGGGGGAAGCTTTGAAAGATTAATCGGGTTTAAATGGAAGCGTTTGGAGAGGAGATGAGGCTCATCTGAGGGAAATCACACGGAACGACGGGAGCCGGGGAGGCCCCGGCTCCACAATGAAGTCCACTTAGCACATTACTGACCATAATGGGCTTTTTGTTAAAGTCCTGAGCGGCGGGGGCTGAGGCTGCACCCAGGGCAGGGTGGCACAGGGACCTGGGACGGGTGGCCAAGGACCTGGAGCGGATGGCACAGGACCTGGAGCAGGATGCACAGGGACCTGGAGCAGGATGGCACAAGGATGTGGAGCAGGATGGCACAGGGACCTGGAGCAGGATGGCAAAGGGACCTGGAGCAGGATGGCACAAGGACAGCACAGGGACTGGAGCAGGATGGCACAAGGACACGGAGCAGGATGGCTCAGGGACCTGGAGCAGGATGGCACAAGGACTCAGAGCAGGATGGAACAAGGACACGGAACAGGATGGCCCAGGGACCTGGAGCAGGATGGCACAAGGACACGGAGCAGGGTGGCACAGGGATCTGGAACAGGATGGCACAAGGACAGCACAGGGACCTGGAGCAGGGTGGCACAGGGACCTGGAGCAGGATGGCCCAGGGACCTGGAGCAGGATGGTACAAGGACCTGGAGTAGGATGGCACAAGGACAGCACAGGGATCTGGAGCAGGATGGCTCAGGGACCTGGAGCAGGATGGTACAAGGACACGGAGCAGGATGGCACAGGGACCTGGACCAGGATGGCACAGGGAGCTGAAGCAGGATGGCTCAGGGATCTGGAGCAGGATGGCACACGGACCTGGAGCAGGACGGCACAAGGACCTGGAGCAGGATGGTACAGGAATCAGGAGCAGGATGGCACAGGAATCAGGAGCAGGATGGCACAGGGACCTAGAGCAGGATGGCACAAGGACACGGAGCAGATGGCACAAGGACACGGAGCAGGGTGGCACAAGGACACGGAGCAGGATGGCTCAGGATCTGGAGTAGGATGGCACAAGGACTCAGAGCAGGATGGAACAAGGACACGGAACAGGATGGCACAGGGACCTGGAGCAGGATGGCACAGGGATCTGGAACGGATGGCACAGGGATCTGGAACAGGATGGCACAAGGACCTGGGCAGGATGGCACAGGGACCTGGAACAGGATGGCACAAGGACACGGAGCAGTCTGGCACAGGGACCTGGAGCAGGATGGCACAGTGATCTGGAGCAGGATGGTACAAGGACCTGGAGCAGGATGGCACAAGGACCTGGAGCAGGATGGCTCAGGGACCTGGAGCAGGATGGCACAAGGACCTGGAGCAGGATGGCACAGGGATCTGGAGCAGGATGGCACAAGGACACGGATCAGGGTGGCACAGGGACCTGGAGCAGGATGGCACAAGGACTCAGAGCAGGATGGAACAAGGACACGGAACAGGATGGCACAGGGACCTGGAGCAGGATGGCACAGGGATCTGGAACAGGATGGCACAGGGATCTGGAACAGGATGGCACAAGGACACGGAGCAGTCTGGCACAGGGACCTGGAGCAGGATGGCACAGTGATCTGGAGCAGGATGGTACAGAACCTGGAGCAGGAGGCACAAGGACCTGGAGCAGATGGCTCAGGGACCTGGAGCAGGATGGCACAAGGACACGGAGCAGGATGGCACGAGGACCTGGAGCAGGATGGCTCAGGGATCTGGAGAAGGGTGGCACAGGGACTGGAGCAGGATGGCACACGGACCTGGAGCAGGACGGCACAAGGATGTGGAGCAGGATGGCACAGTGATCTGGAGCAGAATGGCACAGGGACCTGGAGCAGGATGACACAGGGATCTGGAACAGGATGGCACAAGGACCTGGAGCAGGGTGGCACAGGGATCTGGAACAGGATGGCACAAGGACAGCACAGGGACCTGGAGCAGGATGGCACAAGGACACGGAGCAGGATGGCACAGGGATCTGGAGCAGGTGGCACAGGGACCTGGAACATCACCAGCCCCCACAGGGGGCGCTGTGCCGCAGGGGACAGGGTGGAGAGGAGGTGGAGGTGGGGAATAATACAGAGGGGAAAAAAAAACCACCTCTTTTTTTTTAAACCGTCGATTTTTTCCGCCTCCGAATGTGCCGAATGTGCAGGCTAATCCACTGCAGCGCCTAATCCGGGGGATAAGGGCCGATAACCAAACTGCGCCCGGGCGGCGCGAGCGCAGCAAGGTGGCAGCATCTGATAAAGGGAGAGGGATTAGTGCCGGCAGAGATCCGGGCAATCCCACCTCGCTCGGCGCCCCTGCTCGGCCTTCCCGCCGGGAGCCGGGAGGGTCTACACCTGGGCGCCGACCCGGAGCGGCTCGTCCCGCACGGAGCTCTCCCTCCTGGAGCTCATCCCATCCCGCTGGAGAGGCTCATCCCGCCCGGAGCTCATCCCATCCTACCCGGAGCTCATCCCCATCCCACCCGGAGCTCATCCCATCCCTCCTGGAGCTCATCCCATCCCACCTGGAGAGGCTTATCCCATCCCGCCCGGAGCTCATCCCGCCTGGAGCTCATCCTGCCCGAGCTCATTCCCGCCCGGAGCTCATCCCATCCCGCCCGGCTCATCCCATCCTGCCCAGAGCTCCCCATCCCACCCAGAGCTCATCCCATCCCGCTGGAGCTCATCCCATCCCACCTGAGCTCATCCTGCCCGGAGCTCATCCCATCCCGCCCGGCTCTTCCTCCCGACTCATCCCATCCCGCCTGAGCTCATCCCATCCTCCCGAGCCTCCCGCCCGGAGCTCCCCATCCGTTCCCGAGCTCATCCCATCCTGCCCAGAGCTCATCCCATCCCGCCCAGATCTCATCCTGCCCGGGCCCGGAGCTCATCCCCCTGCCCGAGCTCATCCCATCCACCCGGAGCTCTTCCTGCCCAGAGCTCATCCCATCCCGCCGAGCTCATCCCATCCCACCCGGAGCTCATCCCGCCCGAGCTCATCCCATCCCTCCCGGAGCTCATCCCATCCTCCGGAGTTCATCCCATCCTGCCGGAGCTCATCCCATCCCTCCCGGAGTTCATCCCATCCCTCCGGAGCGGCGATGGCAGCGCCTCAGGTGTTTCCCCACCACCATTTTGGCAGCTCCGGGAGCCGCAAAGCGCATCCGCGGCCAGAGCACGTGGGAAAAACCCTTAAAACCTGCTTTTTTTTGGTCTGCCTTTCAATTCACACCCCGGGACAGCCCGGCTGCGGGGACCCCAAATATCCACCCCCCACACGCTGCTCTGGGGCTGCACCCGCCTCTCATCCCCCCCCCCCTCCACCCCGAGCTCCGGGCACCCCGCGGGGGTGTCGTGGGCAGCTCGGCCCCGGCTCAGCCGGATTTTTGGCAGGGCCGGCAGTGCCAGGCTCAGCTCTCCCCCCCACCCCGGGCTCTTTCCGCGACAGCCTCCCCGGGGGGCTCCCGGAGCCGGGATAACAGAGCTCGCGATGTGTTTTCTCCTCGCCTCCTCGGGGATTGGTTTATCTCTATGAATAACTCCAGCCCCGGCTTTGATCTCCTCTGCCATTAAGCGGACAGGCTGTGAAATGTGCTGCTGCTGCCGCTGCTGCTGCTGCTGCCGCTGCCGTCAAATCCCCTCCCGCTCCTCCATCCCCCCCCCGCCGCCTCCGCGCTGCTCCCCCGCTCCGGGGAACCTCCTTCTCCTCTCCCCGGGCCCGTGACGGGCTGCAGAGCGGGGAGAGGGGACAGCCCCGGGACAGCGGCCAAAGCAGCGCTGGAGCCGGGAAAAAAACCCCATCCCTGTCCCCCCATCCCATCCCTGTCCCTGCATCCATCCCATCCCTGTCCCTCATCCCTCCCATCCATCCCTGTCCCCCATCCCATCCCCGTCCCCCATCCCATCCCATCCCTGTCCCCCCATCCCATGCCATGCCATCCCATCCCATCCCTCTCCCCCATGCCTGTCCCCCCATCCCATCCCTCTCCCCCCATCCCTGTCCCCCCTCCCATCCCATCCCTGTCCCCCCATCCCATCCCTGTCCCCTTATCCATCCCATCCCTTTCCCTCATCCCATCCCTGTCCCTCATCCCATCCCTGTCCCTCATCCCTCCCTGTCCCCCCATCCCATCCCGTCCCCTCATCCCATCCCATCCCATCCCATCCCTGTCCCCCCATCCCATCCCTGTCCCCTCATCCCATCCCATCCCATCCCATCCCTCTCCCCCCCATCCCATCCCTGTCCCCCCATCCCATCCCATCCCTGTTCCCAATCCCATCCCATCCCATCCCATCCCATCCCTGTCCCCTCCATTCCCATCCCATCCCATCCCATCCCATCCCATCCCATCCCATCCCATCCCATCCCTGTTCCCACTCCCATCCCATCCCATCCCATCCCATCCCATCCCTATCCCGCATCCCCGGTGCCGCCGGCGGCCCCGCCACGGGGTTGATGTCACGGCTAATTATAAACATCCCCCGTCCCTCGCCCCCGCCAAAAGCTTTCACCTGAGAGAGGGTAAAAATAACTCCCGGGCGGGGGAGGAGCTGGAACGAGCCCAAGGGACTCCTCCAGCATCTCCCCAAAACTCGCGCACACAAAAGAAAGGGGGGGACGGCACCGCCCTGCCCGCTCTGCCCCCCGGCCGCGGGGTCGGGACACGCTCCCCTTGGCGCCGGTGCGGGCCGGGGATGTCACCGGGGCCGGATGTCACCGGGGCCGGGGATGTCACCGGTCACCTTCACGCCGCGGGGATGGGACAGGGGGTGTAACCGGAGCCGGGCCCGGCTCGTGTTCCCCCCCTCGCCCCGAGCGGCTGCCGGGAACCGGCCCCGGCGCTCCCCGAGAGCTCTTTGAGCCGAGCGAGGCAGGTTAATGGCCCCAGGCGATGATGGAACGTTTTCATTACAGCGTCTCTCTCTCCCTCTCTCTCTGTCTCTCTCTGTCTCTCTCTCCCTGCTGCAATCGCTCCCGAGAAGACACATTAAACCTTCCCCGTGCCAAGGGGTGGGATCGGCCCCTGGCTGGCACCGGCAGCAGAACTCGCCTGTCCGTGCCCTGCCAGGGCCAAACCAACCCCCTCAGCCTGAAATCCCGCTTCCCTTCCCCTCTCCCTCCTGCAGCCACGGCACAGAGCCCCTGTCCCAGAGCTGGGGAGCTCCAGAAACCCCCACCCCAGCTCCCCCCTGCTCCTCCCTGCCGAGAGCATCCCCCAGCTCTGCTCGGTGCGGGATCAGCCCAGCTCGCTCCCAGCCTGTTCCCACAGGGCTGAGCCAGCCCAGCGATCCCACTCCCATCCCAGGAGGATCCCTGCTGCCTTCAGAGCCCAGGTTGTGACCTGACCCCCACGTCCCTGTGGCTCCCAGCCCCCCCAATCCGCCTCCCTGTCCCCCTTTCCCGGGAGGATTTTCCAGCTCAGGCTCTCGGAGCTGCTCCCAGGAGGGATGACCTTGCTCTGGGCTCGATGAAATTTCATCCCACGGCTCTGGCGCTCGTCCCCAAGTCACCCACCCTTTCTCCCAGGTCCCTGAGCTTTGGGATGTGGCAGCATCCCTCTTACACATTGCCTGTTGGGAATATCGAGCTCGGGGAGCCCCGGGAAGGGACAAGCCACTGTCACACCCTCGGTCACCCCCGGCAGGGTCCCCAGTGCGTGTCCTGCCCGTCCCACCGGTGTCACCAGCTCGGGAATCGCAGAGAACTGTGCCTTGTACAGATCTGTACCCTCTCCTGGTGGATTTGTCCACCCAGTTTTGTTGTGTCCCCCTGTGCTGGGATGTGCTCAGGGCCCGTGGTGTGTGCAGGGAAGGAGGGGCAGCAGCCCAATGGGGGTTTGGGGTGAGCTCATCCCACCCAGGCACGGGCCAGAACCTCCCTCCCAGCCCCTGCACATCCCAGTGCTGCTGGATTTCGATGCTCCCCTTCCCCCCCGGGCAGGGCTGGAGGTGGTTCTGTGGTCTCTGGATGCTTTTACCAAGTGCTGAGTGCAGGAAAACAGCAAAACCACGAGAAGGGGCCGCGCTGCTGCAGGGAGGAGACGCCCGAGATCCCGGCAGCCAGCCTGGATGGAGGCTCCATCCCACAACCCTGCAGAGGGGCTGCTCTCCAGGATTCCCACCTGGATGGAGGCTCCATCCCACAACCCTGCAGAGGGGCTGCTCTCCAGGATTCCCAGCCTGGATGGAGGCTCCATCCCACAACCCTGCAGAGGGGCTGCTCTCCAGGACCCCCAGCCCAGCCTGGATGGAGGCTCCATCCCAGCACCCTGCAGAGGGGCTGCTCTACAGGATTCCCAGCCAGCCTTCTCCATCCCAGCATCTTGAAAAGGAGCTGCTCTCCAGGATTCCCAGCCTGACCACCAGCTCCATCCCACCACCCTGCTCTCCAGGATTCCCAGTCCAATCTTCTCCATCTCACCACCCTGCAAAGGGGCTGCTCTCCAGGATTCCCAGCCTGGCCACCAGTTCCATCCCAGTACCCTGCAGAGGGGCTGCTCTCTGGAATTCCCAGCCTGGATGGAGGCTCCATCCCAGCACCCTGCAGAGGGGCTGCTCCCTGGACCCCCAGCCCAGCCTTTTCCATCCCAGCATCCTGAAAAGGGGCTGCTCTCCAGGATTCCCAGCCTGGCCACCAGCTCCATCCCACCACCCTGGACCAGGGCTGCTCTCCAGGATTCCCAGCCTGGATGGTGGCTCCATCCCAGCATCCTGAAAAGGGGTTGCTCTCTGGAATTCCCAGCCCAGCCTTTTCCATCCCACCATTCTGCAAAGGGGCTGCCCTCTGGAATTCCCAGCCTGGCCACCAGCTCCATCCCGCACCCTGCAGAGGTGCTGCCCTCCAGGATTCCCAGCAGGAGGCCTGGACACCATTCCCTGAGGAAGCAGTGGCTCCCTGTGCCCAGCTGGATCCAAAGCACGAGGTGGACACCCGGCACTGACTGGGCTCTGCAGGAGGGCCACCACTGGAACAACACCCAAACCCCACCAAAACCATCCCTGCCTGGAGGAGGATGTCCCTGACACCGCTTGGAATGTCGGATTTGCTGGATGCTCCCGGCACAGGGAGGGGGATGAGCCCACGGGGACGAGCCCTGCCAGGGCAGGATGAGCACCCAGAGAGCTCAGGGACCCCTCCATCCTCCTGCTCTGCGTTTTGGGAAAACCTCTGGCTCCTGCTGCCCCGAGGAGGAGCTCTCAGAGCCCGGCATATGGCAGCTCCAGAGACAGCCTGGACCCAGCAGGGAGCACTGGCTGGAGCAGCCACTCGGGCTGCCAGGGCCAGGCCACGCAGGGCGGCGGTGGAGGACACGGCACAGAGGGGACCTGCACACAACCCCTCGTGTTCCCGGGGCCTGGCACCCCCCCTGGGCAGCCCCAGGAGCTCCCGAGGTGCTCCTGGAGCCGGTGGTGCCTCTGCTCCGTCCTGGCAGCCGCGGGCGGCCGGTCCCGGGGGACGTGGGGGGACGCAGAACCGCCCCGCTCTCCTCCTCCCCTGCTCCTGCTCCTCTTATACCCTCCTCTCTCCGTCCCCCTCCGAGCATCCCTCTGCTCCTCTCCCTCCCTCCCTCCCGCTCGCCTCTGGCTCCTCTTCCCTTCTCCGTTTCTCCTCTCTGAACTCGCCCCTTGGCTCTCCTCCTTCCCTGCCCCTCTCACCCGCACCCCGAGGAACCCACCCAGCACCGAAGACCCCCAGGCCGTGGCTGGACGGGGCCGGACCCCCTCTCCAGAGCTGGGCCCCCCCCAGAGCGGCGATGCCTCTCCAGATATTCTGCACCATCTCCTTCTCCAGCGAGGAAGGGCCTGAGGACCCCACGGGCACCGGGAAGGGCGAAGACGGAGCGGACGAGTTCCTGTACGGGCAGGAGGAGGACGAAGAGGAGGAGGAGGAGAGGAGGACGCAGGGGCAGCCACGGACTTGGCGGCCTTCGCCAGCAGCTGCACCTTGCATGGGCTGAGCCACATCTTCGTGGAGGGCGGGCTGGGCGCCCGGCAGGCGCTCTGGGCGCTGGCCTTCCTCCTCTCCCTCTCGGCCTTCCTCTACCAGGCGGGCGACCGCGTGGCCTGCTACCTGGAGCACCAGCACGTCACGCTGCTCCGCGAGGAGCAGAGCCCCGAGATGACCTTCCCCGCCGTCACCTTCTGCAACGTCAACCGCGTGCGGCTCTCGCAGCTCAGCCGACGGGACCTGCTCTACCTGGCCCGCTGGTCAGCTACGAGCCCGGCACTGCAGAGCTGGGCTTTGGCACAGGGCTGGGCTTTGGCACAGAGCTGGGCTTTGGCACTGAGCTGGGCTTTGCCCGGCCCCGCCTGGCCCCTGGGAGGAGGAGGAGGAGGAGCCCCAATCTGTTTGGGTTTTTTAACCGCACTTGCCACCGGCTGGAGGACATGCTGCTGAGCTGCCGCTACCGCGGCCGGAGCTGCGGCCCCGCCGACTTCGCGCCGGTGAGTAGCCCCGGGGTGGCCCCGCACGGGCGGGCACCGGGTGGGACCAGGTCTGGCGGCAGGGAATGCTGCCCCTGGAGCACCGGGTGGGACCAGGCACGGCTGGGAATGCTGCCCTTGGAGCAGCAGGTGGGACCAGGAGCAGCAGGGAATGCTGCCCTTGGAGCACCGTGTGGGACCGGGCACAGCCCTTGGAGCACCAGGTGGGACTGGCATGGTGGGAGATGCTCCCCTTGGAGCACCGTGTGGGACCGGGCACAGCCCTTGGAGCAGCAGGTGGGACCGGGCAGCTGGGAATGCTGCCCTTGGAGCACCGTGTGGGACCGGGCACAGCTGGGAATGCTGCCCTTGGAGCACCGTGTGGGACCGGGCACAGCTGGGAATGCTGCCCTTGGAGCACTGTGTGGGACAGGAGCAGCTGGGAATGCTGCCCTTGGAGCACTGTGTGGGACCAGGAGCAGCCCTTGGAGCACCATGTGGGACTGGGCATGGTGGGAGATGCTGCCCTTGGAGTAGCATGTGGGACCAGGAGCAGCAGAAGATGCTGCCCTTGGAGCACCGTGTGGGATTGGGCATGGCTGGGAATGCTGCCCTTGGAGCACTGTGTGGGACCAGGAGCAGCTGGGAATGCTGCCCCTGGAGCACCATATGGGACTGGGCAGGACTGGGAATGCTGCCCTTGGAGCACCATGTGGGACCAGGAGCAGCAGGGGATGCTGCCCTTGGAGCACCGTGTGGGACTGGGAACGGCTGGGAATGCTGCCCTTGGAGCACTGTGTGGGACCAGGAGCAGCTGGGAATGCTGCCCTTGGAGCACCATGTGGGACCAGGCACAGCCCTTGGAGCAGCGTGTGGGACCAGGCACAGCCCTTGGAGCAGCGTGTGGGACCAGGAGCAGCTGGGAATGCTGCCCTTGGAGCACCGGGAGGGACAGGGCATGGCTGGGAATGCTGCCCTTGGAGCACTGTGTGGGACCAGGCACAGCCCTTGGAGCAGCGTGTGGGACCAGGAGCAGCTGGGAATGCTGCCCTTGGAGCTGATATCTCAGCCCCAGCCCTGGAGAGCCGCGGGTGGGACACAGAGAGAGCAGCCCCGGGGCCGTGCTCGTGGAGGAGGTGCCGGGCACCTCTGTCCTGGTGCTCTGAGCCCGCTGCCCTCACGTGCCCCTGGCTGGAGTTGTGGCAGCTGGAAGGGCCGAGGAGGGACGGGGGGATCCAGGATCCCATCCAGCCCCATCCCCTGGAGGTGTAGGGCTGAGTGTCCCACCTCAGGGGGCCAGGCTGCCCTGGGCTTTGTAGGTCTGCAGCGTCTCCTCCGAGTCCATCCCTGAGCCTCAGTGGAACATCTCCTCCTCTGCCTGGGCCAAGTTCCAACACTGGGTTCCAACACCGAGAGACCCGCGAGGGTCAGGAGCCTGGATGGGGCTGTGCCCAGGCTGGGGGTGACTGTGTCCTGGGCACAGCTGTGTCCTGGAGGTGGCTGTGTCCTGGGGTGGCTGTGTCCTGGAGGTGGCTGTGTCCTGGACATGGCTGTGTCCTGGGGGTGACTGTGTCCCGGGGGTGGCTGTGTCCTGGACATGGCTGTGTCCTGGGGGTGACTGTGTCCTGGAGGTGGCTGTGTCCTGGAGGTGACTGTGTCCTGGAGGTGGCTGTGTCCTGGAGGTGGCTGTGTCCTGGAGGTGGCTGTGTCCTGGGGGTGGCTGTATCCTGGGGGTGACTGTGTCCTGGAGGTGGCTGTATCCTGGAGGTGACTGTGTCCTGGAGGTGGCTGTATCCTGGAGGTGACTGTGTCCTGGAGGTGGCTGTGTCCTGGGGGTGACTGTGTCCTGGGGTGACTGTGTCCTGGGCATGGCTGTGTCCTGGAGGTGGCTGTGTCCTGGGGGTGGCTGTGTCCTGGAGGTGGCTGTGTCCTGGGGTGGCTGTATCCTGGGGTGACTGTGTCCTGGAGGTGGCTGTATCCTGGAGGTGACTGTGTCCTGGAGGTGGCTGTGTCCTGGGGGTGGCTGTGTCCTGGAGGTGGCTGTGTCCTGGGGGTGACTGTGTCCTAGAGGGTGACTGTGTCCTGGGCATGGCTGTGTCCTGGGCGTGGCTGTGTCCTGGGGGGCTGTATCCTGGAGGTGGCTGTGTCCTGGGCATGGCTGTGTCCTGGGGGTGGCTGTGTCCTGGAGGTGGCTGTGTCCTGGGGCTGGTGATGCCCTCCTGGCTCCGTGCTGTGGCTCCACAGAGGGGTCTCAGCCTCAGCCCCGTGTCCTCCTCTCCCGCAGGTCTTCACCCGCTACGGGAAGTGCTACACCTTCAACGCGGGCAGGACGGGAAGCCCCGGCTCATCACCATGAAGGGGGGCACTGGCAACGGCCTGGAGATCATGCTGGACATCCAGCAGGACGAGTACCTGCCTGTGTGGGGGGAAACAGGTAACCCACAGCCCAGCAGGTCACCAGCAGCTCCCGGGGTGCCCCCCGGCCCCTTCCCAGCTCCCACCTCCCTGAGGCTCCCTCCTCTTCCCTCCTTCCATCTCTCGCCACTTCAGGTCCTTTCTTTTCCCTCTGCCTTCCCCCTTTGTCTTTGCTCCTCGCCATGGCAACTCCCCGCTGGTTTAGACACGCAGCCGTCCCTTGTTTATAAATAGAGGCAAAACGCTCCCGGTGCCGAGAGCAGGAGGGTCAGGGGCGGAGGGGGTGCAGCAAACAGGTTGGAGGGACAGCAGACAGATGGACGGACATGTGGAGGGACCAACTGGTCCCGGGGGGGGGGGAGGAGAGTGGGAGGCAGAAGGTTTGGGAGCAGGGAGGGTGCCCGGCTCATCCCACCCTCTCTCTGCTGCAGATGAGACCTCGTTCGAAGCCGGGATCAAGGTGCAGATCCACAGCCAGGACGAGCCCCCCCTGATCGACCAGCTGGGCTTCGGGGTGGCCCCCGGCTTCCAGACCTTTGTGTCCTGCCAGGAGCAGCGGGTAGGGCTTGGGGGGGTCCGGGGGGGTCCCTCCTGACATGGAACCTCCTCCCTGTTGGATGGAGAGGGGACCTGACCCCGGGGCGTGATGCCACGAGGGTCTGTCCCCCCACCATGCTGGAGGCCCCGGGGGGGCTTCTCTCCTCACTCCTGCCTTAGAATCATGGAATCATGGAATCAGCTGGGTTGGAAGGGACCTCTGAGATCATCCAGTCCAACCCTTGATCCAACCCCGCTGTGGTTCCCAGCCCGTGGCACTGATGCCACATCCAGTCTGTCCTTAAACACCTCCAGGGATGGAGAATCCACCCCCTCCCTGGGCAGCCCATTCCAATGGCTGAGCACCCTCTCTGCAAAGAAATTCTTCCCAATCTCCAACCTAACCCTCCCCTGGCACAGCTTCAGCCCCAGCCCTCTTGTCTTGCTGATGGGAGAAGAGACCAACCCCCCCTGGCTCCCCCCTCCTGTCAGGGAGTTGCAGAGAGTGAGGAGGTCTCCCCTGAGCCTCCTCTTCTCCAGGCTGAGCCCCCCAGCTCCCTCAGCCTCTCCTCATGGGAATTGTGCTCCAGTCCCTTCCCCAGCCTCGTCACCCTCCTCTGGACCTGCTCCAGCCCTCAACATCCTTCCTTCTGCCCCCTCCAGCTCATCTACCTTCCCCCTCCCTGGGGCGACTGCAAGGCCGTGGCGGGCGACCTGGAGTTCTACGACACGTACAGCATCACGGCCTGCAGGATCGACTGCGAGACCCGCTACCTGGTGGAGAACTGCAACTGCCGCATGGTTCACATGCCAGTGAGCCCCCCAGCCGGGCCTTGGGCCAACCCCCCCCTCAGCCCACCAGGGGTGGTCCCACGTTGCTGGGTATCTGTTGAAGGGGTCCCGGTCCAAGGGGGGAAGGAGACACACAACACACACGAGGATGGTGAGACAGAGGGATGTCTGCCTGCTCAGAGCAGCAGAAACCTTTTATGGGTTTCTCTACTTCTGCTTTCTCACACACATGACATAAACATCTTTCTACAAAAATACTAAGGAGTGTGCACCTGCACACGGCTCAAGGCTGTGTCCATGGGAACTATCTGGTTGGCTTCACTGCTCCCATGAAAAACGGCCCAACACTCCACAATACTCCAAAGTCCTCAGGCTTCAGCGGTGGGGCTCTGACTTCCCCCCAGTCCAACTCTCAGGGCCTCTTCCATGGGAATATGCAGCCACCTCCACCCTCCTCAGGGGAACGGTCTTACTCCCCCCAATGCCTCCAGCTCTTCCGCTTCCAGGGGGCCCAGGGGTTCCATGGGCCTGCCATCTCCCCCACAGTCCCACGTGGAAAACCCGCTCTGTGTGTCCACAGGTGACGCCCCGTACTGCACCCCGGAGCAGTACAAGGAGTGCGCGGACCCGGCCTTAGGTGAGGCTTGGGAGGGAGAGGGAGGGAGGGAGCTGCAGGCCTGGGGTTTCTCCAGGTCTCCAAACTCCTCCCTCCCCCTTCCCAGATTTCCTGGTGGAGAAGGACAATATTGCCTCTGCGACATGCCCTGCAACATGACCCGCTACGGCAAAGAGCTCTCCATGGTCAAGATCCCCAGCAAGGCCTCGGCCAAGTACCTGGCCAAGAAGTACAACAAGTCGGAGCAGTACATCGGGTAACGTGGCCGTGGGCAGAGGGGTGGCACCCGCTGCCGCTCCCTCCGAGCCCTCAGCCCGGTGCCACTTTGTGCCCTGCGCAGGGAGAACATCCTGGTGCTGGACATCTTCTTCGAGGCCCTCAACTACGAGACCATCGAGCAGAAGAAGGCCTACGAGGTGGCTGTCTGCTGGGTGAGTGATGGGGGGGCCCGGCCGGTGCCCCCCTCACAGCGAGGTGGCCTCACGTTGGCCCGTTCCCGAGGCGCCGGGACGAGGAGCGGGACACACCGTGGCTGTGAGGAGTTCTGTGCCCTCTCCCCGCTCCCTCTGCCACCAACCAGGCTCGGGCCACCCTGACGGCTCCCCTGTCCCCTGCAGGTGACATCGGGGGGCAGATGGGCTGTTCATCGGGGCCAGCATCCTCACCGTGCTCGAGCTCTTCGACTACGCCTACGAGGTGAGCGTCCCCCTCGCCCCACCCCCCCAGGGTTACCCCACAGCCCCGTTTGGGGCGTGGGGTCACTGTTTTGGGGTTGCCCCGGAGGTCATGGGGTCACTGTTTTGGGGCTGCCTGAGAGGTGCTGTGGGGTGCAGGGTCACTGTTTTGGGGCTGCCTGGGAGGAGCCCCTGGGTGTGGGGTCACCATTTTGGGGCTGCAGGTGTGGGGTCACTGTTTTGGAGCTGCCTGGGAGGAACCCCTGGGTGTGGGGTCACCGTTTTGGGGCTGCAGGTGTGGGGTCACTGTTTTGGGGCTGCCCAGGAAGTGCTGTGGGGTGTGGGGTCACTGTTTTGGGGCTCCTGAGAGGTACTGCAGGGTGTGGGGTCACCGTTTTGGGGCTGTCCAGGAGGTGCCATTGGGTGTGGGGTCACCATTTTGGGGCTGTGGGGTGTGGGGTCACTGTTTGGGGTGGGGAAGGGCTCAGCCCCTGAGCCTCCATGGGGCTGAAATGTGGCCCTGGCAGGTGATCAAGCACCGGCTGTGCCGGAGGGGCAAGTGCCGCAAGAACCACAAGAGGAACAACACGGACAAGGGCGTCGCGCTGAGCATGGACGACGTGAAGCGCCACGTGAGTGTTGGGGACACCCCGGGGCTGATGGGGACACCCTGGGGGCTGTTGGGGACACTCTGGGGACACCCCTGGGGCTGCTGGGGACACTCTGGGGGCTGCTGGGGCACCTGGGGGCTGCTGGGGACACCCTGGGGACAGTGGGGACACTCTGGGGGTGATGGGGACACCCTGGGGACACCCTGGGAGCTGATGGGACACCCCAGGGGGCTGTTGGGAACACCCTGGGGGCTGCTGGGGCAGCTGGGGGCTGATGGGGACACCCTGGGGACACCCTGGGAGCTGTTGGGGACACTCTGGGGGATGCTGGGGACACCCCTGGGGGCTGATGGGGCACCTGGGGGCTACTGGGGACACCCCAGGCGGCTGATGGGGCACCTGGGGACACCCTGGGGGCTGCTGGGGCACCTGGGGGCTGCTGGGGACACCCTGGGGGCTGTTGGGGACACCCCAGGGGCTGCTGGGGACACCGTGGGGGCTGTTGGGACACCGTGGGGGCTGTTGGGGCACCTGGGGGCTGATGGGGACACCCTGGGGGCTGTTGGGGACACTCTGGGGGCTGCTGGGGCAGCTGGGGGCTGATGGGGACACCCTGGGGACACCCTGGGGCTGCTGGGGACACGCCTGGGCTGTTGGGACACCCTGGGGGCTAATGGGGACACCGTGGGGCTGATGGGGACACCCCGGGGTGCTGGGGTATCTGGGGGCTGTTGGGGACACCTCAGGGGGCTGTTGGGGACACCCTGGGGGCTGCTGGGGACACCCTAGGGGCTAATGGGGACATTCTGGGGGCTGCTGGGGCAGCCCTGGGGGCTGATGGGGCACCCGGGGGCTGATGGGGACACCCCGGGGGCTGCTGGGGACACCCTGGGGGATTGGGGACACCCTGGGGGTGTTGGGGACACCCTGGGGACACCCCAGGGGCTGCTGGGGACACTCTGGGGGCTGCTGGGGCACCTGGGGGCTGCTGGGGACACCCCTGGGGCTGCTGGGGACACCCTGCAGGCTGTTGGGGACACCCTGGGGGCTGCTGGGAACACCCTGGGGCTGCTGGGGCAGCTGGGGGCTGCTGGGGACACCCCTGGGGCTGCTGGGGACACCCTGGGGCTGTTGGGGACACCTCAGGGGGCTGTTGGGGACACCCTGGGGGCTGCTGGGGACACCCCAGGGGGCTGCTGGGCCCCCCTGAAGCTTGGGGGCTGCCTGGGAGGATCCCCTGGGTATGGGGTCACTGTTTTGGGGCTGCAGGGTGTGGGGTCACTATTTTGGGGCTGCCAGGAGCCCCCGGGTGTGAGGTCACCGTTTTGGGGCCGCAGGCTGTGGGGTCACTATTTTGGTGCTGCCCAGGAGGTGCTGTGGGGTGTGGGATCACCGTTTTGGGGCCGCAGGCTGTGGGGTCACTATTTTGGTGCTGCCCAGGAGGTGCCGTGGGACGGGAGGTCCCAACCCTAGAAGCACCTGGGGAAGGAGCAGCGGGACCAGTCCCATGTGCTGTGGGCAGCCAGGGCTGGCTCTCTGCGGGGATTTGGGCGAAACCAGTGACCCCAACACCCCGTTACCCCCCAGAACCCCTGCGAGAGCATACGGGGGCACCCTGCAGGGATGACGTACGCGGCCAACATCCTACCTCACCACCCGGCCCGGGGCACCTTCGAGGACTTCACCTGCTAACCCGACGTCGCTGGATGTACAACCTGAGCTACCAAAGCCCTGCGCGGTGGAGCTGCCCCTTCCCCCGGAGCGGGGGGGTGAAGAGCCCCGGGGCCCTCCCTCGCTCCCTCCTCGGGGCACCGAGGGACACACGGACACGCGAGCGACGCCCCCGCGGGGCAGGGCAGGGCAGGGCAGGGCAGCCGGGTCGGGGCGGTGCCCCCGGGTCGGGGCGATGCCCCCGCGCCCGCCCGCTCGCTCAGAGACTCGAGGGACGACACACACACGCACAGGGGACGGGGCAGGGCCAGCCCCGGCTCCCCCCACCCCACCCCCGACCCCCGGATCCCCTCGGCCTTTTTAACTCCGGACCCAGAAGCCAAGAGAAGAAGAAGAAGAAGAGGAAGAGGAAGATGGTCTCCATCACAGCCCTGTCCGTCTGTCCGCCAGCGTCTCCATGCCCATCCCGCTCCCCACGCCTCGGACCCCCCGTGCCCGGGGGGGGGATATTTTTGTGGAGGGGTCCCAGGGCTTGGCTGGGGGGTCCCCAGAGAGCCTCAGTGTCCCCCCCAGGACCGGTGCCCACCCGACCCGGGCGCTCCACGAGCACCAGGACGCAGCAGCTCCCCTCTCCAGAACGTTTTCCTTGGCGCCCGCCCCGGGATCAGCCCCTGGGGGCACCGGGGGGGACTCGGGGGGTGCCCCCGTGGCTCTGTGGACCCCCAGCGGGCGATGCTGAGCCCACCTCGCCCCTTTTCCCGGGTTCTGGGCAGTGCCAGCCCTGTCCTGCCAACCCTCCCCGCTCCCAGGGCACCCCGGGCAGCCCCCCAAAACCAGCCCTGCCCGGGGAGAAAGGGGAAAGGAACCCCCTGGCCCCTATTTAGAGGGACACCCCCTTGGCACCAGGTGGGCACCAGAGCCCCAACACCACCAGGGCTCACAGGCTGGTCCCAGGAGCAGCTCTCACCCCCTGAGCCCCCCAAATGCAGCTACCCCGGGGATTTTTGGGGTGTCTGTGGCCTCACTGCCCCTCCTGGGGGGGGTCTGGGGGTCTCTGGGGGTCTCTGCCCCCCCTCTGACCCCTCCAGCCCCTCACTTCGCTCTGGGGTCTGCACTTGGCCCCCCCTCAGCCCCCCAGCCCAGGCCAGAGCCCCCCCCCCGGGTCCCCAAGTGCTACTTAAACCTTTAAGAGCTTTTGCAATAAGTCTGTTCAGTAATTTTTTTATTTCCAAGCTGCAGCTTTGGGGTTTTTTTTATTCCTGCCATTTTTTTTATTCCCGCCGTTTTTTTTGATTCCTGCCATTTTTTTTTAATTCCTGCCATTTTTTTAAATTATTATTCCTCCCATTTTATTTTTTATTCCTATTATTTGCTTCCTGACCAAAATTAGGAACTGGGGGGGAGAGGGGGGTGACCCCTTTGCGTCCCAAAAACGACGGGTCGGCCGCATCCATAAATTTTCTTATGGATTTTTTTTTTTTCCCCCCTGGCATTTCATTTATTTATTCGCTTTCTTCCCCCCCTCTTTTCTTCCCCCCTTCGAGCTGTTTGTTAAAAGATGGGGCTGGGATTTGACCTCGAGGCTCGCCTGTTGGAGAAGACACTCTTTTGTTATTACGCCATCCGCATTTTATATTTCTTATATATATATATGACTATATATATATGTGTACATATATATATATATATACCTCTATATGCATCATGCCAGTGTAGATACCCATCCAAGTAGTGTTTAGGCCTCGTTCTTGTGCCATTTTATTATTTTTTTTTCTTTTTTCTGAATCTCTGAATGCCTTCAAAAGTGTATAAAAAGTGTGGAATTCTCTCCGGTATCTGTACTATGTACACACATTTTCATAGGAAGCACAATAAGATGACAGATGCATTGTACATCAATACCTGCTACTCTTAACGACGATATAAAGAATGATATAATGATATAAACCCCCACCAGGCCCAGCCTCTCTCTTGCTGAGCTGCTGGAAATGATCCCTGAGGAGCTGAGGGGGGGAAACGGGCTCGTCCTGGGATGTTCCTGGAAATCCTGGAGCCGAGAGAAAGGGAGGGGGGGACAGAGATTTGGGCTGGGCTTTAGTGCTGCCTGAGGTGTGCAAAATATCCCAAACTCTGGAGCTGGGGCTGAGCTGAGCTCTGTTCAACTCCCTTTGCTGGGAGCTGGGATAACGTGGCCCTTGCTCCGGGTGCCTCAGCGAGCTCCAACCTCTCTGCCAGGACCTGTCCTGCCATGGGAGCTCGTCCTGATGGATATGGGCACCTCAGCGAGCTCCAGCCTCACTGCCAGGACCTGTCCTGCCGTGGGAGCTTATCCTGATGGATATGGGCACCTCCGTGAGCTCCAACCTCTCTGCCAGGACCTGTCCTGCCATGGGAGCTCGTCCTGATGGATGTGGGCACCTCAGGGAGCTCCAACCTCTCTGCCAGGACCTGTCCTGCCATGGGAGCTTATCCTGATGGATATGGGCACCTCAGGGAGCTCCAGGACCTGTCCTGCCCTGGGAACTCATCCCAAGGGATGTGGGCACCTCCGTGAGCTCCAACCTCTCTGCCAGGACCTGTCCTGCCATGGGAGCTCGTCCTGATGGATATGGCACCTCAGCGAGCTCCAACCTCTCTGCCAGGACCTGTCCTGCCATAGGAACTCATCCCAGGTTTATGGGCACCTCAGTAAGCTCCAGCATTGCTGCCAGGACCTGTCCTGCCATGGGAGCTCATCCCAAGGGATGTGGGCACCTCAGTGAGCTCCCCAGGACCTGTCCTGCCATAGGAACTCATCCCAAGGGATGTGGGCACCTCAGTAAGCTCCAGCATTGCTGCCAGGACCTGTCCTGCCATGGGAGCTCATCCTGATGGATGGGCACCTCAGTGAGGTCCAACCTCACTGCCAGGACCTGTCCTGCCATGGGAACTCATCCCAAGGGATGTGGGCACCTCAGTGAGCTCCAACCCCTCTGCCAGGACCTGTCCTGCCCTGGGAACTCATCCCAAGGGATGTGGGCACCTCAGTGAGCTCCAACCTCTCTGCCAGGACCTGTCCTGCCGTGGGAGCTCATCCTGATGGATGTGGGCACCTCAGGGAGCTCCAACCTCTCTGCCAGGACCTGTCCTGCCATGGGAGCTTATCCTGATGGATATGGGCACCTCAGGGAGCTCCAGGACCTGTCCTGCCCTGGGAACTCATCCCAGGGATGTGGGCACCTCCGTGAGCTCCAACCTCTCTGCCAGGACCTGTCCTGCCATGGGAGCTCGTCCTGATGGATATGGGCACCTCAGCGAGCTCCAACCTCTCTGCCAGGACCTGTCCTGCCATAGGAACTCATCCCAAGGGATGTGGGCACCTCAGTGAGCTGCTCAGGACCTGTCCTGCCCTGGGAGCTCATCCCAAGGGATGTGGGCACCTCAGTGAGCTCCAACCTCACTGCCAGGACCTGTCCTGCCATGGGAACTCATCCCAAGGGATGTGGGCACCTCAGTGAGCTCCAACCTCACTGCCAGGACCTGTCCTGCCCTGGGAGCTCATCCCAAGGGATGTGGGCACCTCAGTGAGCTCCAGCATTGCTGCCAGGACCTGTCCTGCCCTGGGAGCTCATCCCAAGGGACACAGGGCTGTAGGGAGGGAGCTGACGTGTCCTCTCCAGCACAGGCAGGTGAATTAACACACACCCAGAGCTGTTAATCCCTGACAACTCCAACCCCTCCGTGGTCTGGGATCCAGTAGGAGCCACCAGCTTAATCCCTGACAACTCCAACCCCTCCGTGGTCTGGGATCCAGCAGGAGCCACCAGCTGGAATTTCACCCGGGTTCACCCCGGCAGCGGCACTTGGAGCACAACCCCTACAGGAACACACTCAGTGGCCTAAAAACTCCCAGCTTCAAAGAGCAGAAGTGACAACGGGCCAGACCAAAGCCTGGGCATCCACAAAGGCCCCGAGGACCCCGTGGAGACGGAATAACAGGGAGTGGGAGTGGGCAGGGAACGCTGAAATGCCAACCCCTCCCAGTCCCTTGGCTCCGCTCCTGTCCCCGTGGCTCCTGGAAATGGCAGAGGAGTGTTTTGCATTTCAAGCAGAACAAAGCTCTGATCCCTCCTGGCCCGAGCTGGAGCTGCAAAGGCCACGGGGTGGGATTTGAACGGGAGCAGGAGAAGAGAAGCCCAGGAGGGTGTTAATGAACCCCATTAACTGCAGCCAGAGCTGCCCCTGCCTGCTCCCTGCTCAGCACATTCCCTGTCCACTCTGCCTCCTTGGACATTCCCAGGGATCCAGGGGCAGCCACAGCTTCTCTGGGAAACTGTGCCAGGGCCTCTCCACCCTCCCAGGGAGGAATTCCTTCCCAATATCCCACCTAACCCTGCCCTCTGGCAGTTTGAACCCATTCCCCCTTGCCCCGGCACTCCCTTGGAAATAGTCTCTCTCCCCCTTTCCTGCAGGTTCCCTTCAGGTCCTGGGGCCACAGTGAGGTCACCCCAAAGCTTTCCCTTCTCCAGGCTGAACAATCCCAACTCTCCAGCCTTTCCCCCTGGCAGAGCTGCTCCATCCCTCTGATCATCTTGGAGCATCCCTGGACTGGCTCCAGCAGCTCCACGTCCCTCCCTGTGCTGGGACCCCCCGAGCTGGAGTCAGCCCTCATCAGCTGATCATCACTAATTGCTTAATTAATGTGCTGTGGATTTGCATCCCTCTTCTCTCTGAGCTCCAGGGAATGGAAACTTAATGTTAATACTTGCAGAAAGTGGCCTTTCCCTTTCCCATGGAGCTCCCTGTGGGACCCTGGGGGAGACGGGAATGGGCATTTGTGCCTCCTCAAGCTTGATCCTGGAATGCTGAGAGATGTCCCTGCCATGTCTGGAGGTTGGAGCCCTTCATCCCTCAGGGACAGACCCTGAGCCCCCAGGAAACACCCCCAATCCCATCCTTCACAGACCCTGTTCCCATTCCCAAACCCCTCTGGATCCTGTGCCCCCAAACTCAAACCCCTGTTCCCATCCCAAAACCCTCAGGACCAACACCCCCAATCCCACCCCTCACAGACCCTGTTCCCATCCCAAAACCCAGGACCAACACCCCCAATCCCACCCCTCACAGATTCTGTTCCCATTCCAAAACCCTCAGGACCAACACCCCCAATCCCACCCCTCACAGACCCTGTTCCCATCCCAAATCCCGCAGGACCAACACTCCCAATCCCCCCTTATACCCTGATTCCCTCTCCTCACACCTCAATCCCTCCCCAGTCCCAATTCCCTCCCCACCTCCTCATACCCCCAATCCCCCCCTCACACCCCAATCCCCCCCAAATCCCCAATCCCCTCTTACACCCTCATTCCCTCCACATCCCCAATCCCCCCCTCACACCCCAATCCCTCTCCACACCCAATCTCCCCCACACCTCAATCCCCCCCAAATCCCCAATCCCCCCTTACACCCCGATTCCGTCCCTACATCCCCAATCCCCCCCTCACACCCCAATCCCTCTCCACACCCCAATCCTCCCCCACACCCCAATACCCCCCAAATCCCCAATCCCCCCTTACACCCCGATTCCCTTCCCGCACCCTCCATTCCCCCTTCACACCCCAATCCTCCCCAAATCCCCAATCCCCCCCCAAATCCCCAATCCCCCTCAACGCCCCCCTTCCAAAATTCCCTCGCCCTCGGTCCTCCCCGCGGTCCTCCCCGCCGCCAGGGGGCGCCGCCGGCGGAGGGCGGGGCCGGGGGCGGCCCCTCCCCGCGTTCTCGCGCGCGGCGCGCGGGCCCGTTTCCGGCTCCGCTCCCTTTGTGCGGGACAAGATGGCGGCGCGGGCCGGGTTCCAGGCGGGGCCCGCGAGCGGCGGCGGCGGCGGCGCCGCTCCGGGGCCGCGCTGGGCCCGGGCGCGCCGGGCGGGGCGGTTCGCATGGGCCCGGCGCCGGGGCAGGGCCTGTACCGCTCGCCGCTGCCCGGAGCCGCCTACCCGGTGAGGCGGGGCGGCGCGGGGCGGGGCGCGGGGCCGGGCGCGGCGGGCGCTGACCGGGTGTGTTCTCTCCGCAGCGCCCCGGGATGTTACCGGGAGGCCGCCTGGCGCCGCAGGGCCCGGCCATGGGCCCGCCCCTACGGCGGGAGCCCCGCGGTGCGGCCCGCGCTGGCGCAGGCCGGGCTGGACCAGGCCCGCAAGCGGCCGGCGCCGCAGCAGCTCCAGCAGGTGCAGCCGCAGGCGGTGCCCAACCGCAACCACAAGTAAGGGACGGGGGGAAACGGAGCGTCCCGGGGTATGGGCACATCCCGGGAGCATCCTGGGGGCATCCTGGGGCACTGGGAGCATCCCCGGGCGGCTGGGACATCCTGGGACATCCCAGGGCAGCAGGAGCATCCTGGAGTATTCTTGGTGCAGTGGGGACATCTGTGGGCACAGGGGACATCCCAGGGCATCCCGAGTTATCCCCGGGCAGTAGGGACATCCCAGGACATCCCTGGGCAGCTGGGATATCCAGGGACATCTCGGGGCATCCCCGGGGCAGCGAGGACATCCCGTGGCAGGAGGGACGTCACAGAGCATTCTTGGGAGAGTGGGGACATCTGCGGGCAGAGGGGACATCCCAGGACATCCCAAGACATCCCTGGGGCAGAGGGGACATCCCAGGACATCCCAAGGCATCCTGAGACCATCCTGGGGCAGTGGGGACATCCCGAGGCTATTGGGTACATGGGCCCAGGCATGATGGGCATCCTGGGGCATCGGATGTAACCCCCTTTCCAAGGGATGTAACCCCCTTTCTGAAGGATGTAACCCCCTTTCCAAGGGATGTAACCCCCTTTCCAAGGGATGTAACCCCCTTTCCGAAGGATGTAACCCCCTTTCCAAGGGATGTAACCCCCTTTCCAAGGGATGTAACCCCCTTTCCGAAGGATGTAACCCCCTTTCCAAGGGATGTAACCCCCTTTCCAAGGGATGTAACCCCTTTCCGAAGGATGTAACCCCCTTTCCAAGGGATGTAACCCCCTTTCCAAAGGATGTAACCCCTTTTCCAAGGGATGTAACCCCATTTCCAAAGGATGTAACCCCTTTTCCAAGGGATGTAACCCCGTTTCCAAAGGATGTAACCCCCTTTCTGAAGGATGTAACCCCCTTTCCGAAGGATGTAACCCCTTTTCCAAGGGATGTAACCCCGTTTCCAAAGGATGTAACCCCCTTTCCAAGTGCTCAGAGGGATGGCAAACCTTGAGGTCAGCAGTTAGTCAGTGCTGCAGGGCTCAGGTAACTGGTCAGTCCCACTGGGGCAGGCTCAGGTGACTGGTGAGTCCCTGCTGGTTTGGGAATTCCCAGATCCGTTCCCATTTTCCCACCTGTTTGTGCCTCTTTCCCCCGGCAGTGCCAAGAAGAGAAGATGGCAGACAAAATCCTCCCTCAGCGGTGAGTGGGAGCCAGGGGGAGGTGAGGAGCCAGGGGAGGTGAGGGAGCCAGGGGGAGGTGAGGGAGCCCAGGGCACTTTGGGGGAGCAGCTTGATGGGAATTTCCATCCTTGCCTGGCTGCAGATCCGGGAGCTGGTGCCCGAATCCCAAGCCTACATGGACCTGTTGGCCTTTGAGAGGAAGCTGGACCAGACCATCATGAGGAAGCGCTTGGATATCCAGGAGGCTCTGAAACGTCCCATCAAGGTAGGGGAGTGCAGGCAAATATCCAGGGGTGTGGAGGCTCCTGGAGGCTCCAGGCAGCACGAGGGCACTGAGGGGTCGTGTCCTGGGAGTGTGGAATGTCGGGAACCTGCTGGAACAGCCAGGGAGTGGGAGCAGCCACTCAGGAGAGGGGGAAAATGAGGCAGCTGAAAACATGGAGCTGAGCTTTAGCAAGGCCTGAGCAGGAGAAGGGAGCCCTGGAGGTGAGAGCTGAGGCTGAGCCGAGGCTTTTCCTCGTGTCCTGGGAGTGTGGAATGTCGGGAATCTGCTGGAACAGCCAGGGAGTGGGAGCAGCCACTCGGGAGAGGGGGAAAATGAGGCAGCTGAAAACATTAAGCTGAGCTTTAGCAAGGCCTGAGCAGGAGAAGGGAGCCCTGGAGGTGAGAGCTGAGGCTGAGCCGAGGCTTTTCCTCGTGTCCTGTGAGTGTGGAATGTCAGGAACCTGCACCCTGGGCACGGCCAGGGAGTGGGAGCAGCCACTCAGGAGAGGGGAAAATGAGGCAGCTGAAACATTAAGCTGAGTTTTAGCAAGGCCTGAGCAGGAGAAGGGAGCCCTGGAGGTGAGAGCTGAGGCTGAGCCGAGGCTTTTCCCCGCAGCAAAAGCGGAAGCTGCGCATTTTCATCTCCAACACCTTCAACCCGGCCAAGTCGGACGCGGAGGACGGCGAGGGGACCGTGGCCTCCTGGGAGCTGCGGGTGGAAGGGAGGCTGCTAGGACGTGAGTGGCAAACACCCCACCTCAGAGGAGACCCTGGCTCTGGAATTGGCACTGAAACCGAGTTTCTTTGTGTCTGAGAGCGCGGCTGGGGCTTGATATCTCCTCCCCGTCTCTGTTTTCCAAGGAGTCTGGTGGTGACGAGCCCGAGAGCCCAGCCTGGAGACCGATGGGTATCCCCATGGCAGGACAATGAGTTGTCCAAAGTTCTTAGAGCTGGGAGAATCCCTGGTGAGAGCAGCTCAGTGTCCCCAAAGCTCTGAGAACCAGGGCGTTGTACATACCCGCTGAGGGGTTCTGCTCCCGCCAGCTCGTCTCTAACTCCAGCCTTTCCCCTTTTTCTGACTTGGAAACTTTGATTTTTTTCGAGCCCACGTGGGTGAATTCAGGTGTTCAGAGCTTACACAGGAGCTGTCGTGCACGGTGGGCTGTGCTTTGAGTGCTGAGACTTGCTGTCCTAACCCCTCTTCCTCCCTGTGTTGCTTGCAGTCTGCTCTGTCCAAATACGATGCCACCAAGCAGAAAAGAAAGTTCTCGTCCTTCTTTAAATCTCTGGTCATTGAACTTGATAAAGACCTGTATGGCCCTGACAATCACCTAGTAGAGGTGAGCTGCTTTTTGCTGTGTTATCTCTGAACGTGGGTCGGTGTTGCAGCTGGTGGGGTTTTGTGTGTAGCACTTGTGACCTGGGAGGTGGGGGATTCTTGAGGTTCCTGGGAGCCAGGAGCTCTTTGAATCCTCCCTTAAGCTTTTCCTCTCACCTGCCGAGGGTCTGATAAATGTATTAACTCTCGTTTCAAGCCCTAAGTGGGAATAATTTGAGCTTTCTCTGGGCAGGGGTGGGATTTACTGGCGAAGCTTCTGGGTGCCCAGCAGCAGGAGCAGAGGGGGTGCAGGGGGAGGCACCACACGTGGGGGGATGTTCCTGAATTCCCTCTCCTGTCCCAGTGGCACAGGACTGCCACGACTCAGGAGACAGACGGCTTCCAGGTGAAGAGGCCGGGGGAGCGTGAACGTGCGCTGCACTGTGCTGCTGATGCTGGATTACCAGGTGAGGCAGGGGGAAAAAATTCCCCCCTGGAAGCGTGGGGAGGCCCTGAGGTTGCCCAGAGAAGCGTGGCTGCCCCTGGATCCCTGGAAAGTGCCCAAGGCCGGGTTGGAGCAAGCCTGGTGCAGCGGGAGGTGTCGGGGTGGGGCTGGGTGGGCTTTAAGGTCCCTTCCAACCCAAACTGTTCCACGGTTCCGTGCTGGGAGCAGCGGTGCCTGGCACCATCTCACCAGTGCCTGGCACCATCTCACCAGTGCCTGGCACCATCTCAGCCCTCCGTGCTCCTCATGCAGCCCCCCCAGTTCAAGCTGGACCCCCGCCTGGCTCGGCTGCTGGGGATCCACACGCAGACCCGGCCCGTCATCATCCAGGCCCTCTGGCAGTACATCAAGACCCACAAGCTGCAGGACCCCCACGAGCGGGAGTTCGTCATCTGTGACAAGTACCTGCAGCAGGTGAGGGGGCCCTGGAGCAGCTCCTGGCCCAGCAGCCCTGGGTGGGTGGGGTGGGCAGAGGGGGGGTGGGCTGCCCTGAGCCCCCCCAGCCCCCCCTCAGCCCACGTCTCTGCCCCAGATCTTCGAGTCCCAGCGCATGAAGTTCTCTGAGATCCCACAGAGGCTCCACGCGCTGCTGATGCCCCCCGAGCCCATCATCATCAACCACGTGATCAGGTGAGGCTGCTCCACGGGAATTCCCCGTTCCCAGGAAGGGCTGGATGGGGAAGGATCACAGGAGGATGGTGTGATACATCCTGGTTTTAGCAGCAGTTCCCGTGTTAACCTGTCATCTGTTTGTTACCATGTCCTCTGTTACCACATCCCTCTTTTCCAGAGGCTTCCCACATCCACGCTTGTCCTTTGCCATAGACAGAAACCTACCTGGAGCAATCACTCCTAGTGCTTTGCTGCTGCTGGGCTGAGGCTGACACTGGCACAGCTTGTCCCTGTCCCTGCCTGCAGTCCACGTGCTGCAGCATCCCAGAGGAGCTGCGTTTGCTCCTTGAGCTACTTCCATTTGAACTACTCCCAGATTTTGCGTTTTTCTTGACCTACTAACTCATTTTGGCTCCTTTCTCGACGTGCTCCCTGATTCTGCCTTTTGTGGGGTGTCCCCCAGTGTTGACCCAAATGACCAGAAGAAAACAGCCTGCTATGACATTGATGTGGAGGTGGATGACACCTTGAAAACCCAGATGAATTCCTTTCTGCTCTCCACAGCCAGTCAGCAGGAAATCGCTGCTCTGGATAACAAGGTAGGAAAAGCTTTTTGGGGTCTGCTCTCCTTGGAGCTGGGCAGGGAAGTGCCTCTGGAGCAGTGAACCTGGACAGGACAGGAGTGTTTGGAAGCTGGAGTGGGGTGAGCTTTTGCTTACAAACTGGTGGCTGCACCTGGGAGTGTAAATCTTAAAGCAAACGCTCCGTGGGAAAATTGGGGAATATTTAGGGCAGGAAACTGGGAACTGAGAGTCCTCTGACAGGTGTAAGTCAGCCAGAATTTGCCCTCTTGTGTTGTGCCTCTTGATGTTTGTGCCCTTTTCCCTCGTTCAGCAGCTCCACTCTGGGTTTGTGTCCTTCAGATCCACGAAACCATCGAGACCATCAACCAGCTGAAGACTCAGCGCGAGTTCATGCTGAGCTCTCGCCCGGGACCCTCAGGGCTTCATCAACGACTGGCTCCAGTCCCAGTGCCGGGACTTGAAGGTAAAAAGCTTGCCTTGTGTGGAAGGTGGATCCAGTCACACGCTCCCCTCATTACAGCGAGCTCCTACAGGGAGAGAGAGAGGCGAGTTCCTGCTTGGAAAGCGAGACTGGAATTGGAGTCGAGCGCAAGAACGTGACCTGAGCGCTCTGAGAGGAAAGGGGAGGGTCTGCTCGGCACAGCCAGAGCTTTTTGCACTCCCTGAGCTGCTGGTGTGTCCCTTTGTGCTCTGCAGACAATGACTGATGTCGTTGGGAACCCCGAGAGGAGCGGAGAGCCGAGTTCTACTTCCAGCCCTGGGGCAGGAGGCCGTGTGCCGGTACTCTACTCCAAGGTGGGTGTCCCTGAGCGGGGGTCCCTCTCCCTGCCTGTCACTCCTCAGGGGTCCCTCTCCCTGCCTGTCACTCCTCAGGGTGCCCTCTCCCTGCCTGTCACTCCTCAGGGCACCCTCTCCCTGCCTGTCACTCCTCGGGGTGCCCTCTACCAGGGGAAGGTCCCAGTTGGAGCCCAGCCTTTCCCAGCTGGGGAAGGATGTTGTGGTGTCCCAGCAGCAGTTACAGACTCAGCTTCTCCTGCAGGTGCAGCAGCGACGGCAGGAACTGGAGCAGGCCCTGGGCATCAGGAACACATAGGGCTGCCCTGCTCCTGCCCAGCAGCACGGCTGTTTGTGGAGACAGAGCTGCAGAGCTCGCTGGTCCAGCTCCCAGGATCCCACTCCAGCAGCGAGGCCCCTGTTCCTTCTCCTGGCGTTGTCCCTGCCGGGGGCAAGTCCAGGACAGCGGGGCTCTCGTGGGGTGTGACAGGCAGGCAGGCTCCACCCAGCACACATTTCTACCTGGTTCTCTTCCTGACTGTTGCCTTGTCAGCCCCGAGGCTTCCAGGAGCCTCCCCGTGACTCCTCATTGTCCCCGGTAGCCAGAGCTGACTTGGAGCCCTCTCCCAGCCCGTCCCTGCCCAGCCAGCAGCGGGCTGTGGCACTCTGGAAGCCTGGCTCTGCTCTAAGGTGTGGCTGGGCTCTTCCCTGCCACGTTTTACAGCCCGTGCCAGGCGCTGTCGTGGGCAGGATGCCGTGGGCTGACATACCTCCCTGCCCTGACCCCCCCTCCTCGGAGGGTGCTGCTGCACTGGGGCTGCCCCACAGGTCACTCCCCTCCTCGAGGAAGTTACTGGACTGTGTAGAGAATTGCTTCTTCCCTTCTCCCTTTTTCCCTGTCCGTTCCTTTTTGTGTTCTGTGACGGGCTGTCCTGGCCGGGGTCACAGGGAGACGAAGTTTTGGCTTCCTGCAGGGCTTTGGAAGCTTGGAGTGATGCAACTCTCTGCCCTTCAGACACCTGCCGTGGGTTCCCAGCAAACCACGTGGCTGCTTGTTTTCCCTGGAGCAGGGAGAGGGGATGCAGCAGCTGCCTGGAGCTGTGCATGGACACAGTGCCGTGGGCTCATTGCTTTGGGGACAGTTGTCCCGTGTCACTTGCTGTGGGGACCAGAGGCTCCCTCGTGTGGATCCGAGGACAGTCCTTGGGAACGGACATTTTTCCAAGCCTATGTGAGTCAGCAGGTGTTTCCATGCCGAAGCTCCTGTGGTTTTTAGTCAAGTTTTAGGTCATGGGGCTGCCATAGGGCCCAGCATGGTTCAGGAATGTACAAATAGATTTACTGTGGGGAGCAGCAGCCCCGATGCCCCTTCATGGAATGAATTACTGGTGGTCAGGCTTAGGAGCACCAAAGCGCCCCAACCCCGGTGTTTCTGCCCGGGACTACAATGCAAATGGACTTGAAAAAGTTGGTCTGACTCCCTTGGATGGCAGCAGGATCCCCTTCCTGCCCAGCCCTCCCTCGGGTGGCCGAGGGGGCTGCTGTGAGCTCTTGGGTGGCCCTGCTGCTCCTCGTGTCGTGTTAACTACATGTCTGTGAGTAATAGACTCTCGACCTCCCCTCTCCTTTGCCCCCTGAAACGCTCCTCTGTGGTACTGGGGGGAAGGTCTTGGTGCTGGAGAAGCAGCCCCTGACTCCTCAGGGTACCCCCACGTGAGGGATGTGCCGAGTCCCTGCGTAGGCGAACGTAGCTGTTGCAGAGTAACTGCTTTTCTTAACTGAATATTTACGGTTTGTTTCCATGACCAAATCTTTTTTTTTTGGTTTTTTGGTTTTTTTTTTGTACGGTATCCTTGTAGACGTCACCCAGTTTTAATAAAAGACTCCTGTGAAGGAAGCTGTCCTCCTCCTTCGTGCTGGCAGCTCCCTGTGGGGGATGACACTCCAGGGAAGGGACAGGATTATCTCCACTTTCTTCCTTTTTTTTTTCCCTTCTCAAAGCCAGCTGGGTTAAGTGACTGGAGAGAAATGTTCCTCAATTTGGCCTTTTATAGCGAGCCCTCCATAGAGGATCTCCCAGCTCACACACTTTGCTAAGCCTTTGCAAAAGTGCTTTTGTGCTGAACAAAGTAACTTGAGCAGAACTGGAATCCAGTGGCCAGGGCTAATAAATCCTGAACTGCCCAGTGCCCACACTCTGCTGGGCTGTGGCAGCCTCTTACAGGCCCCAGGGGACTCGGGCAGAATCTGGAGGAAACTGTATTAAAGTTTACGTGCAAAGGGTTTAAAATGATGCAAAAGGGGGATTGTTCTCTTTGCCCTGGTGGTTTGTAGAACTGAAAATGCCTCGCAGCAAACCTGGGAGCCCCTGGGGCAAGGGAAGGATCCTCCTGTGAGGAGGAAAAATGCTGCTGCCTCAGGCTGAGATCGAGGCAGGAGCCGAGTCCTGGGGCTGCACCAGGTGGTTCTTACTCCTTACCTGGGGGCAAAATGGCACTTTTAGGAAGACAGAACGAAATGTTTTTATGCAGAAAAGGAGGGAGAGGCTCGGCAGGCACAACTCAAAGACCTCCCCGGGGGCTGCAGCTCCTCCCGAGGGGCAGCAGCTCCTCCCGAGGGGCAGCGCCGGTCTCTGTGAGCAGGGACAGGACCCAGGGAAGGGCTGGAGCTGTGTCGTGGAGGGTTTAGGGGGGGATCTCAGGAAAAGGTTCTTCCCCAGAGGGTAGTTGGGCACTCAACAGGCTCCCCAGGGCAGCGGGCACAGCACCAGGCTGCCAGAGCTCCGGGAGCGCTTGGACAACGCTCCCAGGACAGGGTGGGATTGTCGGGGTGGATTCTGATCCTCGCGGGTCCCTTCCAAGTCGGGATATTCCACGATTCTGCGATTCAGCGAGTGACTCCCGGTTCTGCGGGGGACCCGAACGGCTCCGGGTCTCTGCACTTTGCCCCGAGCGCGGAGCCCCGGCCGTGCCCGCGGTGCCCCCGGGCGAGGCGGGGCCGGGGCGGGCCGGGGGCCGCCCCTGCTCCGGGCGCCCTTGAAATAGCGGGCGGCGGGGCCGGTTCCCGCAGCGCCCCGGTCCTGGCACCACCATGGGTGGCAAGAAGGTTTGCGTCGTGGGCTCCGGCAACTGGTGAGCGCGCCCGGGATCACCCGGGATCCCCCGGGCCAGCACAGCGCGGTCCCTTGTCCCCTCCTGTGGTACCGGTCACAGGGGGAGCAGCGGTGCCCTGGGCTCCCCCGGTGCCCTGGGATGGATCCTCGGTGCCCTGGGCTCTCCGGTGGCACCAGGTCCCAGGGTGAGCAGCGGTGCCCTGGGCTCCCCGATGCCCTGGGCTCCCCAATGCCCTGGGATCCTCGGTGCCCTGGGATCTCCGGTGCCCTGGGATCCTCGGTGCCTTGGGCTCCCCTCGGTGTCCTGGGCTCCCCGGTGCCCCGGGATCCTTGGTGCTCTGGGATCCCCCAATGCCCTGTGCTCCCTGATGCCCTGGTATCCCCGATGCCCTGGGTTCCCCGGTGCCCTGTTATCCCCAGTGCCCTGGGCTCCCCTCGATGCCCTGTGCTCCCCCCCTGTCCTGTGCTCCCCTCGGTGCCCTGGGTTCCCCGGTGCCCTGAGATCCTCGGTGCCCTGTGCTCCCCCATGCCCTGTGCTCCCCCCGTGCCCTGGGCTCCCCGGTGCTCTGAGATCCTCGGTGCCCTGGGCTCTCTGGTGCCCTGATATCCCCGGTGCCCTGCTATCCCCAATGCCCTGGGATCTCCGGTGCCCTGTGCTCCCCCTGCCCTGTGCTGGCCCCATGCCCTGGTCCCCCCCGGTGCCACGGCCCGCTGTGCCCTCGCAGGGGCTCTGCCATCGCCAAGATCGTGGGTGCCAACGCGGCGCGGCTGAGCGGCTTCGAGAGCCAGGTGACATGTGGGTGCTGCAGGAGGAGGTGGGCGGGCCGGCGCCTCACCGACATCATCAACGCCGAGCACGAGAACGTCAAGTACCTGCCCGGGCACAAACTGCCCCCCACGTGGTGAGGGTGGGGGCTGCCAGCCCCGGGGGGCAGAGCTGATGGCTCCCAGGGGCAGAGCTGATGGCTCTGGGGGCTGCTGGGGTGTGAGGGGAGGGATGTGTGGGGCTCGCTGACACCCTCCTGCTGACCTTGAGCCGCGTTTGGATGAGCTGCAGCCCTGGCTGCTCTCGCTGCCCACCTTTGTCCCCCCCTCTCTGGCGTCCCGTGGCTGGGCTGGAGGCCATGTGGCTGCCTCGGAGCTGGCACCGTCCCGCTCTGCTCCAGCCCTTCTCCAGCCCCTGCCAGCCCTGGCAGGGACCTCGGCGTGGTGACTTCGGGCCCTTCCTTCCCTTCCCGGTGCCTCGTGCAGGTGGCAGAGCCAGACCTGCTCAAAGCCTGCGCGGGGGCCGACGTGCTCCTGTTCGTGGTGCCCCACCAGTTCATCGCGGCGTCTGCGACCAGCTCAAGGGCCACGTGAAGAAAGAGGCCGTGGGGATGTCGCTCATCAAGGTGGGGAGGAGCTGGAAGCAGCCCGGCTCGGAGGGGCTGCGAAGGGAATCCTGGGATTTCGGGGCGGAAATGGGCTCTGGGGTGATGGGGGATTTGGGGAGGGTGAGGGCAGAGTCTTCGTGGGGATTTGGGGAGGGTGAGGGCAGAGTCTTCGTGGGGATTTGGGGAGGGTGGGGGCAGAGTCTTCGTGGGGATCTGGGGAGGGTGAGGGCAGAGTCTTCGTGGGGATTTGGAGGTGCTGGTGAGAGCACGTGGGGGATCTGTGAGGAGCAGGGCACAGCTCGGCGTGTCGGGATCACAGTGGGAACGTTGCAGGACAGGGAATGGTGGGATTGGGACGGGGGGCAGGTGTCCGGGAGGGGCTCATGTCTCGTTGAGGAGGTGGTGATCACTCAAAGGTTGGACTCGGTGATCTCAGAGGTCTTTTCCAACCTAATTGACTCGGTGGTTCAGTGACCTCTGTCCTCGGTTGCCTCCCAGGGCGTGGACGAAGGACCAGACGGGCTGAGGCTGATCTCGGACATCATCCATGAGAACTGGGAATAGAGATGACTGTGCTCATGGGGGCCAACATTGCCAATGAGGTGGCAGATGAGAAGTTCTGTGAAACCACCATTGGTAAGGAGCCGTTGTCCCTCCTCGTTAGCAGCCTTCGTTGTGATGAGAGGCAAGTGGGGGGCACAAAGTGCAGCTCAAACTGCTGGCTGAGCTGGCCCTTTTCCCTGGGAAGGCAGGAGATTCCCCAGGAGCTGGCTGAGCTCATTCCCAGGGTTTATGATGGGATCACTTGTTTCATTAACAACAGGGTGTGTGGCTAAAACTTTCCTGCCAGCACCGTGCCTGGCACAAGTTAAAGGGGTGAACACCATGAGGCACTTGAGGAATAAGTTCCACCCTTCATTTCCTTGGGCTTCACGGGATGCTCACCTGGATCTCACATTATTGCCCAGCCAGGGCTGCTTGGACGTTGATCTGGTGGCTGTTCCAACACCCTGCACACTGTTGGGAACCGTGCCCGGAGCCAAAACCAACACAACAGTTTGCTGGGTTAGAGGCTGTGGGATTCAAAGTGTCTGTGTTTTGTGAAACAACAGCCAGCACGCTGGGCAGGAGGCTGGGGAGGTGGAACAGAGCCCACGGTCCCTGTGAACACACAGGACCCCCGCAACAACAGGCTCCAACCCCAAATCTGCAGCCTTTGAAGATGCCTTTAACCCACTGGGCAGGTCATTTGTGCCTTGCTTGACGAAGCAGCAGGGATTGTCCCTGTCCTCCCTGCCAAGGCTGAGCGTTGCTTATCTCTCAGGCCACGTGTGCCTGGCTCTTGGGGGACCTGCAAATGTTTGGCACGTCCATCGGTTGGGCAATAGGTTTCCTGTCCCTGGATGAGCTGCAGGGGAGAGCACGGTCCTACCTCGGGGTTTTTCCCCATCATCTTCCTCCTCCTCCTCCTCCTCCTCCCCCCTTTGTCTCCTCAGGCTGCAAGAACACGAAGCACGGGCAGATGCTGAAGGAGCTGATGCAGACCCCCAACTTCCGAGTGTCCGTGGTGCAGGAAGCCGACACCGTGGAGATCTGTGGGGCTCTCAAGGTGGGTGTGCAGGGCTTGGCCACCAGAGCCTGGGGGGGGCCTGCAGGGCTCTGCAGGGAGCTCTGGGGAGGAGGCTGCCAGGGGAGAGGCTGCCAGGGGAGAGGCTGCCAGGGGAGAGGCTGCCAGGGGAACGGACCCCACTGTGGCTGCTGAGACCTTTGAGGCACAGGCCAGACTTTGGAGGGACTTTGGAGGGACCCGTCCCGTTCAGCCGCTCGGAGGGATGACGGGCACTGGCACAGGCAGGAGCTGGTGCTCAGGATCCCCACAGGAGACAAATCATGGGCACAGCAAAGCCCTGAGCTCCGCTGGGAGCAGATCCCTCCACGTTCCCGCTGTTTTCCAGAACGTGGTGGCCGTGGGAGCCGGTTTCTGCGACGGGCTGGGCTACGGCGACAACACGAAGGCCGCCGTGATCCGCCTGGGGCTGATGGAGATGATTGGCTTTGCCAAACTCTTCTGCAAGGGCCCCGTCACCCCCACCACCTTCCTGGAGAGCTGCGGGGTCGCCGACCTCATCACCACCTGCTACGGGGGCCGCAACCGCAAGGTCGCCGAGGCTTTCGCCAAGACGGGGAAGGTGAGAGGGGCTGGGAGCAGCTGGTGTTGAGGATGTGTGTGGAGCTGTGCCAGGGCAGGGTCAGGCTGGATCTCAGGAAAAGGTTCTTCCCCCAGAGGGTGGTTGGGCACTCAACAGGCTCCTCAGGGCAGTGGGCACGGCCCCAAGGCTGCCAGAGCTCCGGGAGGGTTTGGAAAACGCCCTCAGGGACGGGGTGGGATTGTCGGGGTTGCAGGCCCAGCTCCTCACTGCTGGGTTGTTTCAGTCCATCGAGCAGCTGGAGAAGGAGATGCTGAATGGGCAGAAGCTGCAGGGCCCCCAGACGTCTGCTGAGCTGCATCGGATCCTCAAGAGCAAGAACATGGTGGAGAAGTGAGTGCTGGAATCTGCTGGGCTGGGGCTGCGACCCTCTCCTGCAGCAGCAGGGGAAACCCCCCCCCTTGGTGTCTCAGCTGTTCAGGGCAATCCGTGCACTGCCCACATCACGCCAGCCGGGCAGGATTCCTGCTGGATGGGGCCCAGTGCCACTGTCCCACCTGTTCCTGCTCATCAGGGCAGCAGTCGAGGTGCTCTGACCCTGCCAGCTGTGGTGTCTCTGTGTCCCTCTGCCCACAGGTTCCCCCTCTTCACCGCCGTGTACCAGATCTGCTACGAGGGCAAACCTGTCACTGACTTCGTCAAGTGTCTCCAGAACCACCCTGAGCACATGTGAGGGGCTCTGCCTGCCAGGCCGCCGGCCCCGCTGAGACGTGCAGAGACTCCTGCCCGCACCAGCCCGACCTGCTGCCACAGCTTTGTGAGGAGTCCGGGCCTCCTGGGAGCCTTGGCAGGGTGCTGGAAGGGCAGAGGGTCCCTTCCCCGGCCCTGGACGCTGCCAGCCTGAGCCTGGCACAGAGGTACCTGCTGACCTCCCTCTCTCTGTGAAGGGCTCGTTTAGTTTCTGCCGCTCTCTAAGGTCTGCCCTGAGCGGGACTGAGCGTCTTCCTCCTTCCACTTCCTCCTGCTGTGATGGATTCAGCTCTGGGAAGGACTCTGTCGTGGTTGATACGAGCTGGGAGGACAAACAGTGCCCCAAGTCCTCCCTCTGAGCCCCACGGGGCCACTCTGGGTGACACCAGCCCTTCCCTGCCTGCTGCTGCTGCTGCTTTTGGCCTCCCTGCCTGGTGGAGAGGGCACAGTCCCCCCTGCCAGGCTCTACCTGCTGAGCAAAGCTCCTCAGGACTCCCAGAGGTGCTGAGAATCTTCTTTCTAAGCAGCACCAGCGCCAAGCAATGGCATTCCTTGCCACCCTGCCATGTGCTGCTTCCCGAGCCACCCCCAGCTGCTCCTGCTGACCCAGTGCTGCTCCACAGCTCCAGAGGGACACTTTGGGGCTTGTTTGTTTAGAGCTTTTGCTCTCGCAGTCCCACCTGGCCCCTGCCCCGGGGAACTCCCCTGTTGTCACAGGTTTGCCTGTGGGAATTCCACGCCCGCTGACTTCTCTCCCTGTCCCACTTCGTCCTCTGGGGCTTGGCACTGCAGGGACCAACTGCCCCCCAAGTCTCTGTGCCCCCTGCCTTGTACCTGCAGAGCCAGGGGGTGGGTACAGGGCACCTGGGTCATGTTGCTGTTAAATAAACGACCCACAGCCACACTTTGCCCTCTCTGGCTCGCTTCAGCCCATGCTTTTAGCCTGCTCTGGGCTCCCACAGGTGACTGGCCGGGAGCTGACGAGCAGGTCCCACGCCTTCCCTGCCGTGGGGATGCTGCAAACTGCCCGTTGGCACAGGGGCAGGAATGGGCATGTGATCCACGACAGGTACAGCACAGGACAGAGGTCTGAGGCCTCACATTGGGCCTGTGAAACTCGCCCCTTGTCCAGGCAGGTGCCACGTGTCCCCCTGCTCCTCTGCAGCTGGCGGTGTTTGCTCAAGGCCAGCGTGTCCAGCGGTCACCGATCCTGCCTGGGCCGGAATTCTGGAATGCTGGAGTGCTGCAGGGCTCCCCGTGCCCCCCATTTGGGTCTCTGACGGGCACTGTGCTTTTAAACTGGCAATAAACACGGAGAGGAGAGGGGAGATGCTCTTCCTGCTCTGCGGCTCCGGTGCGTCGCTGCCGTTGGGTTGGTGCCTGCTGGACTCGCCGAGCGCTCAGAACAGGGCACTGCCCGTTCCCTCCTGGCTCTGCACCCTCCCGTGCTGTCCCAGAAACAGCAAGAATGTCCCCGCAGGTCCCTGTTTATGTCACACAGTGTCCCACTTGCTTTGTCTCAGCAGCGGTTCCAGGATTAAAGTTTGGCCGTGGGACCGCAGCAGGTCGGGACCGCGGCGTTGAGCCGGGTCCGGAGTCCTCACCTGGGGCCTGCAGGAGCCGGGCCAGGACCCCACTGTGCCCCACACACCCCGGGCCTCCCCTCCTCTGATGTCCTGGCTCTGCACGCCGTGGGGTTTTATTCATCTCCTCCCAGCTGCTCTGCCCCGACTCGCCTCGCCCCCGGGTGTCTCTGAAGTGTCTCAAGTGACCTTTGCAGGGCTCCGAGCCCTGCGCTCGGCGTCTTGCGAGGGGAATTTAATCTGCTGGCACTGGTCTTGTTTCTGTGCCTTTTATTAGCCACGTTTTCTCACCAGGCGCTCGGCGACCTTTAAATTCAGGGAGCCGGCACGGCCTCCTCTGCCGAGGAGCTTAATTGAGCTTGGAGGGAGGATAAAGGAAGTCCAGCGTGTTCCTGCAGGGCTGGCACGACTTGTGGTTCCCTTTGTCTTCGAGCGCTTTCAGGAGTCCGAGTGTTTGGACATGAGGCTCGTGCAGGAAAGAGGATCCCCGAGCTCTGCTCCCAAACAGCACCTGCCTGGAGCTGCAGCAGGATCCAGCGGGGAGCTGTGTTTAGCTGGGAGCTCCTCGGAGGTGGAAATGCTTCGTGCATCCCCCTCATCTGGGTTTCTTTGACTCTGCCAGTGCCAGAGTCCCTGCAGAGCTTCGCTCCCGAGTCTCACCTGGGGGGGACCAGCACACAGATCTCTCGCTTTCAGACACCCCACACTGGAGCTGGGAGCTCCTGAGCTATAAAAAGCCTCTTCCCTTTGCCATTTGGAATTATGTTCTGCAGGCTCAGCACATCCCGGCGCCACAGCCCCCGGGAGCTGCTGCTGGTGCGGGAAGGATGAGGAGAGGGGGGAAAGGGTGACTGTGGCAGCCTCGGAGCTCCAGGGAGCCCTGGATGGAGCAGGGCTGGGACAGCGGAGTGCGAACGCTGGGAAGGAGCTGAGGGAATGGAGCAGCTGCCGAGGGGGCTTGGGGGAAGGAGGCTCCGGGCTGGGGGCACACCAGGACAGGCACCGGGACCCTCGGCAGAACACTGGGATCGTTGGGATGGCACTGGGATCACTGGGATGGCACTGGGACCCTTGTGAAGGCACTGGGATCACTGGGATGGCACTGGGATGGCACTGGGATCATTGGGATGGCACTGTACCCTTGTGAAGGCACTGGGATCATTGGGATGGCACTGGGATCATTGGGATAGCACTGGGATCATTGGGATGGCACTGGGATCATTGGGATAGCACTAGGATCATTGGGATAGCACTGGGATCATTGGGATGGCACTGGGACCCTTGTGAAGGCACTGGGATCATTGGGATGGCACTGGACCCTTGTGAAGGCACTGGGACCCTCAGGACATCACTGGCGTTCTTGGGATGGCACCAGGGCTCCCAGGCAAGCACTGGGACCCTCAGGATAACACCGGGGCCCTTAAGATGGCACCAGGGCCCTTGTGGAGCTACTGGGACCCTTGAGAAGGCATTGGGACCCTCAGGATGGCATGGGGGCCCCCGGGATGGTACCAGGACCCACGGGAGGGCACTGGGACCCTTGGGAAGACACTGGGACCATCGGGATAGCATTGGGACCCTTGGGAAGGCAGCAGGGCACTGGGGAAGGCACCAGGACCCCCGGGACAGCACCAAAGCCCTCAGGATGGCACCGAGGTCCTAGGATGGCACCAGGCCCCTCAGGATGGCACCAGACCCCTCAGGATGGCACCAGGGCCCTTGTGAAGCCACTGGGACTCCTGAGAAGGCACTGGCACCCTCATGATGGCTTCGGATGGCACCGCGCCTCCAAGTCCCGGGGCTGCAGGGAGCAGAAGGAGGAGGCCGGGCAGCCTCTGTTCCATCCCTGAGGGCTCCTCGTGCGGGGAAACCCGTGTGGGCAGCGATGGCGGCCTGAGGGAGGGAGTGGGTGGGGGGGGAGACGGCTGTGGGGGCGCCGCCGCCAGGGGGCGCCAAGGGGCGCCGCGCGGGCTTCCCGTGGGCGGTGCCGCGTGACGTTTCGACACACGTGACTCCCTCCCGGGGGACGGGCACGTGACACCGGCGGGACACGTGACAGGGAGCGGGAGCGGGTGAGTCCGGAGGGACGGGATGGGATGGGATAGGGAGGGATGGGATGGGGTGGGATGGGATGGGGTGCGGTGGGATAGGGGAGGACGAGACGGGAAGGGCGCTGCCGGCCCCGCTCACCGCCGCCGTCCTGGGAAGCCCGTGGTGCGACCGGCGGCGTCCCCGCCGTTCAATACCGGGCCCGGTCCTATTGATCAAAGTGTCGATCAGCGACCTGAGCGGGTTTTTGGGGATGCTGCGGGACCCGGGGGGAGAGCGGCTGACCCACGTGAAGGCTGGAGGGCGGAGAGAAGGCTAATGAGCTGTTAGAATTCATTAGGATAACCTAATGAGGTTATTGCAGCAAGGGCAAGCGCGGGGTCCTGCACCCGGGGAGGAGCAACCCCAAGTACCAGCTCTGGGTAACGACCCCAAGTACCAGCTCTGGGTAACGACCCCAAGTACCGGCACAGGTTGGGGGTGACCTGCTGCTCTATGGAGGAGGACATGGGGGTCAAGGTGACCGTGAGCCAGCAGTGTGACCCGGGGGGGCCAGGGAAGACGGTGGGATCCTGGGATGCGTCAGGAAAAGCGTTGCCAGGGAGGGGATCCTGCCCCTCTGCTCACCCCTGGTGAGGCACATCTGGAGTGCCACGTCCAGTTCTGGGCTCCTCTGGAGAGGAAAGTCAAGGAACTACTGGGGAGGGTCCCAGTGGGGTCTGGAGCAGGTCTCTGATGAGGAGAGACTGAGGGAGCTGGGCTGGGTTAGTCTGGAGAAGAGAAGAGTGAGAGGAGATCTCATTAATGTCAAATATCTGCAGGGTGGTGTATAAATATCTCCAAGTGTCAGGATGGTGCCAGGCTCTTCTCAGTGGTGCTCAGCCACGGGACAAAGAGCAATGGCCATAAACTAAAGCACGGGAAGTTCCACCTCAACCCGAGGAAGACCTTCCCGTGGAGGGTGGCAGAGCCCTGGAACAGCTGCCCAGGGAGGGCTCGGGGTCCCCCCCTCTCTGGGGACATCCCAAACCCCCCCTGGACGTGTTCCAGGTGACCCTGGCTGGGCTGAGGGATCTCCAGGGGTCCCTGACGGTCCTGTGACAGTGTGATTCCCCCCGCAGGCACGGCCATGGTGTCGGGCAAGCAGCTGGCAGACTTTGGCTACAAGGCCTTCTCGGGCTCCATGATGCTGCTGACGCTCTACGGGGGGTACCTGTGCACTGTCCGTGTCCAGAGGATGCTCCAGCACCGCCGGGAGAGGGAGGAGAACACGCCCGGCCCCCAGAGCTGAGCCTGGGCTGGCGCTGGCACCGGGCCTGGCAGCTGGGACCAGCCTGGGACTGGGCCTGGCAGCTGGGACCAGCCTGGGACTGGTCCTGGGAGCTGGGACCGGGTCTGGCAGCTGGGACCAGCCTGGGACCGGGCCTGGCAGCTGGGACGAGCCTGGGACCGGCCCCATGCCCAGCCCTGAGAGCTGAGCTGGGACTGGGACCAGCCCCAGGAGCTGAGCCTGGCCCAGTGAACTGAGCCTGGCCTGGGACTGGTCCTGCACCCAGCCTGGGACTGGGACCAGCCCCAGGAGCTGAGCTGGGCCAGTGAACTGAGCCTGGCCTGGGACTGGTCCTGTGCCCAGCCTGGGACTGGGATGAGCCCCAGGAGCTGAGCTGGGACTGGGACCGGCCCCAGGAGCTCAGTCTGGCCTGGGACTGGTCCTGCACCCAATCTGGGACTGGGACCAACCCCAAGAGCTGAACCGGGACTGGGACTGGCCCCAGGAGCTGAGCCTGGCCCAGTGAACTGAGCCTGGCCTGGGACTGGTCCTGCACCCAGCCTGGGACCGGAATCAACCCCAGGAGCTGAGCCAGGACTGGGACTGACTGAGGGGGCAGCAGGAACCACCCTTTTGCCCCCCTGGGCCCAATAAAACCCGTGTGAAAGCAGCCGGGCGTGGTGCTGTGTTTGTGGTGCCCCCCAAACCACGGAATCACGGGCTGGGCTGGGTTGGGAGGGACCTTAAATATCACCCAGTTCCATGGCCAGAGGGGCACCTTCCACTGGCCCAGCACCTCTACCCTGTTCTTCCAAACTCGGCGTGGAACCCGTCACCCCGAGGTTCTGAAGCAACTTTTAATCGGAGATAAGAGTAAACAACAGTATAAAATGGTAACGAGTCGAGAAGTTTCCAAAATTCTGCTCCTGATTGACCATTCCATTGCCCCCAAGTACCATTGAGTTAAAAAAAAAAAAAAAAAGAGAAGCAAAAGCCCACGGTGTGGCTGCTCTTCCAGCCCCGGGTTCTTCCTCCACAGCTGCAGCATCAGAGCAGCAACATTCACTTCTGTCTGGGAGTACAGGACCAAAACATCCCATTTTGTGGAGGGTTAAACCCGTCCCACGGGTTCTGATCCTCCCTCTGATCCCAGCTCAGCCAACTGGATCCAGCAGGTCTAGAAAAGTCTTCAAAAACCACAATTTGCAACGGGGGGGGGGGGGGGGGGGGAACAAACAAACAAACAATTTAAAAGGCCTGGATTGTGCTGGTTGTCTCAGGGGCAATAAACCACCCCTTGCAGAAGGCTTTGGTCAAGACGTCAGAGGGGTTTGCAGCACCAAAAGAGGCAGCAGACGCCGGCCTGGTCCCTGGTGGCAGCAGAGATGAGCAGCTGGGACCTCCTCAGCACCCCGGGGGCGAGTCAGGACAGCAGTTCTGGGGGCAGCACAGTTCAAAGCTCAAGGCTGAGAAAAGAGTCTCTGCCTCCCCCCAGGGCAGTTTGGACGTGGCACCCGCTCCAAAGTGGCTCCTGGAGTGCTTCTGGACCTGGAACCTGCTCCAGAGTGGCTCCTGGAGTGCTTCTGGACCTGGAACCTGCTCCAAAGTGGCTCCTGGAGTGCTTCTGGACCGGCCTCGTCCAAACCCGCTCTCGCCTCGAGTTTGATCCCAGTGAAAAACCAACCAGTCCGTGGCAAACAAAAGACACCTCTGCAGATATCAACGGGAACTCTTGGGGTTCAACAACTTGGGGTTGTTTTGGGGGTTTTTTTTTGTACTTTTGAAGTACAGAGTGGCTTGAAGTGGAACCTGCAGCTCTGTGTTCCCGCCCCGGCTCCGTCCCTCGGACCGGTCGGGGCTGTGCCCGTTTCGGGTTTTGCTGGAGGTGTCTGGGGAGGGGGGGGGTTTGTTTGTTGTTTTTTTTTTTGATTAAAGATCACTTGGGAATGTGGAGCTCAACACAACTAGATAATTGAAAGAGAAGTCCATGCTTGCTCAAGGCCAAGCCCAGGGCCTTACTCCTCCCCTGTCCACTGGCCGCCGGCCACGTGGCCGTTGAGGCGGTTGGAGCCGTTGCTGGAAGTGCTGAAGACTCCTTTTGTGCTGTTGGAAGTCACATCCTCCTCCTCAGAGCTGCTCTCCACGTCACTGCGGTCGTCCTTGGACACCTAAGAGGTGGCCAGTGGGAATTGGGTGGCGGGAGAGGAGAAGGGGAGTTGGAAAACGCACAGAAAACAGCGGTTAGGAGGCTGTGCCCACGTGATGAACCAGCTTCAAGTCACATCTACCTGCTGCATTTGGGCCTGGAGCAGTTCAGGCTCCCAAGGAGGATCCTGTCATGGCATTAGGAACAAGACAGACACTGCAAATGACAGTCTGGGGAGGTGAGTTCCATTTTCCAAACGCTCTGTGCATCTGTGAAAGCCCCTTGGCTCTCTGTGCTCTCACCAGATCAGAGGACACACCACGGGTCTGGGGGTGTCCTTGCCTTCCAAGAGCTCCACTCTAGATGGGTTAAAAGGCCATTTCTCTAAACAACTTTCTTTTGACTCAAAACTTTCCCATGCCACGATCACCAGTGGGCACAGTGACCAAGCCCCAGCAACGTATCAGCCTGAGAGGGAACATTTTGTCCCACGGGGAGAGGCTCTGCTGCTTTAAAAATTAACCAGCTGAATTTATCACATCACTGCTTTGCACCAAGTGCCTCCCAGTCCCACCAGCCTGTGTGCTTCAGCCAGGAGATCCCACTGAAGAGCAGGGGCCCGTTTGGGAGAGCAGGATGGAGAACAAAGGCAGTGTCTGGGAACAGGAGGAGCCTCATCCCAGAGATCCAGATCTGCCAGCAGGGTTAAGCCTCAGCTGCAAACCCAGCTCAATTTGATCCGTGGGGGGGGAATTTGAACCTTTCCAGGAGGACTTTGGGTGCCACAGGAGGGCCCTACTCCAGCCCTGTGGAGCCAGAAGGGAGAGGGAAGAGCCCACAAACCCAGCCCTAACTGCAAACACACACCTGGGGAGGTGCCAGAGGCAAAACCTCCCCAGGCCCCTGCTCTTGCTCCTCGCTCTCCTCCCTCCTGCCTCTGCAGCCAGCAGCCCTCGTGTGCTCCACGTGCCAGCACCCTGGCTCACAGCTTTCCAAGGATTCCAGGATTTCATTCTGAGTCAGGGTTAGGGCCCTCCAGCAGCAGGAAGTGGTGGAACTCCAGGGAAGCTCTGGCAGGAAGCCAGGGGAAGTTAATGATCTCCAGAAGCCCTGCTGGATGTTCTGGCTTCTGCCCCGTGGCCAGAACCTTTGCTTATCTGTCCCCCAGTCTCCTGCTATGTTGGAAAGTTCAAAGGGTCACTGGGAGGAAGCAGAAATCCCTTGAATTTTTCCCCATTATTGGGGGATAAGGGACTGTTTTACTCCTTTTCACAGACAGGAGCAGTTTTCTCCTGTCCTCTCCCCCTCACAAGGAGCCAAGACAGAAAGCAGAGTGTGTGTGTGTGTGTGTAAAAGCAGAGAGTGAAGGTCATGCAGGCAGGTGACAGCAGGTAAGATCAGACCCCAGGACACTGCTCTGCCCTTTGGAAAAAACTGAGTTTTGGCACTTTGTCAGGAGCAGGGAGAGAAGGAGAAGGCACCAAAGCCCCAAGACCAGAGCCCTGCTTTTGTCCTGGCCGTGTTTCAGTGAACAAAGAGAACCACAGGTCACACTTACATGCAAAGGGTGGAACTGTCCAGCTCCAATCTGGCACAGAGAAAAGGAGAAAAGAATGAAGAAGACAGAGCTTAGAGTCCTTTCTCTGGCTAGGTCACCTGGACAGGAGAGAACCAAGGAAAGGGAAAAAGGTGTAGAACTCAGGATACAGAAACAGCTCCAGAGGCAGAAAAATCAGGCATTTGCAGCAGCAGCTGTGGGGAACAGATGGGAGAGCTCAGACTCCCAAAACCTGCCTTCCCCCACAGTCCCTGCCACAGGCAACCACGACAGAAACATTTCTGGAAGTCAACAATCCCTGTGTGGGGGCAGCTGAAGTCAAACACACAAAATAACGTAGAGCCACGAGGGGAAACTCGGCTCAGAACACCAAAACCTGGCTGGAAAAAGCATCTGTCCTCCTAAATCAGCTTTTTGCTGATTTCACAGAATCACAGAATGGTTTGGGTTGGAACAGACCTGAAGGATCACACCCAGTTCCAACCTCCACCTTCCACTGAGGTGCTCCAAGGCCCATCTGACCTTGGCCTTGAACTGGATGATCTTGAAGTCCAAGCCAGGCCATCCTGTGGTTCTCTGACAACCAGCAAACCCCTCTGCATCCCTGTGAACCCTCTCCCTCCACGCTGGAGCTCAGTGTCTGTGCTGACAGGTGAAGGTGCACAACCCTCAGCACATCCCCAGGACCAGCTGAAGTTGTTGGAAAACATCCTGTGTGTTCATCCTGTAGTTCAAAAAAGAGCCTGTCACCAAACTTAAACTCCAAAGTACCTAACAAAGTCTGCCACCACCGTTACTGTTAAAACATCTGAGCGTGCTGGAAAATGGATTTATTTCCCTGCATGCCCAGAACACAGGAAACCTCCCTGCCCCTGAGCACACCTGGGAACTGCAGAGGTAAAAAAAAAAATCACACACCAAGGGAAAAAAAATCACTCTCCTTGCAGGACTCCTGATGCAGGTCCCTCAAGAACCAGGTCCCTCAAGAACCAGGTCCCTCAAGAACCAGCCCCAGCCCCCACTGAAGGGCCCCAATTTCTCAGGTTTCCTTATCAGGGTTTGTAGGAAAGAGGAGCCCCCAGGGGCACCCCCAGCCTTACCCTGCCCCTTTATCAGGGTTTGTAGGAAAGAGGAGCCCCCAAGGGCACCCCCAGCCTTACCTTGTCCCTTTATCAGGGTTTGTAGGAAAGAGGAGCCCCCAAGGGCACCCCCAGCCTTACCTTGCCCCTTTATCAGGGTTTGTAGGAAAGAGGAGCCCCCAAGGGCACCCCCAGCCTTACCCTGCCCCTTTATCAGGGTTTGTAGGAAAGAGGAGCCCCCAGGGGCACCCCCAGCCTTACCTTGCCCCTTTATCAGGGTTTGTAGGAAAGAGGAGCCCCCAGGGGCACCCCCAGCCTCACCTTGCCCCTTTATCAGGGTTTGTAGGAAAGAGGAGCCCCCAAGGGCACCCCCAGCCTCACCTTGTCCCTTTATCAGGGTTTGTAGGAAAGAGGAGCCCCCAGGGGCACCCCCAGCCTTACCTTGCCCCTTTATCAGGGTTTGTAGGAAAGAGGAGCCCCCAGGGGCACCCCCAGCCTTACCTTGCCCCTTTATCAGGGTTTGTAGGAAAGAGGAGCCCCCAGGGGCACCCCCAGCCTTACCTTGCCCCTTTATCAGGGCTTGTAGGAAAGAGGAGCCCCCAGGGGCACCCCCAGCCTTACCTTGCCCCTCACCAGGGCCTTGGAGGCCGTGCGGATGATGAGGTAAGACCAGATGATGTGCAGGACCTGCAGGGTCACCAGGAGCCCGTTGAAGAGCCACCAGGAGGGGTAAGGACCGATGAGCTCCCAGCTCTCAAACAGGGTCGTGTTCAGAATCCTGAGAGGGAGAGAGAGCCAGGAACATATTTTCAGATGGGCTGGGGGGGGGGGGGGGGTGTGACAGCTGTGCTGGTCCAGGGCCTCCAGCTTGGCATGGAGATGCCAGGCCAGATGCACAACAGTTTGTGTCTCACTGAGCAGCTGCTGCCTGTGCTCCTGCCAGAGCCAGGAGACAAGACTGGAGCTGATTAGAAAGAGGTTTGAACTGAGCAGCAGACAGAACATGTGAGTGTGCTGCAGTTGGGGGGATCTGCTGCCAGCTTCCTTCTCCAGAGCACGAGCGTTTTATTTATAACAACTTCCTGGGAAGTGATGTCAGGCTGCTCTGGTCACCAAAAACAACTGTTAACACCTTCCTGCCCGGGCTGTCCTCACCCTTGGATCAAAAATAATGTGGGCACAGGCCCAGGGCAGGGACTGTCCCCCTGTGCTGGCACTGCTGAGGCCCCCCCAGGGCTGTGCTCAGTTCTGGGCCCTCAGGGCAAGAGAGACATTGAGGGGCTGGAGCGTGTCCAGAGCTGGGGAAGGGGCTGGAGCACAGGGAGAAGGGGCTGGAGAACTCCTGAGGGAGCTGGGGGGGCTCAGCCTGGAGAAAAGGAGGCTCAGGGGGAACCTTGTTGCTCTCCACAGCTCCCTGATGGGGTTGGAGCCGGGTGGGATCGGGCTCTGCTCCCAGGGAATGAGGGATGGGATGAGAGGGAACGGCCTCAAGCTGTGCCAGGGGAGGGTCAGGCTGGAGTTTAGGGGAAATTTCTTCGTGGAAGGGGTTGTCGGGCCTTGGCAGGGGCTGCCCAGGGAGGTTTGGAGTCCCCTCCATCCCTGGAGGTGTCCCAGGAAGGCCTGGAAGTGGCACTCAGAGCTCTGGGCTGGGGGACAAGGTGGGCATCGGGCACAGGCTGGACTCGGTGATCCTGGAGGGCTTTTCCAACCTAAATGATCTTGGGATTCTGTGATCAGAGAGGAATTCTGTTCCCAGCAGGCCTCCCTCCCTTCTCTGGCTGCTCCTCTCTTCCCTCAGAGTTTTACAGATTCCTCAAGGAATCCTCGAAGCTGCTTTATGGCCCAAGCTTTGTGTTTCTTTCCTTGCTGTTTTGCTGTTCTTGCTGCTGGGAGTTATTGCCAGCCCTTAAGTAATTTAATAAACACTTTGGGTTTTATGGTGCAGGGAGGTATGGAGAGACCTTTAACGACACCATGAATTCTCACCCAGCTTTTAACATTTTACCAGCGAAGCAAAAACAAGCCCTTTTCAAACAAGAACCAAAAAACGCCCCAAAAGGCACCTCCCAGAAATATTTCACTCCTAGCAGGTTTATGGAAGAATTAAATGCAATTCCAGGGATCTGCTGATGTTTCATATGGCTAATCAGGGAAGGGAATACACGTGGAATGGCACAGCCCAGGGTCTGCAGGGCTGCTGCTGCCAGATTCCTCCAGAAAGCTGAGGAATGACATTACAGCCAGTGGAAAACACATTAAAGATTTACAGGATGCTGAGCACACTGGTGTGAGGGAAGAGCATCCCCTCATGACAGACAGGAGCTGCAAAAACAACCCCAGCTCTCTCGTCTGTCCCTGGAAGGAGCTTACAAAGAAATAAGAATTAAAGCTCTTCCTCATCCAGGCTCCTCTGGTGCATTTACTGGAAAATAAGCCAGAGCTTTAACTTGCAACCCTTGATCCTAAAGTGAAAGGATGGTTTCTGCCCACCAGGCACCCAAAAAGAATGGGAATGCCAGCTGCCCACGGCCTGGGGGATAAATACAGGCAGTAAAATGTGTTTTCACCAGGGACAAGAAGTGGACAACAGCTCATTAACAGAAGCACCTCACCGAGCCTGACCTGCTGAGGTGAGAGGGAATCTCATTAGAGGATGATTCTCTCTAAGCCATTTATCCAGGGTTTTACCTCTCCAGAAACCTCAGACCTAATTTCAGGCTCTGAGCAGTCACGACACAAGGACAGGAGTGTCATAAAAATGAGAAATGGCTGAGCCAGACCCCAGTGAGAATCACCTCAAGAGACTGAGTGATTATTTCTCAAACTCCTTAAGAGCAGCAAAGAACCCTCCAAGCCTCTCAGGGCAGATTCTGGCTGACTCTGCTCCAGCTAATGAGCTCTGTCATCACTGCTCAGCAGAGGGATTCTGGTGCCTTCTCCCAACTCCCTCAGGTGACTGGGGAGAGGTTTCTCATGTTCCTGCTGGAACCTTCTGCCCCCCAATCAGCACTTGGGGGCTTCTGCAGCTTCAGAGGGACAGGCTGGAATGCTTGGGAGGAGCCTGAAAACAAAAAAGGCTTGGAAGGGCTGGGAGAACAAACCTCACTCACCAGAAAGGGTAAATGCCCAACCGTGTCACGATGAACACGACCCCGAAGAGCATGAAGAAAGCATCACACACCCGCTGGTACTTGGCATAGTTGGCCAGCTTTGCAGCCTAAAAGAGGCAAGAGACACAGGAATATTATTCCCTTTGTGCACCCCTGGAAGTGCCAGGCTGGAGAGCTTCGAAAAACTCTCAGTCACATTTGTACAGAGCTTCGAAAAACTCTCAGTCACCTTTGTACGGTTTGGAACAATTAGGGATTATTACAGTGTATAATTATTATTGTTATTTGTTATTATATAGGATCCTATGGGGAGAGATTATTTACAAGGGCCTGGGGTGACAGGGCAAGGGGGAATGGCTTCCCATTGACAGAGGGAAGATGGATATGGGGAAGGAATTCCTCCCTGTGAGGGTGGTGAGACCCTGGAATGGATTTCCCAGAGAAGCTGGGGCTGCCCCATCCCTGAGAGTGTCCAGTGCCAGGTTGGACTGGGCTTGGAGCAGCCCAGCCTGGTGGAACTGGATGATCTCTGAGGTTCCTCCCCACCCAAACCACTCCAGAATTCTGTGATCCTCAGCTCTGAGGCAGCCAGGAGGAAAAGCTGGCAGGGCAGGAGCGGCAGCGCAGGTTTCACGGCACATTTAACTCCATTTATCGGGAATGGGGGGAATGTGGGAATGTCAGCCTGTCCCCCTGGGATCACAGCAGCACTGGGGGTGCAGAGCTTTGACAGGGAACTCACCTCTAGGAGGAAATCTGAGGCATCGTGGAGACACAGCACCAGGGTCCCAACCCGCACCATGTTGTTCATGTAGGAGAAGGTGATGAGCCCAATTGTGGCCAAGTGATGGACAAACATGATCAGGAAGTCCTGGAAACAGGGAAGGGGGGAAAAAAACAAAGATAAAGACCCTTTGGCTGTCAAAAAAAAAATCCACAAAGGTTGGGAACAGAGCCACCACAGTGGGGTCACGGGGTTGCTTCAGTCCAGGCTCTGACTCCACCTCATCACACACCCACCGTCACCACGGAGGCTTCCAGAAAGGTCTCTCAGCTTTGGTGCCCCTGCAGGTACAGGGAGCACACCCCCAGCCTGCAGAGCCCTCAGAAGTGACTGACAGGACACCACATGGCCCCTATTTTTGGCTCCCTTTGCTTTGATACCGCTCGTGCTTTCAGCTCCTGGCAGAGATTTCAGTGCTGCTGCTGCTGCCAGTGATCAAACCCTGCCAGGGGCAGAGTGGGCACCAGATAACCCAGCAGGGAGAAGGAGGGCTCTTCATTGCAGAAAACACCTCCAGTGCACAATACCCAGGGCTGTTCTCCAGCTCAGCCCCCCGGGTCCAACCCTCCCGTGGCCCTGGGCCTCCCCCCTGCTGCAGTGGGGAACGTGACGAGCTCGTTAAAGCCAAAATTAAACATTATAAACACCAGAGGCTGCTCATCACTCCCTGTCTGCAGCTCCACCAGATCCCCCAGGGCCTCACCTGCCAAGATTTCAGCGCTGACAATAATCCCAGGCAAACTTGGGGGTTTTTTGGTTGGTTTTTTTTTTGAACAGAGCTGGGATAATTCGCTGCTTTGCAGCTCGTGGGGCAGGAGAAATAAAACCCCCCCTGATTTACCGGGAGCTGCCCTCCAGCAGCAGCAACAAGGAGCCAAACCCTGGAACAGAATTAGATCCGAGCAACTGTGACCACTCATCACCTGCTGCACACACACACAAGAGATGAAAAATCACCCTCAAAAAAACCCCATTTATTATCAGGGTTTGCCATTTTGCTCAGCAGCTCCAGCAAAGGTCCTGCTTTGGGGGCAGCTCGTTTCCTTGAAAGCCTCCTGGTTAAATGTTCTATTTTTTATTTTTTTTTTTAAAACAGTTCTATTTTTAGGCAGTTGGTTTGTTAACTTTTGATTGGGAGGCATTGAGTGATCCTGTTCTTTCCCCCTGGAAGGTGAGAGGGACTCCAGGATCCACCAGGGCTGCAGGTCAGGCTTGTTCCTCCCTTTTTTTTCCCCAGGATTAGGGAGTTATTACAACAGGAGGGAGGCTCACAAAGGTGTGAAATGAGGAAGAAAGAGTTATTACAATGATTTAGCTTTAATTACATTTTTTTGTTAGTCCTATTTATTGCTGTTCTCATTGTTATTAATTATCATTTGGGCTGTTAAGCAGTTAATTCAATTTTGGTTCGTCTCACCTTCCGTTTAATGTCTGTAAACTGAGAAAACATGAGGGACCAGTAGAAGGCCAGCTCCAAGATATAGTAATAATAAAGCCTGGATGTTAGAGGCTGCAACACAGAGACAGCACAGTTAGAAGGCAGAACACACCTTAAAATTTACATTAAAATCACTTTTTTTCCTCCTTCCTCCTCTCCCATCCCACTCCAGAACTGCTGAGGCACGAGTTAAATGATTAAAGGTTTAGTGGCAACAAGCTTTTTAAGCAAGAGAGGTCTCACTCCAGGCTTTACTCACACAACCACATTTGTGTGTCTGAGCTTTATTCCAAAGGAGTAAATTCCCTTGTCAATATTTACAACCCCTGGAGCAGGAAAACCAGGCCGTGGAACAGACTGGTTGGCCTCTACACAGCAAATAAATAAATCACCACCGTGATTTTATCCCCTTTTTTTTCCCCCCCCTCCACACTTTTAATAATCTCAGCAGCAAATAAACATAAAATGAATGAGTCAGTTGTGTCTGAGGAAACTCTGCTGCTGCCAAACCCGACCAGGATGTGAAGACATAAATGTCAAGAGCTTTGAGCCAGCACATTAGCAAAAAATAAAACCTGACACCGTCCAAAAAAGTTGGAATTTAGGAAGGGTTTCCTCTCCTTACCTGGAAAGGGTAGTTGTACCAGCACTGTCGTGTGTCCCAAAACCAGGGGGCCTGAAGAGAAAGGGAAGTTATTATAGAAATAATTGATATATAAATTATGTAAAACCCCCCAGGTTTTAAACTCCCCATCACCTAAAGAAATTTTATCTCACTGAAATTTTATCTTGATTCTGCCATTTGCATTTATTGCATTAAATGCAATTTAATTTGTTGCATTAAATATTTATTCTTATTAAGCTGCATTTATTGCATTAAAACCTTCTTAAATGGGAGTTATACTGCAATGGAAATTCCAGGAATAATCATACAGCTATAATAATAATAATAATAATAATAATAATAATAATAATAATAAAGACCCAAAGAGACGAACCCTTCAGGAGGGAGAAGAGAAAAAAAGAAGCAGCTCCCCCATAGCAAAAAAGAAAAAAAACCACACCCAGTTTTGTCCCATTCTGGGGTAACAGGAAAATTAATTTTCTATTTTCTATAATTTTCTATAATTTTCTGTTACGACAGATCTGTAGAGAAGCTTCCCTGTAAAGGAGCCCCTCAACAGAAAATCAGGGAATACAAAGATCACTAAATCCCCCCCTCCTTCTAAACCAGGCGAAAGCACCAAAGGAGAGACACTGGTGGTGAAAACCCCCCCTAAATTTTGGCAGGACAGACCAAACCCAGCTGCAGCCACAGAGAACAGACCAAACTCACCGTCCAGAGAAACCTGATTCCATAAAAAAATATACTTAAATAAAATGTAAATCTCCACCTGGAAAAAAAAAAAAAAAAAAAGTGGAAAAATCAAACTCGGGACAGAGAAGCAGCTTCTGGGTTAAGAACTGTCACAAAAAAAAGCAAAGTAAGGGTGAAAAACCCCAATTCTGGCACCTCAGAAGCTTTCACTCACCTTCATTCCTAAACATTTCAGGTCAGATAAACCCATTTAAGAGCTTTTCACACCACACACGAGTTTGCAGCAACAGCCCAGTTTGAAGTTCAGGGTGAACATGCACCATTCATAAGCTTTTATAGACAGCAAGATAACAACAAGCAAAGTCACTGTTATCCAGAATGATCCCAATATAGAGAGAGATATATTTGTCCCTCTTACCTGGTGGCTTTAAGCAGACAAAAACCACACTGGGGGGGGAAGAATTAATGAGAAGAAAGTTACTGGAAAGAATTAATGAGAAGAAAGTTACTGGAAAGAAACCAGCAGAGGAGAAATGAGTCAGGAAAAAGTAATTCAGGTGCTGCTCCAGCAGCAGAGGTGACTGCAGGAGCTCAGGGGAGGGAGAGAGAACAAAGAAGGAGGAGAGAAGGAAGCCAAGAAGTGGCTGTAACAAAGTCTGGACATCGTGTGAGCCAGAAGGTCACCGTGGCTGGGAACAAACCCTGCAGCTGTGCAGGCAGCAGGCAACTTTTGGGGAGGTTTCCACTCAGTTTGGGCACATGCAAACACCCCCTGAGCACACCCAGGGGCCATCAAGGACCCCACCCACTGTCTGAAGCTGCTCCTTGGTGGCAGGACTGAGCCCTGTGCTTCTTTCTGCTCCCTCAGGTGCAGCCCTCCAATATTTGAGGATCTTTGGTGGCAGGACTGAGCCCTGTGCTTCTTTCTGCTCCCTCAGGTGCAGCCCCCCAGTATTTGAGGATCTTTGGTGACAGGACTGAGCCCTGTGCTCGTTTCTGCTCCCTCAGGTGCAGTCCCCCAATATTTGAGGATCTTTGGTGACAGGACTGAGCCCTGTGCTTCTTTCTGCTCCCTCAGGTGCAGCCCCCCAATATTTGAGGATCTTTGGTGACAGGACTGAGCCCTGTGCTTCTTTCTGCTCCCTCAGGTGCAGCCCCCCAATATTTGAGGATCTTTGGTGGCAGGACTGAGCCCTGTGCTTCTTTCTGCTCCCTCAGGTGCAGCCCCCCAGTATTTGAGGATCTTTGGTGGCAGGACTGAGCCCTGTGCTCCTTTCTGCTCCCTCAGGTGCAGTCCCCCAATATTTGAGGATCTTTGGTGACAGGACTGAGCCCTGTGCTTCTTTCTGCTCCCTCAGGCACAGCCCCCCCAATATTTGAGGATCTGAGGATTTTAGGGTTTTAGGAAGCCCTTCCTTTGCTTGGAGGAGAATTTAGGCCCTGGTTTGGACAAGCAGGGGTTGGTTAGAGAGGAGGACACCCAGCTGGAGCCCCTCCCAGACGTACATGCTCTCACAAAATTTGGTGAGGGTGGTGGGTTTGTCCTGGTTCCTCCGGTGCCGGAACCAGCGCTGGATCTTCCTCACGTCCCAGTCCAGCTGCTTGGAAAGGCCTTCCAACCTTTTTGCATCTGGAGACTGAAGGAGAACCAAACAAGGGGGTCACTTCTCCCACTCCCCCCATAACAGAAATGATGCACAGGTAACAAAAAAAAACACTAAAAGGGAGTCCAAAAGCAGGAACCCGTCGCCACAAACGTTCACTCAGGTTTAACCTTCATAAGCCACTAATTATTTAATTATTCTCAGCAGGGCTTTGGTTGAACATTTCCTCACCTATATTTCATCAGCTGACCAAGGATGCCTCTGTTCTGTGCCTTAATTTTTTTGGGGGGGAGGAGCTGCTAAAGTGTCCTGTCCTACCTGTTAAAGTTGCACATCCACTCAAACAGCCCAGAATTCGGGGAGCTCAAAGCTGAAGAAGAAGTTTAAGGGGTTCCTACTCACAGCAAGGACAGGGAAACTTTAAAGTAAGAGCTGGTTTAGCACAGTGGGTGTCTGTATGTTCTAAAGGGCATGGTAGAAACTGTGTTATTTCTGTTATCAAAGTTTATAAGTGGAAATAAATCTGAAGACCGAAATAGTTCCGCGATAAAGAACACGTCGCTGTTCTCTGGCTGGAAACTCTCCTGGGAGTTTTGTCTGAACGAAGACAAATGGGTTTATCAGAGACAAAGTGAACCAAACCTGGTAACTCCCTCTCCAATGGCCCAGGGGGGGGAGATAATTCAGAGCAGTGTCCCTTTAACCAGCTCTGCCAGGGAGCTCTTACCCCTGACAGATGATAAACACATTTCACTGCTTGGGTCACACACAAACCCCAAAATCAGGGTGCTGATTTGACACACAGTCACCACTCTGCCCAGCTGAAAGGCAAAGTCATCTGTAATTTGATTTTCAGGGCTGAGAGCTGTGCCCTGCCAGCCCCTCACAACCAGAGCCCCTCAGCACTTTACTGGGATTTACTGGTCGGGGCTGACACTGCACTGGAAGGGAACTTGTGTCCAAGGAGGATTCCAGAGCAGCAGTGAAATGCTCTCCCTGCTCCAGTGCCACCTCTCCAGACCCAGCAGCTCCCTGGGACAGTCCCAGGCAGCTCTGGTTTCACAGCAGATAAAATTCTGCACAGCCTGTGACCTCCTGGGCTTTCTAAACATTCATTTCAAGGACATCCCCTGCATTAAAGTCCTCCCCACAGCCAGCATCGGATCCTGGGGACTGCAAACCTCTCAGAACTTTAATGTTCCCACAGGGAGACTTTTTTAGTGAGGGGTTTTTTTATAGAATTCCCCTTTATCTGCTCCAGGGGATGAGCATCCCCAAATCTCAACATCAAACCTTCCACTCCCTTATCTGTAATGAAAAATCTCTCTCTCGCTGCCCTGCGTGGATTTCACTGTCAATATTGAATAAAACATTCAATAAATAAATATTGAACAAAGCTCTGGAGCGATGGAGCCCCGAGAGCTTAGGGGAAAGAAAGGAAACAATCCCAAGAAACACCTCCTGCCACCATTAAATGTCCTGCCCTTCATCTGACTGAACATTTCCCTGAATAACCCACTTGCACTGACAGCTGCTGCCCAATTCCACAGTAAACAAGGGGAAGGCACTCACAACAAAACCCATAAAAGCAGCAAAGGAACAAAGTCCAAGGAAAAGAGAAGCTCTTTCCCAGTGGAAGATGCTGGGAAATCTCTTGTTAAGCCTGTCACAGGAGTCACAACCTGGAGCAAAGGCAGGAACTGAAGGACCTGCCTGTAAAGGGGAACATTTTCATCCAAAATCAGGTTTTCCTGTGCAGAAAACCACGGCTCAGCCACGAAGGGAATTCACTTTGCTACCACTTGGACACACCAGAGGCAAAGCAAAGGTAGAAGGAGCCCACTGGGGAGGGCACAGGGGGAGATGTTTCCCTCACACCACAGGAGTGGAAGCCAAAAACCCTCCCCCTTTCCCCAAATCCTTCCCTGCAGGCCTCCACTCCCAGCAGGATTTGAACCCTGACTCACCTTGGTGATGGATGTAAACACTTTCTCTAGGATTGCATTGGGCTGGGCTCTGTGAGGTCCACTGTCCTGGATGCCAAGGTTTATGGCACAGGGCTTGGCAATAAACCTGCAAGAGTTCCCAGGGAAAGAGCTGCATTAAAAACAACATTTTTATTTCCCTCCTCTGCCTGAATCACGAAAAAAAAAAAACCAGATTTGCCACCAGCTGCAGAACCTGGGGGATTCTCCACTCCTCCTGGAATCTCCACTTGCTTTGCTTCAGGAAACTTCCCCTGTGAAGTAATTTCTTTTCTTAGTCCTGCTGGTAAATCCCAGGCAGCACATTCTGTGCACATCAGAGGGAAGAATTAAAATCTCAGTGTCCTTGGCCTGCAAGGATCCCATTGTGTTCCCCAGGGGGATCCTCGTTCCTCAGAACTCCAACACCACATCACTGGTGGGAGTCTGCTGTGAGCAGAAATGAAGCCCTAAAAACAAAATGCTTTATTTTCAAAGCAGGCCTCGGTGTCACACAGCTCAGGAAAAAAAAGGGAAGTTCAAGCGAGACAGTTCCCAAAAGATGCTTTTTTTTGTGGGGCTTTTTTTTTTGTCTTTGGGGAGAATAAAGTGGCTTCTTTCCTTCAGGAGAGGGAGGAAGATGCAAATCCCTCAGTCTGAAAGGCTCAAGGTGTCAGGATCTCACTCCATCCCGGGTGCTCCAAATATTCCAAAGGCTGATTTAAAATTCTCCCTGAATTTTAGAGCACAGAGACTCTGAAACCAAGCCCGGGTTTGCAACTAAACCAAACATAAACATGTCCAAAATGACCAGGTTTTGCTGCACTTTTGTGTCAGAAATGGGCTCAGGGTTCCAAGGGAAATGCCTGTGTTACCTGATAGGGGAATTGCTTCCCCTCCTCTTGGTGGCCAAGGAGCAACATTTAGTATTTTTTCATCAATTATTTTGAGAAAGAACCCGTTGCTCACAACCTTCCTTGGACACCTCCAGGGATGGGGACTCCAAACCTCCCTGGGCAGCCCCTTCCAAGGCCTGACCACCCTTTTCCAGGAGGAAATTCCTGCTGCTGTCCAACCTAAACCTCCCATCCCCTACCTGGCTCCCCCCTCTCCTTGTCGGGAGAGCGAGAATGTCCCCCCCTGAGCCTCCTTTTCTCCAGGCTGAGCCCCCCCCCCCGAAATTCTGCACCCCCTTCCTCAGCATCCATTCCCTTCTCTGGACACTCTGAGCTTCATTCTGACAGTCACAGCTTTAAAAAAAAAATAATTAAAAAAACAAAAAAGGAAGGAGTGATTTCCTCTGAGCTCGGCTCCAAAGGGCTCCCGGCTTCCGCCCCGACCCTCAGCCAGAAACTGTGTCCTGATGTTATGAAACACTTGGCAAGACCCCCTCAAAAATGTACAAAAAGGAAAGGTATAAAAAAAAGGTCCTTCTGCTCTGCTTTCCTCCGGGACAGCACAGAGAAGCTCACATGTGCAACCACGGGATGACAAAAAAAGAGGTTTTAGTTCGTTTTCTGGGACATGATGCTTAAAGAGCTCTATTAAAAAAAAAAAAAAACAACAAAACAATAAAATAACCCCTTAACCTGGCCTGAAAATACTCAGAGGAAACCTGAAAAATCTAAAAATCTGTACATTCACAGAACCATGGAACAGTTGGGGTTTGAAGGGATCTCTGGACAGCACCTACTCCAACCCCAGACCACGGCAGAGGTACCTAGAGCTGGTTAATTCGATTTTTTTATTACTCAGGAGAGTCTTCCTTTGGTTTAAGAACAAGTGAAGAGGAGGAGGAATGGTTAGGGAGGCTCACAGTGACCCACACAAAGTTTGGGCTTTATTGCAGAGTGCAAAACCCGAAGCATCAAGCAAAGAAAAACCAGAAAAAAAAAAATGCAGAAATAATTCATTTTAGGACTTAAAAGATCGAAAAGGAAAAAAAAAAAAAAGCCAAGCAAAACTGCAAACTTTGCAGGAAACTGGCCCTGAGCAGGGAGGCCTCCTCCACTGGGAATCTGAGGGAAAAAATACAGATTGTGTGTCTCCAGAAATCAGGAAGGAGGGAAAAGAAAAAGCCAAGAGGAAGGCACAGGCCGTGGGTGCAGCTCAGGGCTCGGGTAAGGGGGGGTGACAAAGAGCAGATCAAGAATCTCCAGATCTCTCCAGGTGCCCAGGAAGCAGCCACTGGAAGCAGGAGGTGGTGCCAGTCCCAGAAACGGGAAGGAAAAGGGATGGGGGAAGGAAAAGGGATGGGGGAAGGAAAAGGGATGGGGGAAGGAAAAGGGATGGGGGAAGGAAAAGGGATGGGGGAAGGAAAAGGGATGGGGGAAGGAAAAGGGATGGGGGAAGGAAAAGGGATGGGGGAAGGAAAAGGGATGGGGGAAGGAAAAGGGATGGCACGGAGGATTTCCTCACTTTTAAGGAAGTCTGACCCCAGTCAGGAGGGAGCTTCTCTAATTCCTCAGTTCCTGGCTCCCTGCAAGTGCCACCTGTCCTTCCCTGGGGCTCCTGAGGGAGGGGGATTCCCCTGGGAAAAAGGGCACAGGTAGCTCCCACTCCCATCCATGATCCCACTCCCATCCATGATCCAAGAGCTTGGAGCACTGGCAGGTGGAACACGAAGGGAATGGTCAGTCCTGTGCTCAATCCCAAGCTATTTTGGGATTTAGGTGTCCACCAAGGACTTAGAGCCTCTGTGGCATTTCAGGTTTTTGGCCCCAGAACAGGTTTCCAGATGCCTTTTTGCAGCAGATCCCACAGCCAGAGTTCAGCACCAGGGGAAAAAAAAAAAAGGGGAAAAACCACTTCCCAGAGAGCAGAATTCCCACTCCTGGGGATATTCAAACTGAACAGCACGAGATGAGGAGAGGCACCAGTTGCCTGAAGGTTGGCCTTGCTTCGAGGAGAAGGTTTGGATGAGCTGACCTTGAAAGGTCCTTTTTTAATCTAAATGGTTTTATGATTCTATAAAAGCTTAATGGCAGCAAACTCTGCCCAAGGCCAGCTCGCTGCCACACCTTCCAGCAAGAAATTCCCATCACATGGACACTTCCATCACACCTTTATGGCCAGGGATCAGCTCACACTCTTTTTCACACCAGTTGTTTAAGACTGATTTTAAAACCACCACCAGTTTTCGAGCCCACAGGCTCGGGTGTTGTGTAACAAACAGTTCTCATGCACCCTGTGCTTCCCAAAAAGGCAGGAGTTCTACCCAAAAATCCTCCCTGCCACCGAGTCAGGACTTCACCTTTCTCTCTCCCAAGTCCTGCTTTATCTCTGCAGCCACAAACTGCCCACAGACAGCCAAACTAATGATTGTTTCACCAACAAAATGGTGCAAAGGTTCACTTACAGGAGAATTCACTGGGGCCACAAGTGTTGTGGCACAAAGCTCTTCCTCTCACACTGAGGAGCCACAGCAGAAGGAGGGAGAGAAGATGCAGCTAAACCAAAAGAGCTGCACGAGTCTATAATTCAAATTCTGAGTCATCAGGCCCAGCTGCCAAATGCGTGTCCAGGAGGACGTTTGACACAATCAAAGCCTGAACTGGGATCGATGCACCACGGGGGTTTAGCAAGACAAAGCTGAACCTTTATGACGTGCTCAAAGTGGCAGGAGGGAACAAAGAGGAGTTCAGTCAAAAAATAAGGACTTTTAAAACAGACACCCTGGAAACTGCCCCGGGGATTTTGCTGCCACAACGTGATTTCACTCTGGGATAACACTGAGACACTGCTGAGAACGGGAACAACTCTCTCAGGAGCCAGACCTGGGCCTCGCTGGGCAAAGGCAGGATTTAATTTGGCATCTGACCCCTCCCTAAATCAGCACCAAAACTGGAATTTCACCAGCCAGGGAGGGCTTTATCAGGGCAAAGCAGTCGCTACCTGGTGTGGGATGATGCACTGAACCTCTCCCAGGGAGAAGAGAATCTCCTGCACCTCTTCCCCAGGCTGACACCTCCTGACACTTAAGGCTTGGAAAGCGAGGGGACCTGCCCACAAAATCCCTCTCCAGGGGGATTGTTGTGTCCTGCCTACAAAACCCCTCTCCAGGGGGACTGTTGTGTCTCACAACCTCCTCGGTCTCCTGGCAAGTCCCAACCCTTGGCCAGACCCTACAGCAGCAGCACACCGAGCCGAGAGGAGATTTTGGCAGCTCCTGGGTCCTCTGCACTGCTTTTCTGAAGCCTTTTTTTTTTTTTTTTTCCCCCTAAGGGCAGAAAGATAAGCAGGAGAAAGGAAGAGCCTCTGGAGTTTCTCTCCAGCTCCGTTTTTCCTCCCTATTTGCCACCTTTTCACTTCGCCCCAACCACCTCCTCCCCTTCTGACAGCTCGGGGAAACTCACACTTCACACGCACAGAGAACACACAGATCAAAACCGACCCGGTTCCCACTCGTTTCAGTCCCGCACAGCCCTTTCCACGCTTAGAAACATTTATAGAACCACTGGATGGGTTGGAAGGGACCTTAAAGAATTCCACCTTCCCCCAGCCCATCCGACCCCACCAACCATCCGCCGTTTCAACGCAGAAATTTACGCTTAAATCAATGTTCAATGAACCACGAGGCGTGTGCCTCGGGCCCGCTTCGCCTAACGGGCTTCCTAATTAAGCCGCTTTGCCAATTAGCGCCTCTGTCACCCACGCGCGGCTTGTGAGGGATCCCCGGCGCGGATCAAGCCCTGCCCCGGGGGTGTGGGAGTTTAATCCCGTGTTTGTGGACGCTCAGGCGAACGGGGAATCCCGAATTACACCTGTCCGGGGGCAGATAAGGCGATCTGCGCCCACATCCAGCGCGCCCCGAGGTGCGGGGGAGCCGCAAATTGTTTAATAACACAGCGGGGCCATGTGCGAACCAGCCCTGTTTCCTCCTCCGGGAGCTCGGGGCAAAAGTGCAATAAAAACCCACAAGGAAGCTCGGCTCCGTCAGCCAACCCCGGGCAAGGGGAATAAAAGCGAATAAAAGCGAATTCCTACACGAAACGCGGTGTTTTCCCCGCGCTGCCCCAGCGCTGGAGGGGGCCCCTCAGACCCCGCTCCCACAGGAGCCCCCCGGGGCTCCTTCATGTCGCGACAGACCCGAGCGGCGCGACAGCTCCCCGGGGTTACCCGGCATCCCTTTTCCACTCAGGGGAGTTCCCCCCCGGAGCCCCCGAGCCCCCCTCCCGGGGGCCCCGCGCTCACCTCTCGAAGAGCAGCCGCACGGCGAAGATGCCGAGCGCCAGCGGGAAGGCGGACAGGACGTGCGCGGCCCGCGGGTACTGCAGCCCGCTGCCCGGCTCGCCCGCCAGGTCCGCCCACGTCACGTTGTGCGGGAGCCAGAACCGCTCGTTCCAGAACCAGGCCCGCAGCGCCGCCGCCGCGGCCGCCGCCATCTTCCGCCTCCTCCTCCTCCTCCTCCTCCTCCCGCCGCCGCGCTCCGGCGGCCGCCACAGGCACGGGGGCGGGGCCTGGTGAGGACACGCCCCATCCGCGCCCCGCTCCGCCAATCCGGGCGCCGTCACGGACCCCCGGGGAGGGGCTAGGGAGAGACCACGCCCCCTCCACGACAGGCTCCGCCAATCCGAGTGCGGCCACAGATTACGGGGAAGGGGCTTGGGCGAGGCCACGCCCCTCTCCGTCTCGCCGCGCCACTACCCGGCCCCGCCTCAGCCCTCAGGGGGCGTGGCGGAGGAGGCCACGCCTCTCGTGGCGCCGTCCAGCCAATCCGAGGCGCGTCGCGCTAAGAAACGGGCGCGGTTCGGCGAGACCGCGCCCCTTCTTTAAACAAGCCACGCCCCTCACTCGTCATCCCGCCACTCCCGGCGCCTGCCACAGCTCACGGGGGGCCGTGCCACAGCCCGTACGCGGCGGGGCTTGGAGAGGCGACTCCCCCTCATCACCCACCACCCAGCCACGCCCCTCATCCCCTCACCACGGCTCCGGGAGAGGGATGATGTCACCAAGCCACGCCCTTCAGCGCCGCCACGCGTGGGGCGCGGCCAAGCTCAAGCCCCGCCCCGTCTTCGTCTCGCCCACCACGGTGAGCGGTGCCGCGTCTCTGTGGGCGGGGCTTTGTCCGACCACGCCTCCCCCTCGCCGGACCGTTATCCCGGCGCAGGCGCAGTGCGGCGCCGCCGCCTTCCCGCCTCTGCGCACGGCCCCGCGCGGGCTCCTGAGGGAGCGGCGCGAGCGCGTTCCCGCCGTCGCCTGAGGGGAGGCGAGCGCCGGGCGACGGAGTGGCGGCATAAAACACGGAATTAGGGGGGGCACAGAACCACTGTTCGTTAATTAATACTCTGTCTTCTACTGGTTATTGGTTTCTCACTTCTCATGCTAATTAGTCCGCTTTTTTTCAGTAGGAGATAGAATACTAATTAATGAAGAGAGCTATGTAAGCCAATGGGCACAGAATCCCAGAATATCCTGAGTCGGAAGGGACCCACCGGGATCAACCAAGTCCATCTGCTGGCCCTGCACAGCCCCGAGAATCCCACTGTGGCAGGGTGATGGAACTGGACGGCCCTTAATATCCCTTCCAACCCAAACTTTTCCATGATTCCACGATATAATTCCTCAGGCAGGCCCGCGGCCCCTGCAGGGAAGGGCCCAGAGCTGCCAGAGCAGCCTCCCGTGTGGAGAGTTTATGGCAGGATCCCAAGGATCAGTTTTACCGACATTAACAGAGATGCAGTTTAACATTTACAGCAACACAAACGCCCAGCTGGCAAAGTTTAACGTATTCCTTTTAGCTTGTGGTGAGGTTCTCAACCTCTCCACGAAGGTGGTTCAACATCAACCACCTCACGCGCGGCGGCAAACGATCCATCCTTCATTTAATGGCTCTTCTGGCACCTGTCCAGTCAGAGAGCAAATTAAACGGCCCATTAAGCACTCAAATACTCCCATAACTAATAGATTCAAGGATGGAGTAATTCATGATCTGCTCACTTCTTTTTTTTTAACCAATGCTTAAAGCAGTACCACTTGTGCTGATTTCTCCTTGGTCCGAGTGACCAGGTGAGGGTCCTGGTACCTCAGAGACGCCTCAGATTTAACTAAGAAATAATGATTTTGTGATTAAAGTCTCTGCTAAGTGCAGCCAGTGCTGCTTCAGTATCACGTAACCGGGGAGACACTAAAATCCAATCGCGTTTCCTGAGAAACAAGCAGTTGGCATATTCCATAAATCCAAGTCCACATCGAACATTCTTTCCCCCCCCCCTTTTCAAACAGCACAATTTCCAGTCAGAAGGATCCCCAATTGCTTAGTCACTTAAGGGAATCTGACACCAAACAGAAGAGAGAAAGGTGACAGAAAGCAGCCCAGGACTGCACATCAGCTTTTTGAGTTTTCCCTCGGTCTGTGCGAGTCACGTCTCACTTCTCCCTTAAAAAGAAAGGACAAGGAGCAGCCGGTTGTGGGGCTGCCAGCACCTCCCAGCTGGGCAGCAGGCTGCTTTTCCCTCCCTGATATCCTTGGCACACACATGGGCAGTTTCTCACGCTGCTGCAGGACTTTCCCTGCTTTTCTTCTGGCTCTCTGTCCCCGTCTCTCCTGACCAAACCCACCTCGGGCTCAAGTTGGGAGCTGCAAACTAAGCAGCTGATAGGAAAGGGGGGAAAAAATAAGCCCTCAGTTGTCCTCGGCTGCCCTGGAGAGCCACCTGGAGCCAGAAGTGGAAGTGAAAAAACCCCTGGACGTCCTTATTCCTTCCGTCCGTCCTGTTCTAATCCCTTGAACTCGAGAGCAGAAACTGCCTCTGGGAAACACGGACACACAGTGTCACCTAGTGGCACCATCCCCATCCCGGGCTGGCTTCCAGTGACAACGCTGGAATTCCAGTAAGAACACCGGGAATTCACCCCTCTTCTCCCTCAATCCCTTCACAGCCCGGGGGAGAAGGACTTGGGGGGAGAAGAGGCTGGAAAATTGGGATTGTGACCTAATTGTGGCTTTCCAGGACTCGAAAAGAACCTGCAGGAAACAGGGAGAGAGACTATTTCCAAGGGGGAATGGCTTCCAAACTGCCAGAGGGCAGGGTTAGGTGGGATATTGGGAAGAAATTCCTCCCTGGGAGGGTGGGGAGGCCCTGGCACAGTTTCCCAGAGAAGCTGTGGCTGCCCCATCCCTGGAATTGTCCCAGGCCAGGTTGGAGCAACCTGAGCTAGTGGAAGGTGTCTCTCTTTAAGGTCCCTCTGACCCAAACCATTCCAGGATGATTCCATGACTCCCACGGTCCTTTTAAAAGGAGATGAACCCAGGCTTCAATTTTAATGTAAATGACTGAACTTTATTGAAGGGTTTGTCGGCAGCAGAACTGTTAAGAAAAGCAGAATATTTTACACCTCAAGTATAGGTAAGAGCTAATTCTCTTGAGAGTACAGTACAAATAAAAGCTAATACAAAAGGGCCTCCTCCTCCTCCCCGTTCAAGAATTTATTATTTGTAAAATAAACAAAGTCAAGTTTAAAAACGTTCCAAGCCTCGACGCTGGCAAGTCAGAAAGTGTCACTGGTCGATTCCAGAGATTTTTTATTTTGGTTTTTTTGCAATGCAGCATCGTTTCACAGCTGTAAGGAAGAGGTTTATGGCAGCTTGATACGAGCAGGATTTCGAGAGTGGTCCAACAAAGGCCTTAAAAATCTCATTTGCGGTTTAAAAGGGTGAGGAGGAACTCCAAATACAAAAAAAAAAAAAAAAAAGACAACAAAACCAAAAGAAACAAACAAAAAAAAAACCAACCCCACTTCAAATGCAGAAATAATGCCCTGCAGGCTGCTCAAAAAAAAAGTGTTCACTCGCCCTCAAAGAGACCTGGCAGCCGGCACAGCTCCTGGGAAAGCACTAAAATACACGTGGGTCCAGCAACGGGCACCGTTCCAGCTGGGCAGGGGCAGAGGGCAGGGACTCCCCCAGCCCCTCAGGGGGAGGGTCTGAGACACAAAATTCACATTGCACTCGGTTCCAGATACTCCCGTCGTCGGACGCCACGCGCGGAAATGGTTTTTTCATTATTATTATTATTATTATTAAAAAAAAAAAAAAAAAAAAAAAGAGGAAAAAAAGAAATATAAAAGCCCAGTCGTGCCCCTTTCCACGTATTAAAGTGCATTAAGTGACCATTTTTAAAGCAGGCCAGAAAGTCCCTTTGAAGTTGGTCCCTAAGCACTGCAGTAGCATTTGTAGTGGTACAAGTGGCGTGGTCCAGAGGGCCTGTCCCGGACCACCACGGCGGAATTCCACGGGCTGTGGGTGGAATTCCACGAGCTGTTTGTTAGTGGAATACGTATTTAAGCTCAAAGGGATGAGACGAGCACAGGGCAGCCCGTGGGCAGGCATCACCTGCTGCTGCTGCCCCGCAGCCACTCGTTCCCATGCACCCAAAGAGACTCTTTGCAGCCTTCCAGAGTTTCCCAGTTTGAGACGATTTGGACGCGGATTTCCCTTGACGTGCAGTGTGGCATCGCTTCGTGGAGGAGAGCTGTTTGTTAAAGCTAAAAAAAAAAAATAAAAAATACCCATTTCCAAAAGGCCCAGCACCTTGCAGCAAGTTTCCTAGTTTAAAAAAAAAAAAGGCCAATTTATTCTTCATCATCATCATCCTCCTCTTCATAGTAACGGTTCCTTTTGATCTGCTCTTCCACGGACAGATCCTCCACGTCGTCGCCCTCCCAGAAACCCACGTCCTGGGATTTGCGGTGCTGGCTCGGGGAGGACTCCTTGGCCGTCACCACGTGGGCCAGGCCGGAACGTTTGGGGGAATTTGGTTCCAGGAGCTCTTCCTCTGGCGTTTCCGGCTCTCCCGGTTCCTCCTCGTCCGTCTCCGCGCCCCCCTGCCCGTTCTCCAGGACGCTGAGCTCTGTTCTGACCCCGCACAACTCCTGCTCTCCCTCCACGTTCTTCTCCTCGTTCTGGACGTTCCTGTGCTCAACCTTCTTCTCCTTTTTCTCCTCTCTCTCCAGTTCCTCCCCCTTTCTCCACGTGTCCCTCTCAGCTTTAGGAGGAGAGGGCGAGTTCTCTGCCCTGTGGCCCCTCACGGACACCGTTCTGAACGAGGCCGCCACCGTGAAGGGGCGACTCCTCTCCTTCAGCGAGGAGGATCTCCTCAGCTTTTTGAGATCCAGATCCACCTCCTCCTGCACCTCCGGCTTGGAAACCTCTTCCTCCGGGGGCCACTTGGGCTTGAGCACCTTGATGCCCTCCTCTAAGGCACTTCCCTGGACGCTTTGGTCGGAGGGAGGGGGCCAGGCGATCCGGAGCTTTTTGGTTTCCGCCGGTCTCTCCTCCCTTTCGGGCACAGCCGAAGCTTTTGCCTCCATACTCGCTGCCAGGACCCCGACCTTGGCAATCGGGGCGTCCTCCACCCCGGGGCTCTGAGGAGCTTCTGTCACATTCACCCCGGGGAGGGTTTTCTCCGGGGGTTCCTCGCCTTCCGTTTTGCCCGCCCACAACTCCTTGTGCTGTTTGTGCCCGAAGCCCTCGTCGTAGTTGCCTTTGGATTTGAAGAGCTGGTTGAAGTGGGGTTTGCAGTAGATGTTCCCCCGCAGCGACGCGTACGTCCCGAGGCTGGGGGGGAAAAGAATCAAACATCAGAGCTCAGGGCCGCCAACACAGGCCTCTGCTTCAGCTGTGTCACTCAAGGGACTCAACCCCACTCTTCCAGCAAGCTCACAGCCCCCAGGGTTTGCATCCTGCGTGGCTCTCTCCAAGAGTTCATCACCGAGCTGGAGGCGCTGCTTTTCCCCCCCACCACATAAAATCACATTAAGAGGTTTAGAAACTGCACCAAAGCGCAGAACCAGGCCTGTGGAACCCCCCTGGCAGAACCAGGCCTGTAGAACACCCCTGGCAGAACCAGGCCTGTGGAACACCCCTGGCAGAACCGGGCCTGTAGAACACCCCTGGCAGAACCGGGCCTGTAGAACACCCCTGGCAGAACCGGGCCTGTAGAACACCCCTGGCAGAACCGGGCCTGTAGAACACCCCTGGCAGAACCAGGCCTGTGTAACCCCCCTGGCAGAACCAGGCCTGTGGAACACCCCTGGCAGAACCAGGCCTGTGAACACCCCTGGCAGAACCAGGCCTGTGTAAACACCCCTGGCAGAACCAGGCCTGTGTAAACACCCCTGGCAGAACCAGGCCTGTGTAAACACCCCTGGCAGAACCAGGCCTGTGGAACCCCCCTGGCAGAACCAGGCCTGTGTAAACACCCCTGGCAGAACCAGGCCTGTGGAACACCCCTGGCAGAACCAGGCCTGTGAACACCCCTGGCAGAACCAGGTTTGTGTAACACCCCTGGCAGAACCAGGCCTGTGTAAACACCCCTGGCAGAACCAGGCCTGTGGAACACCCCTGGCAGAACCAGGCCTGTGTAAACACCCCTGGCAGAACCAGGCCTGTGGAACACCCCTGGCAGAACCAGGCCTGTGAACACCCCTGGCAGAACCAGGTTTGTGTAACACCCCTGGCAGAACCAGGCCTGTGTAAACACCCCTGGCAGAACCAGGCCTGTGGAACACCCCTGGCAGAACCGGGCCTGTAGAACACCCCTGGCAGAACCAGGCCTGTGTAACCACGGCTGCAGTGTGGCCTCCGGCCCAGCTGAGCCTGAGCAAGAGGAAAACACCCTCCCCAGGGGAGCAGAGCAGGTACCTGAGCTTGCTGTTGCAGTAGGAGCAGCGGAAGCAGCTGATGTGAAACACCTGCTGGTTGGCAAAGAGCCTTTCCATGGGGTACACGGTCTTCTGGCACCCAACACAGGTCTCCTTCATTGGCAACTGGAATTTCTGCGGGAAGGAGAGGAAAGTGTGTGAGCTGGAAAACGCGTCAACCGCCGGGGACTCAGCCTGGGATCCCCCCCGAGCTCTCCCCAGTGGGTTCTGGTGGGAAGAGGCTACAACAGACCCACGGGGGCTGCTGTGGGGCTCGACAGCCAGCCAGGATTTTACCCCAGTGAGCTCCACAGCTCCACTTGGGCAACAGCTGGGAGAGAACAATGAAAACACCAGAGCTGAGCCCGGTTCCCAAAAGCTGCGTGACCCCTTCCTGCAGCCTCAGCTTTTCTTGATGGGAAAATGATGAAACATTCGATTCCAGTCAAGATGAGACTTTACCAAAAGAATAAAAACAGTGCAGAACAAACTGAACCCTGGAATGGTTTGGGTGGGAAGGGACCTTGGTGGTCACCTAGTTGCTGTGGGCAGGGACACCTCTCACTGGAAGAGCTGAAGCAGCCTCAAAAGGTGGAGGGTGGGAGAGGAAAGGAGTGAAACAGGTTTGCTCAACGGTTTGAAATAATCCACTTTTGCCAAATCTTTCCCTCTCAAAGAGGAGGAAACAGTCTCAGCCCCGACACAGCAGCAGGAAACACTCCCTGACTTCACTGGTGAACAATCTCAGCTCCATCCCAAAGAACCCACACTGGGGTTTGGGGACTCAGGGCCCCCAAACTCGCTGAAGGCTCAGAGTGAGCAGAGCTTTTGGGGTTAAACAGCTAAAATTCTGATGTGCTCACTGAACTGCCCTGAGGGTTCAGCAGGAACTGAATTCGGGTTTATTTTCCAACAGCATCAGGGAAGCAAAAAACATTGTCCATGAGAAAAGGTGCCATTTGCTCCTTGGAATCTATTAACTCTGGCCAAGGGGGGAAGACACTTTGCAGGAAAAATTAAATAACACAGTTGAAAAAAATTGGCAGTTTGAGGCTGATTTAGTTGATTACAACTAATTTGGCAGTCGGGGAGAGGAGAAATCTCGGGCTCCACACCCTGCCCAGACACACTCAGAGCCTCCTCCAAACTTACAAAAAGCTTTAAGGAGAAAAAAAAAAAAAAATCTGATGGCTGAAGAAAAAAAAAAAAACAGGAAGGTCACAGGAAGGCATAATCACAGCAATTTATTTATAACAGTCCAGGAACAATGGCCAGGAACGAAAGTTACGGTCCGAGGGGGCAGATTGCTGAAGGCAGAGCCTGTTTTTGTCACAGCCAGAAAGTTTGCTGCCAATTTAATTCCATTTTAAATGGCATTGCTTGAGGTTACAATAGATTGAAGTTCTGATTGCCACAGCTTGGCTACCGAAATTCAGATTTACTCCTGAAAAAAAGAATCCACAAATTTCCAGGTGCTGCCAAAACTCTCTGAGTTTTGAGTCCCTAAATGAAATCTCAAAAAAAAAAAAAATGCTTGCCCATTAAAAAGTCTTCTCCCTGAAGGTTTAAGTTTTCCACAAGGGCACTGGTTTTGCACAGTGATGGAGGGCCCTGGTCCTTCTGCAATCACCCCCCCATGCAAGGAGAGGAACTTACTTGCAAACAGTGGGTTTTATGTCTGTGGAGAGGCGTTTTTGGGGGGGTGAAGAGACAGGAATTCCTTCCCAGGATGCTACAGAAAGGAGCTACAGGAGGAAAGTGAGGCCCAATAAATGTAAAATAGGACTGGAGAGAAAGCTGAGAGTTGAGCTCACATTAGGAGGGAAGCAGAAGGCAGGAGGAGAGGTTTAGGAACCAAGAACAGGAGACAGAAGCTGGAAGAGACAAATAGGAACCTTAGGTGAATAAACAGCAGCTGGGTTTCTATCTCACAGTGCAGCATCTAAAGCAGTAACAAGGATAAAAAGGCTAAAAATGGTTCTAATAATATAAAGAGAGCAGAGAGGACCAGGAGCAGAGATCACACAACTCCTCCAGGCAGCTCCAGTTCCCCACCCTGGCATTCCCAGCTGGGAAAGCCACATCTCCCTGATCTCTGAGGTCAGTGCTGTCCCTCCCAAAGATGGGGAAAACCCAACAAAAGCCCAGTTGTTTCCTCAGGAGTGAGCCAGGAAGTCTGTGGCAGCCCAGGGGGACCCTCATCCCAGCTCCAGACAGCTCATGTGACAGGGGGATCACAACCCCCAGCACTGCTGCCCCTCGGTGTCTAAATCAGATTAACAAACACATTCCTGTCCCAAAGTCTGCTCTGTCACTGCCCTGGAGGAACTGGAACATCAAAGACCCCTCAGAAAGCCCAGCCTGACCTTTCCAATCACAGTGCCCTGACTGTGGAGCTGCTCCCAGCTGCAGCTCCCTCGGGAGCAGCTGGAAGAGGAGGGTGGGAAGCAGAGTCCCAGCGTGCTGGAAAGCTCTGGAGATCATCCCCAGGAGCTCAGGGCCCACCTCTGGGGGAGCACTGACAGGCTCTGCCATCACCCCCTGCCACCACCCCTTCTCCCACACCAAGGAGGAGCAGAGTCTGTGGGACAACAAGCGATTCCTGACCCAACCTCTGGAGGAAAACCCCCTTCTGGGGTGTTTTCCATCCTGATTTAGATCATTCCCTCACAAACACAGCCTGAGCAGACATCGGCCCCCTCACTGCCAGGCCTCTGTGCCCACCCTGAGGGTTTTTCAGCATCAAACAGTTGGTTTGAACCCCCCCTTGAATGTCTGAGAGTGAAGAGCTGGGTTACCTTCACGGCTTTGGGTGGGGAGGCCTCAGCCTGGGCAGCTGCTCTGGCACCCACCTTCTGCTGCTTTGGGCCAACAGGTTTCTGTTCTGCCTCGCTCTCCGAGTTCTGTCCAGCTGAGGGAGCAGAGGAGGGAGGAAAAAAATGCAATTACAGGGAGGCTTTAAAGCTTTAAACCACGGGCAGCTCGTGCTCACAGAGCATTAGTCTGGGTTAAGAGGTGAGGAGGCTTTTAACACTTAAAAAAGTGTTCAAGCAGAGCAAGCAGGGGTTAGAAATGTCTTAGAATTACAACTGCAAAAAATTCTGAGCGTGAGAGAAGCTCTCATGAAGTGGGAGTTGGGCCCAGGGCTGATCTTCAGCACAGTTTGTGTCAGTGGATCATCTGAGGGGGCTGAGCTGAAGCATCTCCCTGGGTGCTCACCGTGGCCATCCTCCAGCAGGGCAGAGGGCACAGAAAAGCTGTTCTCACCTGCAGAAACCTGCAAGAGAAGGAGACAATGAGCTCCCCCCTGGCCTTCTGAGACCTGAACAACCCCAGCAAACCCCCGGGGCTGAGGCAGGGACAGAGCCCAGGGGCTCAGGGAGGGACTTGCTGGGTTTGCTGTGTCCACACCACCAGTCCTGGCTACGAGGCAGACGAGCTCAGAGCTGCTCTTGCAAAGTTCAGATCATCTGAACGACATCATCACACTGTTCACACACACAGACACCATGTTCCTGCTTCCCCCAGCACCTGCAGCTTGCACACCTTGACCTCCCACCCTCCAGAAATCCCCACTGGTTTGCTAAAGTTCCTCCCAGGTTTTCTCTCTTACAAATCCCTTGACCACCTCCCCCAGGCCAGCACATTTCCTGGAAATCTCATTTGACCAATCTGTGACATTTAAACATTCAGCAGAGACTGTGCTTTTGTAAAAAAAAAAAACCAACAATAATTTAAAAAAGGAACAGCTGAATTCTAAGAAACTTTTGTAGAACCAGACACCTGCTGGGACAGATGTGCTGGATCTGTATCCTGTTCATTCATCCCCTTTTGGAAACAAATTCGTATTTAAAAAAAAACCAAAACAAAAAACCTTTTAGAAGAGTTGGATCTAAACAGTCTCAGACACTAAACAGACTCACAGAATTGTTTGGGTTGGAAAAGATCACTGAGTGCAACCACACGTTACAGGTAAAGCTCTTGATGCACAGTTCTTTATTAAACTTGGCACTATTGCTGTTAAATCAAATAGTTTTAAGTAGCTGCACCGAGGACCTAAAGCACTGTAACGAGATTAACTGCAAATCATCACTAATTCACTTTAATGGCTGAAAAGCAACCGAAATTTGCAAATTAATGAGTTAATGAGAAGGCAAATTATGTCTATTAACATAGTGTGGCCTGCTGGAAAAAAACCACTGTAACCCCGAGCAGATAATTCAGTGGAGAGGATGGGACAGTCACTGGGACAGTCACTGGGACAGTCACTGGGACAGTCACTGGGACAGTCACACCCCTGTGGCCCCCAAATTTGTCCCGGGGGCAAAGTGAGAAGTGGCAGCTCAGAAGTGTCCTTTGTTTCCTCCCAACGGCTCTAATGAGGCTCATTCCCAAAGTTCACCACAGTCCCTTTTCCAAAGGCCAACCCTGGCTCCCAAACAAGGTCCCATTCAGGTTCTCCTTGCACCTGGACACCTCAGCTCTGCAGTTACAGCTCAACGTGAGGGATTTTATTCAAACCTTCCACTCACGAGGGGGCAGGGACTCTGCTTTAATTCTGATTTAACAGGTGCTCTTTTAATTAACTCACCTCTGAGCACGGAGCAGCCTCAGCAGTTGGACCCAGAGCTGCTCAGCTGCCAGGGAGGAGCAGCTGAAAAGCCAAAGATTTGGCCCCTTGCCCGAGGGAGGCTGGAAAGCTTCTAAAAGCCCTCCTGGCATTAGGCTGCCACGTGTTCAGCCTGGCTGGGCTGCACAGTACCCCAATTATTGTTATTCAGCTGCTTTTATCCCGTCTGCCCTCCCCAGCTCAGGGCACAAAACGCTCCAGGGCCAATTCACAGGGTCTCAGTTTGCAGCTGAAGCTCAAAAGCAGCAGCAAAGCCAAGCTGCCATTCCCAGTCACCTCAAAATTGAGCTGCCACACTCTCAGTTAACCTTAAAATTGAGCCACTAAATGCAGAAGAAGCAGTGACAAACTCCTTTTGCTCCTGCCACACAAAGCTCTTCGTGGTTTGTTTTAGTTTTTTTTTTCTGGTGTGGATTCTTTTTGCTTATTAAAGAAAAACACCATCACAAGACAAAACCTCCCAAAAACTGCCAACAAAACAAACAAATACCTGGCTGTGAATCATCTTCCCACAGTGAGGGGACAGGACACGAAAAAAAACCTTTAGGTGGCCTCATCACAGCCAAGAATAAAACCAAAAACTCCTACCAGGACAAATGAGGAAAACCACAAAAGCATCAAGGGATTTGGCCACAGGGAATGGTTTGGGTGGGAAGAGACCTTAAAGATCATCCAGTTCCACCCCCTGCCATGGGCAGGGACACCTTCCACCAGCCCAGGTTGCTCCAACCTGGCCTGGGACACTCCCAGGGATCCAGGGGCAGCCACAGCTTCTCTGGGAAACCTGTGCCAGGGCCTCCCCACCCTCCCAGGGAGGGATTTCTTTACTGAAAAATGCCCAAAAAGCAGGAGACTGAAGGGCTCTGCTACACCACAGACACATCACTGCTGAGCAGACAGAGAAACTCTCCAAGAAAACTTATCTCTGGACATTCTCCTCCACAGAGACAGTCTAAAAAAAAAAAATCATTGAAAACAAAAATTAAAACTCAGGAATTCTGCAGCAGGGAACTCATCTGGAGCAGCTGCTCACATCCAGTTCCTGGATGGCCTGAGGAATGTGGGACCAGTGCCTCAGCTGTGCTCCCACAACCATTCCCACTTCCAGGGGAGCCCCTGATCTCCACCAGCACGGGCACCTCACCTTCTCCCCATCCTGACAGGAGCTGGAGTCCTCACTTGGTGCCACGTTCTCCTTCTGCCCAGATTTGTAATTCTTGAGTTCACTCTCACTGGCTTGAATCTCACTCTGTGGGACAAAGCACTGGGATGGTGACAGGTTCTTTTCCCCTTGGGAAAAAACAACTTGCTTCCTTATTTTTCTCAAATTTTCTTTTTTTAAATAAATGTTTTTCTAGTACTTAAAGTGATAATTAAGGGAAGGGCCATAAAAATCTACAGACACTTGGTGAGTGACACATCCTAATGAGGGGAAAAGGATTGGGCTGCAGGATTTTACTGTGCTCCATGGAGGGCACACCAGTGTTCTCCTTAGCAACCCTTCCAAATTCCTGTTTAAACCCAGCTCTTAAATCCCCTGCCCAGTCCACATCTCCCTCTTCCAGAAATGTGAACTTTTCACTGGGAATGACAAGTATTTCCAGACAAGAATTGGTGTAGCTGCCAAATGAGACTTGACACAAAAGCAAATCCCACTTCTGCTTCAAGTCAAAACCTTCATTCTGTTCTTTCCCCGAGGTTTCTGTTCTTGACAGGCACACTTTAGATCTCCACAGAAGAACCTTTCAGGCTTAAAAAGAGAGATAAAATCCAGTGGAACCTCGTGTTTCCTCCCTTGCCACGGGACACAAGACCAGTGGGAGCCTCGTGGGAAGCACGAGGACATCAAAGAGGAGCAGCCACGTGCCAGCACCAGCATCTCACTGGCTTTGGAGACAAGTCTGCACAGATCCCAGAGCTCTGTGACTGAATGTTGGAACTGTAATCCTGCCCAGAGCTGGAGATCTGCTGTCCAGCACCTCTCCCTCCCCTTCCTGCACCCCTTGCAAGGCACAGAACGGCTCCTTCCTCACCCTCGCTGCAGCCAAGTGCCCAGCAGTTTTTAATCCAGGCCTAATTCCACCAAAAATGCCCCCAAACACTTGTTCCCAAGAGAGATTCTGCCTTTCCTTTGGAGCACAGAGGTCGAGAAGGGCAGCACAGACCCCACACTTCCATATCAAAGGAGCCCTGGGTGCTTTGCCAGCAGGGAAGGAGAAGATCCCAGGGAAGGAGAAGATCCCGGGGAAGGAGAAGATCCCAGGGAAGGAGAAGATCCCTGGGGAAGGAGAAGATCCCAGGGGAAGGAGAAGATCCCAGGGGAAGGAGAAGATCCCTGGGGAAGGAGAAGATCCCTGGGAAGGAGAAGATCCCTGGGGAAGGAGAAGATCCCGGGGAAGGAGAAGATCCCAGGGAAGGAGAAGATCCCTGGGGAAGGAGAAGATCCCTGGGGAAGGAGAAGATCCCAGGGGAAGGAGAAGATCCCGGGGAAGGAGAAGATCCCGGGGAAGGAGAAGATCCCTGGGGAAGGAGAAGATCCCAGGGGAAGGAGAAGATCCCTGGGGAAGGAGAAGATCCCGGGGAAGGAGAAGATCCCTGGGGAAGGAGAAGATCCCGGGGAAGGAGAAGATCCCGGGGAAGGAGAAGATCCCTGGGGAAGGAGAAGATCCCAGGGTTAGGGCTGCTCTTGGAACACTGGCACTGCAAACACCTCAGGAATCCTTGTCTGCTCTGTTTTACTCTGCCCTTCCCAAAATGGGAGGAGATTCCTCCCCAGGTGGGGCATCCTGACAGCATCAGGCTGGGCTGACCCTAAACCCTGGGGGGCTGCAGGAGCCTCAGGAGAAATCTCCTGCCTCTGGGATAGAGAATTGAAGTGGCCCAGCCACCCCCCTGAGCCCCAAACTGGGAGAGGCAGCAGCAAATGGACCCAGGGGAGGCAGGAATCAGCAATTAGGTTAATCAGATTTGCTGCACTGGCTGCAACAAAGGGCTTTCCATTCATGGAAAGGGGAATTTTTACTGGACTCCCCCTCCCACAGCTGGAGAATCAGAGCCACGTGCAGGTGAAATTCAGGAATCACTGTGGATGAGGCTCTGCCCCTCCACAGAGACCCCTGGGAAGCAGATCCTCCTCCAGGGGAGAACCTTCCCTTTGGCTTTCCCAGCTCAGAAAGGCCTTTGTGCATCACTCTGGCTAATAAAAGCAACACTTGAGCAATAGAAGTTCCCATCATTCAGCAAGAGCACCAGAACCTCCCAGCAAATGTACCTAAGGAGTTTTTAACAGAAGCTGAGATTCCTGAAGCCTCCTCAGCTGCAACACTTCATTAATTGCTCATTTCCTGCTCAAATACCTGCAAAACAGGCAGAGGTTCCTTCACTGCAAGAGTCTAATTGGATTCAGAGAGAGGTGAAGAGGCAAAAGGGAGATTCCTGAGTGGAGATGCCAAAGCCACAGACTTTGGGATCCAAGCTCTGTGACTCTGCAAAGTCACTCCATCAGCTCCCTGTGCCTCAGTTTCCCCCAGCTGGGAGCTGATGGAACAAGAGCTGTGGTTTGTTTTTTAAGCCAAACCAACAAACATGCAGAAGGCAGAAGAATGCCAGCTATGCTTCAGAAGGACCTCAGCCAGGGTGCCAGCAATTAATTCCTTGGAAAGCTTTCAACCTCCTTCCAGGAAGGTGGAAAATGTATTTATTTCTTCCTGCAGGCTGTGGAGACAACTCTTCATCCGAATTTCCTCCCAGGGGCACAGAGTTAGTTTAAAATAAAATAAATAAATAAATGAATGAATAGAAAAGATGGCATTTCTCCTCAAGCAGCCTGGTTTCCACGAGATCTCCCTTCCAGTCTCAGCCTGGGGCAAAAATTCCCCTTCCACCCCAAGCCAAAAACCAGACTTACCATGGGAGTGAGGGCTGAGGAAGTGCCCTGCTTGGACACAGCTGCCTGGTACTTGGCCAGCCTGTCCTTTATGGAGGTCTCTGAAAAACGAGGCATGTCCAGGCTCCTCCTGGGATCTGCCCTGTCCACACTCAGCCCTGGGATGGTCTCTGCAAGATGCCCTGGCAAAAAAAAAAAAACCACATGAATAATGTTATTCCCTGTGCTTTGGTTTCCTGTGCTTAAGAGCAGAATGGTTTAAAATTCCCAGCAAAGCTTCACACATCAAATGGGAATGGTTTAAAATTCCCAGCAAGGCTTCACACATCAAATGGGAATGGTTTAAAATTCCCAGCAAGCTTTGATACATTAAATGGGAATGGTTTAAAATTCCCAGCAAGGCTTCACCCATTAAATGGGAATGGTTTAAAATTCCCAGCAAGGCTTTACACATTAAATGGGAATGGTTTAAAATTCCCAGCAAGCCTTGATACATTAAATGGGAATTGTTTAAAATTCCCAGCAAGGTTTTACACATTAAATGGGAATGGTTTAAAATTCTTCATACACTAAATGGGAATGGTTTAAAATTCCCAGCAAGGCTTCACCCATTAAATGGGAATGGTTTAAAACTCTTCATACACTAAATGGGAATGGTTTAAAACTCTTCATACATTAAATGGGAATGGTTTAAAACTCTTCATACACTAAATGGAAGTGGTTTAAAATTCTTCATACACTAAATGGGAATGGTTTAAAACTCTTCATACACAAAATGGGAATGGTTTAAAACTCTTCATACACAAAATGGGAATGGTTTAAAACTCTTCATACATGAAATGGGAATGGTTTAAAATTCCCAGCAAGGCTTCACACATCAAATGGGAATGGTTTAAAATTCCCAGCAAGGCTTCCTGCACTAAATGGGAATGGTTTAAAATTCTTCATACATTAAATGGGAATGGTTTAAAATTCCCAGCAAGCCTTGATATATTAAATGGGAATGGTTTAAAATTCCCAGCAAGGCTTCCTACACTAAATGGGAATGGTTTAAAATTCTTCATACACTAAATGGAAGTGGTTTAAAATTCTTCATACATGAAATGGGAATGGTTTAAAATTCCCAGCAAGCCCTGATACATTAAATGGGATGCTGATGGACTTTCCAGCTGGGAGGTGGCTGCACTTCCCTCCCTTTAGGAAAAGCAGACATTATTCCACAGAGCCCCTGAGGCTGGAAAAGCCCCCCAGGACCCTCCAAGTCCAATCTCTGACTGATTCCCACCTCGTCCCCCAGCCCAGAGCTCCCAGTGCCACATCCAGGGGAATCTCCTCTGTGCTGCATCAAGCAGATTGACTTTATAAAGTAAGAAAAACCCCCCACCCCAAAGCCCAGCCCCGAGGTTTCCCTGACCTGCTCCGGCGTCGCAGTCCTCCGAGGAGCCGCTGTTCTCCGAGACCCTCCTGCCCAGCGCCGTCCTCCTGGGCTCCCTGGGGACCTGCTGGGGACAGAGCCACCCCCTCAGCTGCCTGCACACCCAGGGGCTGCTGGGGGTAATCCCTTAAGAGGCCCAGGTGTCACTGGCAAATCTGCTTGGCCGGAATAAACGAGTCTGGCAGGTGACGTCTTATTTAAAAGTTTGATCACAGAACTGCCCGACCCTCCGTCACCTGGGGAGCACCTGCCCTGGAGGAGGTCACCTGGTGCCCTCTGACAGTTCTCCTGGCTGGGAAAGGAGCACCAGGATCGGGTTGTCAGGCAGTTCCCACAAACTCTGGTGCAGATTTTTGCCACACTCGCACCGTTTCTGTCGGGGTCGTTTCGGGGAAGATCTAAAATCAGGTGAAGGGTGAAAGGAGAAACCATCCAAAATCTGCATCGATTTTTCAGCCACAGAAAAAAAGGAACTGGTAGTATTGTAATAAAAGTTACCTCGAGTTACCTGTTTTGATTTGGACAGTTCATGCCTTTGGTACCAAATAATTCCCTAATTAGGTCTGATAAGGCTGAAGCTTAAGCAGGAGAGATAAATATTCCCAGATCTGCAGGATAATCACTCCCTGCCAGGCTGCAGAGCTGGACAGGGTGTCCCTCAGCACCACACAGATGCTCTGGCTGCCTCAATCAGATTTTACACTTATTTGTTGACACCAACTCCCCAAAATCCAAATCCCAGCAAAAGGCACCGTGAAAAGAAGTTTCCACAGCTTTGATAAAATCTCCTGAGCACTGAGTTCAGTTGGACCCCACCAAGGTGGGGTTGTTTTCACAGCTGAAAGCCAACCCATAAAACCCTAGAAGGTGCTGGATCTTTTGTTGCCTCCCTAGGAAGAGTTAAATCACAGCTGGAGATTCAGACTGAGGCTAATGCAGGGGGAAAAAAAAGGCAGGTTTGGCAAAATGCTCCAACCACACATTTCCCTCCCACCCCCCCCCCACTTTTCCAATGAGTTTCATATTTGCTGCTCACCAAACTGAAGGAAATTCCAAAGTTTATTTTAACACTGCCCTGTAAGACAATCACTGTGAAAAAAGTCAGGGCTGCTTTCCATGCAAACAGCAGCTTCACCAGGAAAGGAAAATGCAGCTGGAAAACCTCTTTTTTTTTTTTTTCCATTAGGATGGGAAATAGTTTCTATTTCTGTGGTTTTAGGGCTTTGGTAACTTTTCTTACTGGAAAAGAGCTTTGGCTCTGACAAGTCTTTTCCTTCCATTGATAGGCCTGGGCTGGGAGTGCCTGCACTTGTAAGGACTTGCAGATTCCTCAGGAAGGGTGAAAACTGCTCTTAAATGATCCTTATTCAGCCAGTGTCCCCTTCCCTGTCACCCTGAGTCCGGGGTTCTTGCCGCTCAGAAATTTGTTAGAGGTCAGGGATATTTCAATAAACCTCCCAATATTCAGTAAATCTATAAATATCTATAAATATACAAGTAGGTTTTACATCAACAGTTTTGTGTTGGGGAGGGGGAAAGCAGAGTAAAAGGAAAAAGGAGTTTAACAGAGGGAAGATGAGGGACTTTTCCCATCACACTCTGCGGGGGATCAGCAGGATCGTGGTTCCTGGGAGGTAACACCCCTCACGTGGAGGAATTCCCAAATCCCAACCTTGGGCACAAGCTATCAGTTCCTTCCCAGCCCTGGATCCCCACGGCACAGCTTTGGGAAGGAGGGGAAACATCCCTGGGGGGTGGAAAGCCCCAAATTCTCAGCCCTGGGCGAGGGCAGGGGCACCAAGAGCACAGTTAAAGCTTCACCCCCCGGGGCACAGAGTCGGGCAAAAAGCCCCAAATCAAAGTCACACCTCTCTCCTTCCACACCAGATGTGTGCCCTACACACCACAGCCCTGAAACCCAAACCAGCCTGGAGACAACTCTGCCAAAAACTGCTGCTCTTCCTCCTCCTCCTCCTCCTCTCATCTCCCCCGGCTGTGCTTTCACTGTCGCTTCCAGGAAGAGCCCTTTGAACCATCAGGGCTTTTATCAGCCCCGGGCTGAACTCCAGCCTGCCGTGCCTGCCCCTAATGGCATTAGAGCAGTTTGTTTCCCGGGGGAAAATGCAACAGGGGAGGATCTGCCACCCCTCCGCTGCAGAATAAATGAACAACGGAGGGAGGTTTTGCTTCTAAACCCGAAAACGAGAGTAGGTTCGTTCAGGGAGGGGGATGGAACCAGGAAATCCAGGCTCCAATCTGGATTCTTGCCCCAGGGACCGGGAAAGTCCATTCACTGTTCCAGTTCACCCAGATGTTTTGTCAGCAAAGCTCTGACAGCACTTACACCTGAAGTAAATTCCAAGGAAAACCTCCACCCCCCGGCTGGATTTACAGTCGGACTCCGTGATCACAGAGGTATTTTCCTTGGAGATTCCATGGCTCAGGAGAAGCCTCAGGAAAGAAGTGGGAAGAGGCAACTGCAGAGCTGCAGGGCCAGCTCCCCTCACTGCACAGGACATGACATCACCCTCCTGCCCTCAGATCGATTCCCAGAACCAGGAATTTAACTCCACAGACACCCCCTTCCCCTCCCCACAATCCTCAACTTCCCAGCACTCCGTGCCTTTTTTCCCCCTTGTAAAATTAAAGGGTAACAGATTAACTTGGAGTAGGGATTTCGAACCCAGCCTGGCCACAGTTCCATCCCTCCTCGACCCTGTTTCCCGTGTTTAGCTGGTTCTGAACAACGCCTGAATTACCAAACTCCACAAAACCCATCACAGCTTCACAACCCGGCTCCGAAACGATTCGCTCCCCAGCCTGAGATAAAGTTACTGGAAGAGCCCATCTGCAGAATTCCAGTGGAATCCTGAGTGATTCATCCCCGAGTTCAGGGAAGGGCTATCGGGACATCGCCCTCCCCAAGGGGGACAGGGCGGGCAGCTCTCACAGCGTGACAAAGGCTCCAAAAAATCCGAAGTTGTGAAACGACTCCAACGCACGGACCCCAAACCTCGCTCCGGCACCGACTCGCTCCTCCAGGAGCCCTAAATCGTCGCCCCCAAAAAAATGTGTTTGTTTCACCCGACGCTTCGAGTGAAAAACCACCCGCAGCGGAACAAAGCCGGGAGGAGGGGAAACGATGAGAAAAACTGGAAAATCCACCAGCATCGGGGGCCTCGGGACCCGCGTTTCAAGTCCCCGGCATATGCAACTCATTTTGGAGTTGAGCAATTCCCCCCCCGGGGACACTCGGAGTCCACACGCGGGATCGGATTTCATGAGCAGTCGGAGGAAAAATGCGAGCCCTGAGCATTTGCAAGTCAAAACTAGCGAGGGCAGGAGCTGCTCTGGCCATCTCGGCTTCGTTTTCCATCCCCCGGCGAGGGATTTTTTTATTATTATTTATTTTTTTTTTTTCCCGATAAGAAACATTTGTTAAGATCCAGGGACGTGGGAAGAGCGAGGAAAAGATGGGAGTATTTCATAACGCATATTTATATGTATATATGTGTGTGTATGTGCATATATATATATGTGTGTGTGTGACTCATGCTGATCCAGATACCAAAACCTCTCACTCCTCAGCGCTTCAGCTTGACTGCTGAGCTCACCTCAGTTACTTCTTCTTTCATATACAGATAAAAATACGTAAATATATAAAATAAATAAAAATGTATAAATATATAAAATAAATAAAAATACATAAATATATAAATATACAAATATATAAATGTATATAAATATATAAATGTATACATATATACATATGTATTTTTGCACAACTCCTGCTTCTGTAACTCACAGCAATCCTCACGCGAGGCAGAAACAATCCCGACCTAATAAATTCCCTTTTCTCCCTCCAGCCAAACCCTTCCAGGAGCAAAACCATTTCACCCCAACGAGCCACCATAAACTGCCCCAGCTCCCAGCGTCCCGCACGCACTCGAGGGGCTCGAATAAGTTGTTCCCAGCGCGGTGTGAGTTATTTAACACCACGATGTTCTGCTTTTCCCCCCCCACAAGAAACAATGCACACGAGATGCCCGGAGCTGGAGCCACTCCCTCCCGGGATTTTCCCGGTGCCTCCCCGGAGGCAGCAGCTCCAGCTGCTCCCGGGATTTTGGAAAGGAGAGACCCTTACCTTGGGCTGGGGGGGCTCGCCCTTCTCGAACATCATCTTGAGCTTGCTCAGGGGCACGTTGTACTTCTCGATCCTGCCCGGGGGCTCCGCGCCCTCGCCGGCCTCGGGCTTTTCCACTTCCCTGGGCTCTCTCACGCAGTTTTCCATGCTGGCACCCTCCGGGGAGTGGGTTCTGGCTTTGGAGGCGTCAGCGGGGGCAGCCGCAGCCCCCGGGGATGGGGAAGGAGCGCGGCCGGTGCCGACCTTGTGCCGAACCTCAGCGCAGCCGCCCCGCAGCGATTCCCTCCCGGAGGACTCCGCTCCCAGCGCCGGCTTCTCCCACCTCTTCTTCAGCACGCTCAGATTGCCCCTGGGGAAGTGAGGGGGCAGGTTTTCCGCGTTCTGCAAGGGACAAGGAGTTAGTTCCCAGCTCTCCCGAGCGCTTCCTTTCCCATGCGCGGAGGAAGGCGAGGGCTCCGCTGCCGCTCCCGGCCAGCTGTGAACAGTTCCAGCTGTGCCACATGGAGAAACATCCAGGACAGGGAGGGAAGGAAGGAGGGGGGGGGGGGGGAGAGGAGAAAAAAAGTCAGGAAGTGAGCAAACAGGATGGCCTTATAAGGCAAAATGGGAGTCAAACCCGAGGGGTTAAATTCCACACAAAAGGCTCGAATCCACATATGAAGGAAACGGGACCCAAATCCACACCAGGGACACGAGTGGCCACAGGGGAGGGCCCAACCCTGCAGCGTCCTCAACAGTTATCAGGCCTTCCCAAAGCTACAGATCAGCCCTCAGAAACCACTCGACCCCTGGGGTTTTGTATTTCTACTCCCAGGTGACAGTAGCACTTCAGCCCCGAGGGATCTGACCAGGATTTCACAAGGTTCCAGCCAAGCACCCACACCCAACATCCCCCCTGCTCCTCCTCCTCAATCACAGAATCACAGAATTGTTAGGGTTGGAAGGGACCTCTGGAGATCATCTAGTCCAACCCCACTGCCAAGGCAGGATCCCCTAGAGCAAGTAGGTTGTTGAATGACTCCAGGACCTCCCTGGGCAGCCTGTTCCAGTGCTCCCATAACCAGCAATTTGCTGGGAGTTTTCTTCTCTTCCACTCAGGCCACTGAAAGCTCTGCCAGGGACAGGCCCAGGGGGTCACAAACACACCTCACCCCTCCAGGGAGCACCTGGAGCATCCAAGTGCTTCCATACCTCCCATCCAAGTGCTTCCCAGGCCAGTTGTGCTCCAGGCAGTTCCCCCTCCCCAGAGCAGCAGCCCCAGCCCCTGTTTGGTCCATCCCAATCCAGTACCTGCCACCACTGCATGTTTCCTGCCTCTCCCCTACGGAGACCACTCCAAACTCATTGCAAGTGGAGCAGGGCCTGCCAGGCTTACAGGAATTAACTGGGATTAGCAGCTATATTGGGATTTAAGTCTCTCACCCTATTACTCTTCTGGTCCCATTTTGAACGCTGCTTTTGCAAATTGACTCGAATCCACCAACACTTCCACAATAAATAAATAAATAAATAAAGAAAGAATCAGCGTGTTTGCTGACTGCATTGAAAGGAAAGCACTGAAATGATAAGGGAAGTGTTGTAATGGGACAGAAATGCTGAAGGTTGCACAGCAGGTTTCCATGGGAACACCTCTGGAGTCCCTGCACACTTCCCAACACGAGTCCCTCCTGCTTGGGATTTGCCTGTTCCCTGATGACAGGGGGACTGACAGACACAAGCACGAGCAGTGAGGGGAACTTAAGACCCAAAAGTAATTTTCAGGGTGCTTATTTTATCCCACCTGCAAAAGAGTGAAGCCCCAAGAACTAGGGAACTCAAGGCAGTGACTTTCCTCTAGATCCTGAAAATATTGGCAGTCCTTTTAAATACTAATTACCCCCAGGGCCTGCTTGGACAAAGCCCTGCAACCTTCATGCCTGGTGTTCCAGCCAAGGTTCCCTGACCCCGGAACACCAAGTGCAACAGAGGGAATGTGAGGCTGTAACAGAGCCAAAAAAGTTGGTGCTGCCTCATCCAGGGGCATTTCCAGCCCTGGAAGTCACTTCAGAGAAGACACACACGGATTTTTAGAGAGGCTGGAGGCCTCTTTTAAGCACTTTTCAGTTTAGTTAAGAAGGGAAGAGGCACCACACAAGTGCCTCCAGCTGAGAACAGGGGGTGGGTGCTCATGGCTTGTGGTTAACTCAGTTTGCCTTTTGCTGAGGGGTGAACTGGTGATTCAACAGAGCTTTGGGCCAGAAGCTTCATTTCCTTTCCTTCCCTTCCCTCCACACTGGGAAAAGGTGTGGAGAATGAGGCAAGAGCAAACACTGTGTCTAAGCCAAGTTCTCTGCAGGACACAAGGCAGCAACTTGGATATTCCAAAAATCAGCTGTCACAGCAATGTTCAGGTGATCCATCCTGATCGTAGGCTCTGCCCATTCCCAAGGAAACAAATACTCATAGAAACACTTACACTTCTTTTCTTCTCAGCAGTGGCTTCTTCAGCAGCTTTCTGATACCTTTGAGAGGGAGAAAAACCAAGCAAAAATGACTTTTTTTTGACTAGGCTGAACACTCCTGAAAAGACAGCTGGGATTTTTTTTTCCCCCCCCTCACCATCAAGGATCTCACTCCCCAGATCCATCAGCTAAAACCAGAGGCTGGACAAACAGCAGCAAAGGACACAAAGCCAAGTGACAGACACATTTCCAGCCACCCAGTTTACAGTAATAACATCCATTAATGTTTCTCACTCCCTGAGCACCCTCTGATTCCCAAACAGAGACAGTTTACCTTGGAATAGCTGTCATTGTTTCCGCCACCCCAGCTGTCTGCTGAGCCCCCCTCGCAGGAATAACTCAGCTCTTTATCCAGCAGCTGCTGAACCAGAACAAATCCCAGCTTGGCACACCCCAAAAAAACCTCCCTGAGTGCCAGTGGATCTGACTCTCTGGGCTGGAAACTGCCCCCATTCAGCAGTTGCCTCCTGAGCAGCTGAGCCAGGGTGGCAGCAGGAAGGGTAATCACAGCCCTCCCAAGATAAGCCACCCTGGATCATGAATCAAAGTCCCTTAAGGAGCTCTAGGAGGGAACTCCCTGCAATCTGCCCCCGGGGGGGGGGGGGGAGTCCCTGCACACTCCTCACTGTTCCTGCACCACCCAGGGGGGCTGCACGTGCTGTCAGGGACAAATTTTGCCATTTTAGGGAGAGCTCTGCTTTTCAGGGGGAAGGAACATCACCCAGTGATGTTTGCCTGGGCAAAGGGTGTTTCTGTTTTCCTTATCTGTGGAATTCTGCTTTGACTCAGCTGTGAGTGTGCTCACTGCCTCCCCTTTAATCCCTGCAAACACACTCACCCAGGTCTCTGCCCCACAAAGGGTCCAAAATTTGCACAAGACACGCTGAGAAAGTGCTGCTGGGGAAAGAGGGATCAATACTGGGAGAAGCAACGAAGAGGGACACAGGGATTAAGTCAAGTACCACCTGGAAAACACAGGAGGATTGAGGAGCCCCAGCACAGGGCACTGCTTGGACCCCTCCCGTTGCTGTTTGTCTGCCTGTGACCCGACAAAACTGATTATGTGGCAGGGAAAAAGAAATGTTTTCACACACAAATATTTGGGTAACAGCATTTAGAAACATTACCCTCCTCCCTGCAGGTGTCAGGGAGCAGGACCCTGTGTTTTTTTCCAAGGAACTGACACTGCCTGTGCAGGGGGGACAGGACTTGATTAAGGAATAGCAGTTTGGATTACTCCCAGTAAGCCCTTTTCAAGGGATTATCAACATTTAGCAAGATGAGCAGGTCCTGTAATCAAGCTCCAGCGAGTGAATAAATTACCTTAAGGAGGCAGTGACAGCAAAGAGCTTCTCCCTGGGCCAGAGACCCACAGAGGAACTTGGAGATGTGCAGTTACCCCTCTCTTACACAGTTTCCCCCACACTCAAGATCCAAACACCCCTAAACTTTGCTCCATTATTAATGCAAGATCCCAGGAGACTCAGCTGCCCCAAATCCCACTGAAAGTCCCAGCTGCATCCTATCATGAATCCTTAAGGAAATAAAAGCTTTTCCAGGAAACATATGCAGGTTCCCACCCCTCAGTGTGTACAATATTTATGGTTTAACACTTCATCCATCTCTCAGAGGAAAGGCAAGGGTAATATTCCTCTTCTACCCAAGTCAGGGGATTTTGGGAAAAGGTTCCTCCCCCAGAGGGTGGCTGGCCAGTGGGCACAGCTTCCCACATCCCAGTGCTCTGCCCCTCAACTCCAATTTGCAGTTGGTAGTGTGACAGAAAATGATCTCCTTTAGCTTCTGGCAGCAGAAAGAAGGTATTCCAGCTCTGGCTGCTGAAACAAGGCAATGTCAGCAAGGAGAACAACCTTTGCCCAGCACATCCTAAACCAGAAACCTCAATGCCTCCAGCTCTGGGGGGTTCTGAGGCAGCAAAGCAACTGTGAGTGCAGCAGCAGTGCCTGCCCAGGGGAGCAGCTGTCACCTCCCAGCCCCACAGCCCCACTCACTTGGAGAACCTCTCAGCCAGGGCCGAGGACTTGTTCCTGTTGACCAGGGAAAGCTCCTTGGCAGTGATTTTCAGAGACTGGGAGGCCCATTGTCTCCTGCTGAACGGGGAGGGCTCCATCTTGTCTCCCCAAATCCCTGTGAGGAGGAAGGAACGGTGTCAGCAGCAGGAATGGAGAGCGGGGAGGAGGTTTCAGAGCGATGTGTTGCTGTCCCCATGCGGGTGCTCCCAGTGTCACCAGCCCCGACCCCGCAGGATCCCGCCCATCAGCTGACTTAAAAAGAGGCAGCAGATGCCAATTATCATTTCCTCAGCAGATGCCACCGAGATGGTGCCCTGATAAAGCCTCCAGGAGGGGGTGAGAGGGGCTGGAGAATTCCAGAGTGACGGATTCCAGAGTGACTCTCTCGTGTTTCCCACATACAAACACACTCAGAGGAGCTCCAGGAAGCCCCAGAGTGCCCTCAAACCCAAACCTGCTGGCATTTATGTAAGAGGGCTCGAGTTATGAAACCAAGAGGATGTAATTCCTGTGCAAACATTTGTCATTCACTCCTGTTTCGCTCCGGGTTTCCTCCGTGAGCTCAGACAAGGCTCGTGTTCCCCGACCCTCCTGTCACAGCAGTGACCACAGTGGCACTTAAACAACACCAGTCACCCCAAGAACAGCTCCCACTCCCTCCCCATCCTGCTGGAAACGGGATTTTGTCCAGCTTTTCACCACCTCAGATTTATTTCTTTACACGCTCGGTTCTCTTTTTGTGGAGGAGGAAAGGAGGGGAGATTATAATTTAAAGAGTTCTCTGATAAGACAAAAATAAAAAGCCTGTAGGGAAACGCCTTTCCTTTTCTTTTTTTTTTTTTTCCCTCTTTTCTCCCTGGTCCCCATGTCACACAATGCCAACTGCTGGGGCTGAGCCCTTCCTTGCATTTTCCATTAATTCCTTTAAGGGATTTGCACAGTCACAGAACTCTGGATCCAGTCTGAGGCCAGGGCTGAGTCCAGGTCTGCTGGACAACTGGCCACAGGTAAATGATGGAAACACCTTCAGGCAACAGTGGATCAAAGGGAGGAATGACGACATTCCCGAAATCCTCACAGGTGTGGAATGCACCTGCTCAGAAATGAGGGAGACTTGGGATTCTGCAAGGCCTGGGGCCAGGAGAATTCAGCTGCACGGGCAGAGCCTGCAGTTCCCAGGGCTGGAATGGGAGCACTGGGAACAGAGGAGCCTCTCCAGGGCTGGAATGGGAGCACTGGGAATGGAGGAGCCTCTCCAGGGCTGGAATGGGAGCCCTGGGAGTGGAAGAACCTCTCCAGGGCTGGAATGGGAGCACTGGGAATGGAAGAACCTCTCCAGGGCTGGAATGGGAGCACTGGGAATGGAAGAACCTCTCCAGGGCTGGAATGGGAGCCCTGGGAGTGAAAAAGCCTCTCTCCAGTGCTGGAATGGGAGCACTGGGAACAGGAGCCTCTCCAGGGCTGGAATGGGAGCACTGGGAACAGGAGCCTCTCCAGGGCTGGAATGGGAGCACTGGGAACGGAGGAGCCTCTCCAGGGCTGGAATGGGAGCCCTGGGAGTGGAAGAACCTCTCCAGGGCTGGAATGGGAGCTCTGGGAGTGAAAAAGCCTCTCTCCAGGGCTGGAATGGGATCCCTGGGAGTGGAGGAGCCTCTCCAGGGCTGGAATGGGAGCCCTGGGAGTGGAGGAGCCTCTCCAGGGCTGCTCCTGCCGCTGTCCTGGGGATGCAGTCAGGGAGAACAGGCCTTTGTCTCCCATTCCATAAGCCCCCTGCTGTCCTGGAGAGACGTGCCAGGACACATTTTCTCCAGACAGGGATTTTGATGGAGCTCTCAGACGTGCAGGTGGAACTCTGGAGGCAAACAAGTGGTGCTGGTTTCGTGGGGATGTTGAAACACCCTGAAACCACTTATCAACGTGAGAGGCACCCAGAGCCCCTTCCAATCAGCAAGAGAACCTCACACTGCAGCTACTTTCTGAAATTCCTGCTTTTTTTTTGAGCACATTTTGCATCACCAAGTCACCCCCCTCCACTCCCCTGTGAACCTCTGTCCAGGCTGCACTGAGAGGAGGGTGCTCTGCACTTGTCTGGCCTTTGACAGCTGCACAAAAGCACCACCCACAAAGACAAGGGTCTCGTTTCCACCTCCTCCACTCTTTAAAAATCATATTGCCTGTGCACAAATGAACCCAGTGTTCCTGTGACTGCAGCATGCAGGCCCCAGTCTCACACACACAGAAAAAAAAAAAAAAATCTTACCAAAAGAATTCTGTCCACACCAAAAAAACCAGCACTGAATGAGCCGTGCCATGCCACGGTTTGAACTCTGTTTTGTGACTAATCTCGAGCCAAAGGGAGCTCACCTGAGGCCCCTGCTGCAGTTTAAATGGCCTTTCACAAACACAGTCAGCTGTGCCCGGGAAACAGGAGCGGGGCATTCACGGGAGCTCCCTTGGCACAGGGAACAGGTGCCCATTGACACACGGAAGGACAGTTCTGGGAAACAAAACCCAGGGGCAATTGTTCAGAAAAATAACCCTGCTTTGGATGCCTGAGCATTCCCAGTGCAGCTCCAGCCATCCCAGTTTGGGGCTGCATCTCCTCCCCGTTGGGGTTTTAGCGTTTCCCTGCCAGTTCCTCCATCACAGCCACGGGCACACTGAGCCAAATCAGGCCCGTTTTGGCAAAAAAATCTCTTTGTAAAAGGCAGCACCTGCTGCTGGGACCTTCAAATGGAAGGAGGAGCAGCACGTCTGGAATCTCAGTCGCCAGAAATGACACGAAGCAGAGCCCTGAGATGCCTCGAAACTCGTGCTCCCGCATTTTTTTTTAACACCATTCCACATTCTTGGGGCTTTCTCATTCATTTTACGGCTTTGGTGCTTTCAGGCATCTCCGGGCTTTCTTTGCTGCTCCTCCCGAGTGATTTATTCCCAGTCACCTCAGGAAAACACGTATTAAAATTTTAACGGGGCCGTGAGCGTTCTGCAACGGGACACGTGGGAGGTGGCACCGGGCAGAGAGGAGGTGGAGGAGGGGACGGGGATGCCAGAGGTGTGCCAGGTGTTAGGGGAGGGAAGGACTGTGATTTAGCCACCTTAACGCAGCAAATCCCCGCCCCCCCTAACCTCCCCTAAGAGTTTGACAGCAAAATAAAAATCCCTCTGTGTTTGGAAAGATCCCGAACGCAAAAACTCCTTATTAACAGTCGCCCGAGGTGGAAGCGGGTGACTCATTCCAGGAAAGGGACAGCCCCGGGCAGCTCACGGGCACGAACCCGCCGGCAGCCAGAGGGGGGGCACGACCCTGAGCCCTCCCTGCCCCCCTGGAAGAGCCCCCAGACCCCCTTTTCCCGATGGTACCCGGCGGGGTGGCAGGAGGGGGCTCTGCCGCCGAGCCCCGGTGCCCCCCAGGGATGCCCGGAGGGGGATTCGGGTCCAGCTCGGACCCTCCCGCGGGACCGGGACCGGCTCCGGGCGGACCCATCGCCCCTGTGCCGCTGTCGGGAGGGGGGTCCCGGCGGTCCTGCCCCCCACCCACCCCCGCTGCACGTACCTGTCCCGGCCGAACCGGGGGGGAATCCCAACGCACCTGTCGCGGCTACATGGGGGGTTCCCAACGCACCTGTCCCGGCTATATGGGGGGTTCCCAACGCACCTGTCCCGGCCGAACCGGGGGGGAATCCCAACACACCTGTCCCGGCTACATGGGGGGTTCCCAACACACCTGTCCCGGCCGAACCGGGGTGGGGGGAATCCCAACACACCTGTCCCGGCCGAACCGGGGGGGGAATCCCAACACACCTGTCCCGGCTATACGGGGGAATCCCGACACACCTTTCCCAGCCGAACCGGGGGGGGGGTTCCCAAGGCACCTGTCCCGGTTATACGGGGGAATCCCGACACACCTGTCCCAGCCGAACCGGGAGGTTCCCATCGCACCTGTCCCAGCCGAACTGAGACTCCCAACGCACCTTTCTCAGCCGAACTGGGGGGGGTTCCCAGCGCACCTCGCCCAGCCGAACTGGGAGTCCCAACACACCTTTCCCAGCCGAACTGAGACTCCCAACGCACCTTTCCCAGCTACACGGAGCGGGGGGGGTGCAGCGCACCTTTCCCAGCCGAACCGGGGGGTGGTCTCACTGCACCTTTCCCAGCTATACGGGGGGGTCGCAGCGCACCTTTCCCAGCTATACGGGGGGGTTCTAACTCACCTTTCCCAGCTATACAGGGGGTGTCCCAACGCACCTGTCGCGGCCGAACCGGCGACTGTCCCCCCTCAGCCGCCTCAGCGCCGGGCAGCGCCTCTGGCCACGCCTCCTTTCCCTGTGGCCACGCCCCGGTCCCGCCCCTAACCACGCCTCCTCGCAGGGGTCCGCCCCCGCCCTTTTCCCGCCCTCGGCGGCTCTGAGGGGCCGTGAGGGGAGCGGGACGGGGAGGGTCTGGGGGTTCCTCGTCACGGAGATGTTTCAGTCCCTTCATCGCCCTCACAGCCTCTGCTTGACCTGCTTCATGTCCCTCCTGTCCTGAGGAGCCCAGAACTGGACGCAGATCCCATAGGTGCCTCCCCAGGGCTGAGGGTCCCCCGGCCGAACCTCCCAAACACACACACACAAAGGTGGGCTGGGGGGGTCACAGGTGCTTCCCCCCCAAACCTGGCAAAGTGAAGGAGGGATGAGGGGTCTCGGGGTTGGTGCTTGTCAGACCCCCCCAAAGGCCCTTTCCGTGGCTCCCTCCGAGGCCTGAGGGAAGGGCTGTCTGAGGGAAGCTGCGCCCGCTCCGGGTTCAGAACCTCCCACGGCCTCGGTTTGTTCGGGAAACAAGAAAAAAAAGGGGGTTGTTTGCAAACGAGATAAAGGAGGTTCAGCAGCCAGAAGGGACAACTTGGCATTCCTGAGATATGGAACATCCCTGTGTTCCTGTGCTCCCAGCCAGCCCTGCAGCTCCTCCAGGAGTTTATCTGAGCACTTCTGTCAGGAACAGCTTTAGGTGCCTGTTTCTTTCTCTTTCCTTGTTGTTTTTCCTAATGTGTGAAGTACCAAATTCCTGAGTTAAAATAATTGTGTGTGCCTGGTTATCCAGCACCTGTTGGACGTGGACGCTGTCCCCACAGCTCGCTTTTGGACTGTCCCAAATTATTGGGACATATATATATATATATATATATGTGTGCCTTTGTCCTGTGCCTGTGGAGCAGCTCAGGATCTGCTGGCCATTAAGACAGGAAGTGACTAATTAAATTAATATGCTGGTGTTACTTTTATGGCAGTCTCAGCACTGACATGTGAAATCCAGTCATTGCAGGAAAAAGCCTGGAGTCCAGGAATCCATACACTGTGAGTGACAGAATCCGAGGCTCCAACAGCGGCACAGGGATGGGATCCTGGTGGGCTGGAGGCAGCTCTGGGTGGTGCAGGTGTGACACTGGCACTGGAGCGTGTCAGATAAACTTGGATGTGCTGCTACTGAACGTGGGACTTGTACAGGAACTCACCTGTTTGTCTGGGTTGGGCGACCAGGACACTTCCAGCTGGATTCCTGTCCCTGCTCACACAGAGCTGTCACTCAGGAGGAGCTGCAGACCCTGGCAAGTGTCCCCTCGGTTTCTTCGCCAGCTGAACGAGCCACGTTCAGCTCCTGCTGCTGCCCATTTTCCCCTCCTGAGCATCCCAGAGATGTCAAGGGCGAGTCTGAGCCCTTTTAGAGGCCACTGATAACCACATGGGTGTGAATTCGTGTGCTCCTGTTCTAACTTGACGTTGTCCCCGTGGCCTTCTGTGGCACCACGTTCCAGACTGAGCAGTTGAGACCACAACTGCAGTCCAGTGCTCTGAGGATTTGGGGTTTTGGCCTCATTTCAGTGTCCTCCCGTTGCCTTTTTTGGCTGCCCCAGCACCAGGAGCCGGTGGCTTCAGAGAACTGGCAGTGACAGCGCTGTGATCTCACTCCCCAGTTGCAGCTGAGGGCTCTGAGCTCTGATCTCATCCCTGAGGTGCAGCTGAGGGCTCTGAGCTCAGCACTGATCTACAACGGGTTTTCTGGTGCTTTGGTGAGAGGTTCTGTGAACTGTGTAAAAGGTGATGAGTCAATGAGATATAAACAGCCTGTTCTGGGGAAATAACCTCGGGGGTGATTATTAATGTGTTGGTGGTGCCTGGTGCTTTCCAGGGACGGCACCTTTCCTGGAGTCAGCCTTGGAGCTGCGGGGTGGAACCAGGCTGGTCCCTCTCTCCAGAGGGGAGAATCCAAAGAAACATTTTCTGTTTTCACTCCTCTCTTTCCAGTGTTTCGTCTGGGTCTGGTTGCACACTCTGACTCCCAGTGTTGTGGCTCTCCAGCTCCCCACAGCCCAGGCCCAGCACCAGCAGACAAGGGTGAGGCAGCAGCTGGAGAAACCCCTGGACAATGCTCGGACACCCTCATGGCGTTTTTTTTGGGTTTTGAGGTCTCCACCCAAGCAGTGAACTCCACGTGACCCCTCCCAACAGCACTACTGGTTTGTTTAATCAGCGATTAAACTGGAATTTTACTTCCATTTCCAAACATGCTCTGTCAGCCCGTACATTCCCTTTTTTTTTGTTTTGTGACAGAGCCACGGCAACGGGAAAACACCGTCCTGAAACTCCTGTGGCACCTCTGCTGAGGTGGCACCGCACACCTGGGTCAGGTGTGGTGACTTTAGGGCTGAGGAGCAGAAGCTTTGAGCCCTCCCTCCAGAGAGGGAGCTCCACCACCTCCCTGGGCAGCCCCTTCCAAGGCCTGACAGCCCTTTCCATGAGAAAATTCTTCCTGATGTCCCCCCTTGAACCTGCCCTGGCACAGCTCAGTTGCTGTCCCAGTGTCTCTAGCAGGCCCTGCAGCCCTTTCTAAGCTCTCATCCAGTTCAGGACTCCAGGACTGTGTCTTCCAGCAGCATCAGGAGATCCTTCTCTGGCCCTTTCCAGGCAGTTTGGATATCCTGAAGCATTTTGTGTCGTCAGCAAACATGGGCACTTCACCATTTGCCTCTTTTTCCAGCTCCTTGGTGCCCGTGCTGCACAATTTGGGGCTGGGCACGGGTAGAGCTCCACGCTGGAGGTTTACAGAGCAAAAGCTGCTGTTATTCCGTGATGAACTAATCCCAAGCTCCCTCCAGCACAGCCACACCGTTTCCAAGCCATTCCAAGAGGACAGGCTGAGCTCTTCCCTCTCTGCCTGCAGGTAACTTTAGCCAGGTGAGCGCTCACTGTGACTCTTTCATTCCCAGGCAGCCAGAGCTGCTGCTTCTTGGATTACAGATCCATTCTCCCTCAGCCCTCGGGGACTGGGAGGGATATTGGATCCCCCCTGCTGAGCAAGGTTATGGATCCCTTCCCTTTGTGCCCATGTCAGGTTATTGCAGAGGCCACAAAGGGAAGGGATGGATGGATTCCCTGCAGGATCTCTCTTCCCTGTGGGACAGAGGCAGAACTGTTGGGCCCTTTCCTGGCTGTCCTTGGCACCCTGGCTGTGGAGCAGGAAAGCCAGAGTTCCTCCTGGTCCTCTGACAAGGGAGTGTTTCACAGCCACTCATCCAGTGTTTTGGGATCTTCCTAATTAGCCCCTGGAAGGTGACTCTGGCAGCGTTGGGAATTCAGGAAGCACCATCCCCGTTTTACAAGGGTGAAGTGAGGAACAGGAATCCAGCCCTGCTGTTGAGTAACCAGAGCTGGGAGTAAAGTCTGGGGTCCTGCCCTCCCCCTGGGGCACTGTGTGCTCCTCCTTGGCCAAGACAGTCCTGTATGGATTTAAATACCTTGGGAAGAGGAAGGGAGAGATGGAGAAGGAGGGAAGAGCAGGAAGGCTGGTCACACTGCTGAGATAATTGATAACATCTCCCAAACAGCTTTCCTTTGCTGATGGTGTGGGTCTGTCCAGAGCTGCTGTGCCCAGGGCAGGGCAGGGTGAACTCATTAATGCCATTCCCTTTATTCCACCTCTTTCCTGGGGCTTATCAGATGTCGAGGGGCCCTTTGGACTTTTTTGCCTTTTGACTTACTTGCCTCTCAGGGACAAACACAGCCCCGAGGGCCCGTCTGCAGCACAGCTCCTGCAAAGCAGGGTGTCCCTGCCTTCTGCTGGTGTCTCCCAGGCCTTTTGCTAAGCTGGAGACTTCAGTGGAGTTAAACATTAACGTCCTGCCCAGCTCCAGCTGTCCAAGGTCCAGGAGGGAGCCACGCTGAGTCAGCCTGGCAGCTGCATTTCCTGCTCCTGCTCTCTCTCCCGGTGATTCACTCCCCACCAGGAAGCCTTGCCCTGGATGGAGCGGTGGGAAGGTGGCACAGGGACACCTCAGCTCTCCTGCAGATCAGCTGGAGATCAGCTCCTGGTGGCTGGATGACCCAGGGGGTTTCCTGGCTGGAATGTGGTGCAGCAAGAGGGGAAAACTCCCAGCTACCAAAACACCCACCTGAGCTGCAGAAGGATTCTGTGCCCCACGGCAGCCCCACAGCAGGTCCTTGCTCCTCCCAGGCAGCTGTGACTCCATGTGAGCCTCTTACTGTCCTGCTGCTCCCCGCATGGATTATTTGTTCATTTTTTTTTTATTGGATTATTTTGATTTGATTAAATAAAAAAAAAAAAGGTAAATCCTTTTCCCGGGGCGGCGCGAAGGGCCCGCTGCCGCAGCAGGAGGGCAGGAGGCAGATGGGAAGAGCTGGTTTATTTGCTCTTATTGCCACAGTTTCCCACCCCAGCACTGCCAAGGCTTTGGGTGTAGCCAGAGTCTGCCACGGGGAGATGGATTGTTCAGGGCTGGCAGCTCCAGGGGTTTGCTTGGCGTGTCGGGCTCGGCCCCCACGATGGCTCTGAGCTGCCTGAGGCTTCCTGAGGCACCTCTCCCACACTGCTGGGACTCAGAGAGTCCACTCAGCCACTTCAGCATCCATGGAAGGTTGTGAAAACACAAGGCACAGCCTCTGCTGAGCTCAGGCCCAGAAGCAGAGCCAAGAGTCTCCCTGGCTTTGGCTAAAACTTTGCTGTGGTTACAGGGATCATGTGATGGCAGCTGATCTCTCCAGCCTCCAGCATTCCTGCTTCAGGCCTCTCCTGCTGCACAAAAAACACACTGAGAGTCCAACACAGCATCTCTTAGCTCGGGTAATCGTTTATTGATAGCAGAATTATCAGCCAAGTGTTGTTAAGGAAACTCCTCTGCCCCTGCTTGTGTTTCTGATCCTGCCAGGCCTTTTCCCAGCCTGCAAACCCAGCCACAAACCCTCAGCATCCTCAGTTAAAGGAATTTCCAAACAGGCACAGCTTCTCCCTCCAGCCCAAGGGCACACTCTGGCCCGCTCAGCACAACATGCCAGGTCTACCAATTCCTCAAGGTTGGCTTCTCATCCCAGGGGATTAAGGGGGAATCGGGTCTAAACTGGATCTGAGCCCCTTGGAGACGCGCTGAGGGAGAAATGTGCGCTTTGAAAGGGCTTGAAAAGGAAACCCAGGGAAGGAGGAGGGCAGGAACGTGTCAGCTGGGAGCTGCTGCCTCCCTGAAATCTCTCCCCTGGATTTTCTGGGACCTTCTTCCCGCGGGACGAGGGGCAGGGGAAGGGCAGAGCCGGCTCTGCCACAGGGTCGCCCCTCCGGAGAGATGAAAGGGAAGTGGTTTGGTGGCCAAATGAAAGTCGTGGCTTTAAAGAAGAATCAAAGCCAGATGTTTCCACCCGCCCCGCTGAGCCCTTTTTTTTGTGATAGAGCCACCGAGGAGGCCCTGGCAGCATCTGCAGAGCCCCGTGGTGGGAACACCCTGTAATCCCAACGGCTCCGCCGCGGTGCCGGAGGCTCCCTGGCTGTCTGGGAGGAGGGAGCAAGAGCCGGGGCAGAGATGGTGCTGCCAGCTCAGTATTTGTTCCCTGTCTCAGAATATTTGCTCCTGGGGACGGCAGCAGGGGTGTGGTCACCCAATTCAGCACCTCTGGACAAAACCCTTGGGGCCAAGAGGTGGTGGAGCCGTGTTGGACAGGGACAGGACATCATCCCTGTCCCAGGGACTGGCTTCAGCCCCCTCGGGCAGGCTGTGCTCAGCCTTTGCTGTGCAGGGCCCTCATCAGAACCAGGGGGGATTAACTTCGTCCCTGCCTTTCCTCGTGGCACCGAAGCGTTCCAGCGTGGATGGAACAGAGGGGAAGCACCAGGAAAAGGGAAACTGCCTCCTCCTTTCAGCACGACTGGGGAGGGAGCAGCACTTCCCAACGGCGAGGAAGCGCCCAGACCTCGGGGCTGGCGGGCAGGAGGTCCCAGCTCAGACCCAGGAGTCATCAATCCGTGCCAGCCCCAGGCTCCTGAGTGTTCCTGCTGCTGCTCCTGCACGCTCTGCCTCGTGGTTACAACATTCACTCCTGGCCTCCCCCCAGCCAAGTTCCCGGTGCCCTCGGCGCTGCCCCGAGGTGGAGTTTCCTCTCCTGAAGTCAGCGGGTGCCAAAAACGTCCTGTCCCGTTGGCCCTGAGGGCTGGGAAAGGCTCTGCTCGCTGTTCAGGTGTCTGTGTCACAGCCCTCATCCTCCTCCTGCCCCATCCCACGGGCTGGGATGCTCCTGCTCCAGAGGATGCTCCAGAGGAGCGGCTGAGATGCCCCCGAATCCAGCTGGATCCCTGTCTTCTCCCGGGGAACGAGGGATAAAGTGCAGCAGTTGCACCCGAAGCAAGGGAAAATCAGTAGAGCAGAGGGAGGCTGGGGACAGGAAATCCCAGTTTTTACTGGCACCAGCTCACATCAGATAATTTGAGCTCTAAGAAGAGAGAAATCCCTCTGCAGTCCCGTTCCACGGAGCTGGGTGAGGGCCTGCTGTAGGAAAGGAGCTTCCTGCCGTGCCCTCTCACCTCAGTGTGTCCATCAGCTCTCTGGAGCGCTTTCAGCAGGAGGAACACTCGTTTCTGCTGTGATTCCAAACCCCCCCCAGCGGGAGAAGCCGTTGGGAGCGGAGCAGGGAGCCAGGCAAGGGGAGCTGTCCCTGCCTCTGGTGACCTTCCCCGGGGTGCAAAGACAGAACTGGTGCTTTCACCTCCCAAAAGGTGGGAGTGGGACCTGGTGGGAGGGTGCTCTGGCTCCAGTGGCATCGCTCCTGCATCTTTCCCTCGGATGACAGGGAATTGCTGTCGCCCAGCAGGAATTACTTGCACCCCATCTGCACTTTGAGCAGGCCTGGGAGCGTGTTCCCAAGCTGGAGGTGTCCTGGTGGCACCAAGCCCTTCACCAACAACAGCATTTCAGTGGGATGGGCAGAACCAACTGCTGGAAAATGCTCAAATCCGAGCATTAGTGATAGTTTCCATCCCAGCAAAGCCTGGGGTCAGGAATCCTCAGCTCCTGAGGGATATCAGGTCTGAAATTGGGGCTCAGAACCGTTTCGTGCCGCGACTCCTCCGTGGCTTTGGGAGCTCTGTTGGAGAACACTCGAAATTAAGGAGCAGCTTTGGAGCTGGGGGTATCCCTGGGCCAGGGGGATGCTGACCTGCTCCACAGGGGGTGGGAGGATTAACCAGTTAATGGTTGCAAAGGGCTTTGGAGATGACAAAGTGCTCAGTGCCACGGCATCTGCTGGGGGAAGGGGGTGAGGAGGAGGAAGAGGTTCTCAATTCCACACTGGAACTTTGAGGTCTCACTAAATCACAGACTCTTGGAATGTCCTGAGCTGCAAGGGACCCTCAAGGATCATCCAGTCCAGGTCCTGGCCCTGCACAGACACCCCAAAAATCCCACCCTGTCCCTCAGAGCATTGTCCAAACCCTCCTGGAGCTCTGGCAGCCTTGGGGCTGTGCCCACTGCCCTGGGGAGCCTGTTCAGTGCCCAGCCACCCTCTGGGGGAAGAACCTTTTCCCAAAATCCAACCTAAACCTCCCCTGGCACAGCTCCAGCCGTTCCCTGGGTCCTACCCCTGCTCTCAGAGATGGACCAAACCCCAATCAGGGGGGATCTGCTCCCACACTGTCCCCGTGGTTTGAGGTTCCAGGACGGATTCTGTGATTTGTGAACGGTCCCCTCCCGTTTATCCTGCTCCAAGTTATTAATTCGATTTCTACTCCTCCAATTTCCTTTTCTTTCGCTCCTCCGTGTCCCGGAGCTGCTGCCCATGGAACACCACAGAACCTGCCAGCTGGGCTGTGTTTCCCAGGCAGCTTGTGCTCCCTAATCTCCTCAGTGGACCCTGATTATTCCCTGGCTCCGACTTATCCACCCGGATCCGCCCGGCCCTAATTGCAGGTGATGGTGTTGGTGGGGTCCCTCCCAGGCCAGTGATCCAGGGCAGCATCCTGGGGATCCCAGGGCTGGAAACTCCATCCTCCACCCACACCAGAATGTTTTAACGTTCTTACAGGACACTTCCCGGCCACCCAAAATAACAAGAATCCCCTCAGTGCGCTGTAGCAAATTTTGTGGATCTTTCCCCCTAAAGCAAAGTTTTTATTCAGGGTGTGTTTTCCTGGCAGGAATCCCCTTGGGGTGCAGGGCAGGATTCGGGGCTTTCCGTGGGTGAGGTTTGGCCCTTGCTGATAACCAGAGCTGAGGTGTGTCCAGCCTGCAGTGGGAGCATTCATTACCTGCGCGAGGCACAGGGTGGATGATTTGGGCTCTGCGTGTGTGTGGGAAAATGAAGTATTTTGGGTCCTGTAATGAAAAAAAAAAAAAAAAGGCAACCAACCAACCAAAACACAGCAAAACAAAAGCAAACAAAGAAAAAAAAAAGAAAAAAAAAAACAAAAACAAAAGAAACAAACAAATTCCCCCTAAAAAAAAAAAAAAACACACAAAAAAATAAAAAGAAAATCGAAACCCGAGAATTTTCCACCAACGCGCCTCCGGACCCGCCCATTTCCCCCCTCGCGGGGAGGGGGGGCCGCTTCCCGCGCGCGGCGCCGCAGCCGCCGCGCCCTCTGGCGGAGCCCGGAGGGAAGCGCACCGGCTCCCCCCCAACCCCCCCCTCCCCGCGCGGGGGAATGGTGCGCGCCGGCCGTGCCCCGGACGCGCTCGCAGCTCCCGGAAGAGGCGGCGGCGTCGGGCGGGCAGCGGGCGGGACGGGCCGGGCCGGGCCGGGCGGCGCGGCCGGAGGCGGAGCCCGCGTGTCCCGATCGCCGCTCCGGCCACCGCGGGGGTGGTGGTGGTGCTGGGGGGGGGAGCGAGCGAGCGCTGGGCCCCGCCGGCCGCGGCGGCGCGATGCTGCTCTTCGTGGAGGTGAGGCGGCGGCGGCGGCGGCGCGCGAGGGGCCATGTGGCGCGGGAGGAGGAGGAGGAGGAGGAGGAGGAGGAGGAGGCGGCGGGGAGGCCGCGCACGCCGCGCCCGCCGCGCCGGGGGAGGGGACGGGGCTGACACAGCAGATCCGCGCGCGGCGGCCGCGGGGCGGGCTGGGGGGCGCTCTGGAAGGTTCCGGGAGCGGGGGAGGCGCCGCCGCCGTGACCTTCGGGGGCCGCCGCGGCCCGGCCGTGAAGGTGACGCGGGACACGCGGGGCCTCCTCCGGGGCCTCCCCGGCCCGGCCCCTCCGCGGCGCGGGGCGGCCCCGCGGCGCCGGGCCCGAGCGCGGCGCCTCGTTAATTGCGTTAATTAAACCCCCCCGGGGGTGGTTTGCGGCGGGGGCGAGGGGGCGGCTGCGCCGTTGGCGGGGCCCGGCGGGACGCGGGGAGCGCGGCCCGGCCCGGCCCTGGAGGTCACCGGGGAGGGCGGGCGCGGTGTCCCCGGAGGCCCCGGGACGGGGCTGCGGCGCCTCGCGGCCCCTCGCGGGCTCGGCCGAGGCGGTTCCAGCCTTTGCCCGACGGACCCGGGCGGCCGCTGGAAACTTTGCACCGAGTTTTGTCCCGAAAACGTGCGCGGAGCCCAAGAGCTGCGGGGCCGGGAGGGGGGTGGGGGGTGGCGGCTGGGGGGACGGAGGGAACCGGGGGAGCTGTGCTGGGTCTGTCGGGGGTGTTCCAGCTCAGGGGGGTCCCTGCCTGGCGGGGGTTCGGCTCGTGTGTTCTCGGGGTTGGAGGTGCTGGCGGTGCTCTGAACGCGAAACGCCAACACGTGCTCCGCGGTTCAGGCCCTCCGAATAAAAAGGCTCGGGAAGCGGCTCCTCTCCCTCGAGCGAAATCGCCGCGGAAGAATCGCCAAACCTCAGCTCTGAGCTGGGAGTTTACGTGGCTTCGCCCGAGAGGAATAAAAGTTGTCGTGAAGACGGTGACAGGTCCTGAGGGTTCTGGGTTTGCAGCGTTTGGCTGGAAGAGGAACTGCTCGGGCTTAGGGGAGCCATAAACAGCGGCCTCAGCCCAGGCTGAGCGTGGTGAGAGGCTCCTGGAGCAGGAGGTGGCCCCCCTTGGGCACACGAGGCAGGTTCTGGAAGGGGAGCAGTGGAGCTGAGCTGGGAGATAGAGCCCATCAGCCAAGGAGCACATGGCTGGTGGTGATGTTGTGGCTGAGCTCAGAGGGAGCTGGAGCACATCCCCACCTCGGGGTGTTCAGGGAGTCCCTCTAAAAACACCAGCTCTGCTCTGTCTGATCTCCTTCCTCTGGAGGTGCTGAGAGTTTCTGTGATCTTCCCTTTGGAGGCCTCAGTAGTGTTCAGGTTTGAGTTCCCGAGGACCATCTGGACTTTCTGAAGGTGCCTTTTCTCTGGCAGGACAGGGGCTGGAGCTCAGAGCTGGGTGTCCTGGGATGCTGCAGTCGGATACTCAAGAGCAAACAGCAGCTTTGTCTCAGGATCTTTGGGGGTGCCTGGAAAATAAAGCCCAGGACAGGACAGTGGTGGACATCTCGAGGTTTCCAGGGGGATTTGCTGCTTTGCTGTAGCTGTGGGTGTTTGTTACAGACCCACCTGAAGTGTGAACGTGGTGACTGTGAGTGGAGCCTTTCAGGGGATGCACAGAGTGAGGGAAATTGGGTTTTCCTGTCACATCTTTAACTCCAGTGCTGCACTGAGGGCTGTGTAAGGCTCGTGCTGTCTCACACGCTGATGTTTGGGGTCGGCCTTGTTTCTCCCTCACAGCCAGGACCCATGTGCTGTTCACAATCAATAATTAGCTGCATTAGGAATATTATGAAATGCACTAGGGGAAAATGGGATTGATAATGGCTGCTGGGGGCTCTGCTCAGGGGGGGTACGTGCTGCTGATCCCATCTGTTTGTAGTTTATGGGGGAAATGGAAGCCTGTGTGTTCCAGGTGATGTTTCCTGGTTGGAAATCCAGGGCTGAGCTTTGCTGGCCCTCTCCTCCTGCAGGTGAGGCTCCTGGCTTCCCTCTGGCTGACCACCCCCCCCCCCCCCAGAATTGCCCCTGTTCACACACCTCTGCCACAGGTACCCCCCTTCACACAGCCCCCCTGGGCACTGGGGACTCATCCCAGCCTTTGGAAAACCCACCCGGTGGGAGCGACACTCCCGTGACCATTAATGGGGGTTTGAGAGTCACCTGGGGTGTTCAGAGCACAGAACTGTCACCTGAGACCTGCTGGCAGCTCCTGAGGAGCTTCTCCTTATCCAGCTTCACACCCTGGCTGAGCTCTGAGAGGGTGACTCCCCTCGAGGAGGTGTCAGTACCTGCTCTCTGAGGAGGTGACAGGGGACTCCCCTCAACAAGGTGACAGTACCTGCTCTCTGAGAGGGTGAGAGGTGACTCCCCTCGAGGAGGTGACAGTACCTGCTCTCTGAGGAGGTGACAGGTGACTCTCCCCTGAGGAGGTGACAGTACCTGCTCTCTGAGGAGGTGACAGGGGACTCCCCTCAACAAGGTGACAGTACCTGCTCTCTGAGGAGGTGACAGGGGACTCCCCTCAACTAGGTGACAGTACCTGCTCTCTGAGGAGGTGACAGGGGACTCCCCTCAACAAGGTGACAGTACCTGCTCTCTGAGGAGGTGACAGGGGACTCCCCTCAACTAGGTGACAGTACCTGCTCTCTGAGAGGGTGAGAGGTGACTCCCTCGAGGAGGTGACAGTACCTGCTCTCTGAAGAGGTGACAGGGGACTCCCCTCAACAAGGTGACAGTACCTGCTCTCTGAGGAGGTGCCAGGAGCCCACACAGTGTCTGAGCCCCCCCAGGGGTGTTCCCTCCTGCCTCTCCCCCAGCCAGCACAAGGTTTCTCTCCACTGCCTCCCATGGCTTTGCTGACCTTGGGGTTTTTCCATCTGCTTACGTTTCCACTTCTGGAAAAAGGTTTAGTTTCTCCCCCTCGCAAGTTTTTTGTTAAATTCTCTTCTGGATTTTTCGGCTTTGATTCCCTCTTAGTCTCTGCCTGCTCTGGGAAACGTGTCACAAGCTCTGGGTTAAGATTTTGGTCGCGGGATGATTTGAGTTAATATTAAAATGCTTTAAACCTCCGAGCGCTCGCATTTTTGTCAGCTTAATTGACTCTGGTTAAATGTGATTTAGATGTAATTACAACAAGAAAAATATTCCTTTGCCATCCTTTCAAGAATGAGAGTTGGCTTCAACAGTCATTTTATTTTTTTGGGGGGGGGAATTGCTGGAGGAAGATCTTTGATCCACGTTTGCTGTGCCGAGGGCAGCTTTGTCAGCTCGCGGGTCCCAGCGAGTGTTCCCAACCTTTGTCACTCTGTAAAGCTTTAACCTCGTCATGAAAGTTCCTGATAGCAGCTGGGAGGATGGTGCTGCAGCCAATCCCACAGGCCAGGGCTCTGGATCCTCGCTTAAACAAGCAAGAGTTGATAGTTTGGCCTTCTCCTCTGAAGAGCCGCTCCTGGGGCTCTGCACGGCGAATTTCCCAAAAGCTGATGTAAATTAGGGACTTTTTGTCCTCTCCAGACCGTGGGTTTTTTGCTGTTGAGAGGGGTGAGAGCAGGGCTGGGTTGTGCAGAGCTGTGTTCCACGTCACTGAGGGTTTCCAGGCCAGGGGAGGTGGCCCATGCTCTGTTCCAGGTGTGTGTCCCATGTGTGTTCACGGGCCATTCATCACTTCCCAGCCCAAATCTGTTTGGTTTCTGAGCCCTTCTCACCTGCACCTGAGATTTCAGAGCTTTGGTGTTGCCACGTGTGCCTTTGGTCTCTCTAAGGTGAGGAACATCCTCTGCCATCCCCAGAGCTGCTTTTAGTCCTGATCACCTCCAGAAGCACAGAAACTGCCCCCAAAGTGTTTCAGTTTCCCTTTAGCACGGCCATTCCTTCAAATTTACTTTCAGGCTGAGCTCAGTGCTTCCCTCAGAGATGTAGGTAGTGAGGCAGAGTTTATTTTTAGAGAAGAATGAATCATCTCCTGGTTGTGTCTTGTCTCATTTTGCTTTGATGAGAAGTGAAGTCAAAGAACTGCTGGGTCTGGGTCCCTGAGTGCACGTGGACGGGTGATGCTCTGTCCCAGGAGGGCCCAGCAGCTGAGCAAGGTGGAGTTTGGAAGTGCTGAGCTGCAGGGACAGAGCCTGGGGGTGCAGCAGCTTCCTGGGATTTCCCTCTCAGGTTGTTTTGTTGGAGGATTCCTCTGAACTCCGTGAAGGGAAACTCACGTGTGTCCTTTCACCCTGAACTCTTTCCAGTCCCTTCTGTTTCCAGCTCTATTCTTGGGCTGAGATTAGTGAGAGGGGAAAGACTGTTGCTGTTGGGAAGTTTGAGAGCAGGAATTGTGGTCCTTGTTTTGCTTCTCTCGTGGTTGTCTTGAACCTCTCCTGTGTTTGGAGGCTTCTTGTTACCGGACTGGGGTTTGTCCTTGCAGCCAACAGCTTTGGCACGAGGTGTGACCTTGGCAGAGGAATTATCTCTAAAGCTATTGCAACTGCTTCCTTATCCTTGTGCTTTGTGTTTGAGGCCTGGTAGTGAGCCACTCCTTAACTTCAGTACCCAGGAGGCCAGGCTCCGAAATATCCCACTTCCTCATCTGGGAGTCAGTGGATGTGAGCTGGATTATTGGCTTTCACCTTTTAAAGTCCAGCAGGAGTGAAGTGGAGCATCCTTCAGTGGCTGGAGGAACTGTGTTAGTGGCTTGTGGGGCGTTTGAACTTCCTGGGGGGAGAATTTTTGCAGAAGGGGAGTTAGTTTTGTTGTCTACGTGGAAGGAGCTGTGTTGGGCTCCTCACCCAAATGCCTCTGAGCAGCTCTGGGCAAGGGACCTTGGAGGGCTCCACCTTGTGCTGTGGGAGGGAGTGTTTCTCCCTGCCAGGTTCCAGGCTGGAATGCAGCAGTTCCTCTTGTCTGTCCCATTTTCAGCCCTCTCCCTCTACTCGTGGTCCTCCTTGCCCATTCCCAAGGTGAGAAGTTCCCGTTCTCCCCCCCCCCCCGTGCAGGCTGGGACAGTGTGCAAGTTTGTCTTGGCACTTCCAAATCTCCCTGGCTGCAGGTTTAAGGAAATGATTTGTGTCTGCTGATGTGTGTAAGGTGTAGGTGATCCCTGGGGGGACGGGGCAGGGCTCAGGTGAGTTCAGGAGGGATCCTGGCACAGCACAGGCGATGCTTGGTTAGTAGAGACGTCACTAATTCCATAAGTCATACAGTTTCTGCTCCTTGACATATGTTTTTTTACCTTCCTTTCTAGGAAGGGGTCTGGAGGAGGGAAAATTTCCCTTTCTGGTGAAAGGGGACTGGAGCATTATGACAGTCAAGTCTTTAAAAGCTTATGAGTTCCCAGAGTCCTGGCCGGTAGCCGCTGCCTCTGCTGATGTTGTCGGATGTCAATAAAGAGAGGTTGAAGGCAACACTTCTAATGGAGGTAGAAACGAAGTACTTGGAAAAAAATACCAAGGATTTTCCTGTTTTGATTAATGAAAAAAAAAAAAATCACATAGGTGCTTTAATAGCTGGGTAGACACTTGAGATGTGGAACTCTAGAGGGACAATCACTAAATTCTCCTGTGTTGTCTGGCTTGGCTTTCTGGGGCTTCCCTGGCACTGACAGAGGTGTTCTGGTCTCTTCAGCAGGTGACATCCAAGGGGGCTGGCTTGAACCCCAACGCCAAAGTGTGGCAAGAAGTCCCCCAGGGGAGTGGTGAGGCCGTGCCCCCCTCAAATGGCACCGAGCACACGTGGCAGGAGACGGCGGCGGCCCAGGGGACTCCGGCCGAGGGTGAGATGTGGTGACGCTTCCCTTGCTGGGGGACACTCAATGAGAGTTCAGCTCCAGGGAGGAGCAGCCCCTGGGCTCTTGTCCTGGAGGTTGTCAGTGCTGAGGGAGCAAAAAGTGTGAAATAAGTGTGTGAGAAGGCAGCAGGGGGGTTGTGGAGGTGACGGGTCTCACCAGTGGGTTTCGGTTCAGGGGGTCAAGGAGGTGTCAGAGCTCCTCTGGGACAGGACACTTGGGCAGGGAACAGGATCCAAGGGGCCCAGTGATGACCATGTAACGCGCTAGGAGGGAGCAGGGTGCCAGAAGTGTGGACATGGACTCATGGCATCGCTGCACTTTGGCATCCGTGGGCCCTGTGAACAGGAAAATGAGGTCTGAGGGCCACCTGCCATCCTGGGAACACTGCTGAGAGCTGGCAGGAGCACTTGTGCTGGAGTTCAGAGGGCCCAGTGTCCATGGGTTGCTCCTCTCCTTTGGTCTGTTCCATCTCAGCCCTGTTTCCATCCTGACCACATCCAGAACTGAGCGTTCAGGGGGCTCTGGTTTGGCTCAGGGGTAGCTGAGGTGACTCAAAGCACGGCAGAGGAGGCAGAAGATTCCCTGCAAAAACAGCTCAGTCAAAGTCAGGGATAAAGAAGGGGGGATTCAGCTCGTGTGGCCCTGTCAAAGGTTTCTGGTAAGTCAGCAGAAGTGAGGATTGAGTGCTGGGTTTGTGCTTTGCCCGACAGAAACTCATTTGTCTCTTCACAACAAAGTGAAGCAGCCGTGGCAGTGTAAGCGATTTTCACCCCTCGTTTTTGGGAACCTCCCTTAAATATTTTAAATTTCACCTAGAAAGACTGGTTTTTAGATCCTCTCCCCCTTTGGGGATCAGTTTCAGGATCCTTTATTTACTTTTATTTACTTATCCCCGAGAGCCTGGTGCAAACCAGAAGACCTTTCTGAAATTGGAGAACTGGAAAGTTCTCTCCAATACAAAGTCTGAGAAGCACAGACTGACTTCAGACGCTCTCAGTTGCAGCAGCTTTTGGGTATTTGTTTTAATGTCGGTAGCCAAAGTTTTTCCCGTGGGGAATCACCCTGGAGCTCACAGGAGTTTCCCTGCTGCTGGTGTGTCCCTTTGGCAGGTAACATAGAGCTCTCAGAGGACAGCTGCAAGCAGTATGAAGTGATGTATTCCCCGTCCTGTGAAGCCACGAGGAATGGCACAGGAGCCGACGAAGCCTCTGCCAACGGGATCGTCCTGGCGACCGAAGACCTGGGATACCAAATCTATGAAGTGTCTGGTGAGTGCTCGAGTTCAACCACTGCTGTCAGGGCCTGTGACCCCCCCCCTGCAGTTTGCTGCAGCTGTGCTGTGACCCAGGAGGAATCCTGGCACGTCCATGGCTATCCCAGAAGCTCCAACACTTGGCCAAGCAGGTGCGAGCGGCGGGGTCGGAGTCGTGTTGGGAGCGTGTTGAGTTCTTTAAGCACCTCAGATGAGCTTTTCCCCCTGGTCCTACCCAGAGGGATTTATTCTTCTCCTGGACAATGAGACGTGTCCTTGCCCTGTGTGGATGTGGAACTGGGATCTGATGGGGGGGTGTGGTCCCTTCCAGGTGACGGCCCCTCCGCCGTGTCCACGGAAGACATCAGGGAATGTTTGAGGAAACAACTTGAATTCTGCTTCTCCCGGTAGGTGCACTTAACTCAGCCTGCTACAAAGCCTTCACTAAAATCCCTGACAAATATTCCCTGCTTTTGGCTTGGTGTGTCCCATCATCTTGATAAAAACACAAACCAAGGTTTGCTGACGTGCCGTGGAAACCCCCGTGGCACCTTCCAGCTCTTCCAGTCCCCTCTGTGCATCCGTGTCCTTGGGTGAGGATGAACCTCCTGTGCTCTGGAGCTGTAAGACCTCGAGATAACTTGGCTGTGTGTCCCCAGGAGGCTCTTTGGCAGAGCCCTTTTGCAGGCCAACGAGCAGAGCACCGCAACTTTCGTGACATTTTTGAAATTGCTTTGTGTTGATCTGCTGGGATTTGTTCCAGGAGAGAGAATTTGAGGGTATTTCAGCTGTGAGTGGAATTGGGGAATATTTAAGCCTGCAGTGATCCTGGTTTTTTTGAGTCTTCTGGGAGTCAAGTTCAGGATTTTTGTGAAATCACGATTTTATGTCTTTTTAGTGAGAATCTTTCAAAGGATCTCTACTTGATGTCTCAGATGGACAGTGATCAGTTTGTTCCAATATGGACAATTGCCAACATGGAAGGGATTAAGAAGCTGACAACGGATATGGACCTTATTCTTGAAGTTCTGAGATGTAAGTCTGGGGGTTTGGGGGGTGTATCAGTAGGACAAAGAATCCTGGTGCTTCAGAGAGATGGTTCAGTCTCTGAGCTGGTTGTGGCTTCACCCTGGTACAGGGTGACAGGAACCTCCCTCTGCAGCCATGACTGAGTAAGAGGCTGTTCCAGGCCCCTGAATTCTCCTTCCTTTGTTCCAAGTTCCATAACAAGAGCCTGTTCCTGCCGAGGTGTGCTCAAAGTGTCCCACTTTGCTGTTTGAATTTCAGCTTCTCCCATGGTACAAGTGGATGAGAGAGGGGAGAAGGTCAGACCAAACCACAAGCGGTGCATTATCATCCTCCGTGAGATCCCCGAGACAACACCCATAGAGGTAAATCCGGGCAGAAGAGGGGAATAAAGGTTGATGGTTTTGGAAGGTTGGCTTCAGACAGCACCAGGAAAAGGTCAGCTGGTGTTTAATGTGATCAAACAGGGATATTTTTCTTGTGAACCACATCAGTAATGTTTTCCGCCTGGGTGCGCTGTCAAAACAGCCAAAACAAAAACTTATTGCCATCGTGCCTTCCCATTATTTACTACTATATTTAAACCTTCTTAAATAAACTCCTTTTTTTTTTTTTCTTTTTTTCCCCCAAAGCTGAGCTAGCCTGGCTTCTCTGGAAGGAAGTTTGAACTGATTTCTTCTCAGATCCAAAAATAAATCAGTCCAGGGGCACAGCTTGGAATTCAGGTTGAATTTTTTTGTCACAGCAGTAACTTGACTTGAAGTCAGACGGTTGTTTTGGCAGCAAGAAATGTTGCTAAACATTTCTCATTCATCGTGCCCCAGCGTGAGCTGAGCTCATTATGTTCAGAGAAGGGAGGATAATAAAATTCCTCCTGATACTTGGCGAACAGAATGATTTAGCTCTTTGTTTTTTTAAAAGTTGTAACACAGGGTGTTTGTCTACCAGCATTTTTAATGAGTTCTTTTAATGCAAACACTGAACAGCTGCTTGTCCCTCTCTTTACAATCTGATTATTGCAAAGATATGAAAAAACCCCTGTCAGGTTGCCTTGACTTAGAAGCATTTCATGGAATCCTTCTTGTCTCTCTGATTTAAAGCCACACCTTTGCTACCTGTTTGCTGTGGAAATATCACACAGCTCTTGATTTTTCTTACCACCTGATCCTGCTGTGTTTTACCTGGGGAGGCCTGGAGTGGGATCTGTGGGTTCAGGAACAGGGAGGGGATGATGTGGTGCCTGGAGAACCTGTCAGGGGAAACACGAGAACATCCCTGGTCACGGGAGGGAGGAGCTGGAGCATAAACCTGTGTCTCCTTAGTGTTCACTGTCCAGCTCAGAGCCAGGTGCCCTAAACTGGCCTGGGTTTGTCTCCCCAGGAGGTGAAGGCCCTGTTTAAGAACGAGAACTGCCCCAAGGTGATAAGCTGTGAGTTTGCTCACAACAACAACTGGTACGTTACATTCCAGTCCGACACAGACGCGCAGCAGGTAAGGCCCCTCCAACCCCCACATCCCCCTTGTTAATCCTCCCCCTGCTCAGGGGGGTTACACGTGTGCTTCCTGTGCCTAAGAGAAATATTTATTTGCTGATCCCCCTTTTGTTGTTCTAAGAGATTACTGGCAAATTCTGGTTAATAAGACTGAGGTTGGGAGATTATTCCCTTGTCTGCCTCTTGCCTCGGCGCTCAGTGACCAGGGCTGGCACTGGAATCCTGAATTTGAAGTGTTAATGGATTTATCTGGGCTGACAGGGAAGCACATTTGTGTTAAATCATGTAATATCCTTTGGGAAGTAAAATTTTATCAAGATATTCTAATGTTGATCTTTTTTTTTTTCTTTTTTTTCTGTATCTGCAGGCGTTTAAATACTTAAGGGAAGAAGTGAAAACCTTTCAGGGCAAGCCAGTAATGGTGAGGCTGCTTTATTTAGCTGAGCTTTCTGTTGGAATTGTGTTGTTCCTCTTTGGATGATGGGGACCATTTCTGGGGAGGGGTGAGACCAAGGAATTAGCAGTGGGCTGGTCCATAACTCTTGCTCTGAAGGCTAGAGACATGAATGAGGTCATGGGTAGCTCTGACAAATTACAGTTCAGTGGCTGCTGGTTACCCACAGGGGGGCTGAAACACATTCCTGTGCCATCTTCCCTTCTCCACATTCCCTGGAATCTGGGTCTGCAGAGCTCAGGAGAGGGATTCCTGCCCCTGTGAGTCCTGAGCTGGCTGCAGCACAGAGCAGGCTGGAGCAGAGCTGCCTGTGCTGTGAGAGGAGCTGTCACCACTGGAATCTGGACAGTCCCTGCTGTAGTTTGTCTTCAGCTTGACAGATTCTCCAGTCCAAGCAACGTGTGCCCTTCCCTTCCCCCCGTCACACTGCGAGGGTGTGAGCTGAGCTGACTCCTGACAGTTTTTATTCCTGAGCAGTAACCAGCCCTTCTCATCCCTTCTGTTGCAACTCAGTAGGCAGCAAAGATCCCGTGTCGTGCCTCTCCTCCTTTCCTGGCTGACCTGGGCTGGGCTGTTGCTGTCTTGCAGGCCAGGATCAAAGCCATCAACACGTTCTTCGCCAAGAATGGTTACCGGGTGCTGGACTCCAGCGTGTACCCCCAGCCTGTGCAGACCCAGGCCCAGTTTGCCTCCCCCCTGTTCATGCAGCCTGTATATAGCCCTCAGCAGTACTCCATCTACAGCATCGTGCCTCAGACCTGGTCTCCAAATCCTGCACCTTACTTTGAGACACCACTGGTGAGTCCCACGGGGGAGCAGCCCGGGGGTGAGTTGGTTCAGCAGCAGCAGGAGGCTGAGGGGGTGTTCCAGCTGGGGAGTGCCCAGGTTTTTTTTTCTAGTCAGACCTCTCTCTTTTATGACATTTGTGTTGTGGACCTGATAAAGCATAAAATCCCAGAATCAGCTGGGTTGGAAGAGACCTCCCAGATCATCCAGTCCAACCCTCGATCCAGCCCCGCCGTGGTTCCCAGCCCGTGGCACTGATGCCACATCCAGTCTGTCCTTAAACACCTCCAGGGATGGAGAATCCACCCCCTCCCTGGGCAGCCCATTCCAATGGCTGAGCACCCTCTCTGCAAAGAAATTCTTCCCAATCTCCAACCTAACCCTCCCCTGGCACAGCTTCAGCCCCAGCCCTCTTGTCTTGCTGATGGGAAAAGAGACCAACCCCCCCCCGGCTCCCCCCTCCTGTCAGGGAGTTGCAGAGAGTGAGGAGGTCTCCCCTGAGCCTCCTCTTCTCCAGGCTGAGCCCCCCCAGCTCCCTCAGCCTCTCCCCATAGGACCTGTGCTCCAGTCCCTTCCCCAACCTCCTTGCTCTTCTCTGGACCTGCTCCAGGACCTCAAGCAGGACAGGCTGCCAGCCTGGCCACTGCCTGCCTCTTATTTCAGGGAATTCTGGTGTGAAATTCCCTTGTCCAGCAGCTGGTGTTGCTGGAGGACTCTGCAGCTTTTCCAGGACTCTGCTAAAGCAGGTGCTGGCTGTTCCCAGGAGGGGTTTGGTTTGTCTGGAGAAGTGAGTTCCCACCAGGGGAGATGCTCCAGCCCAGCGTGAAGTTACAACCTCCTGAAGCTCCCCATAAACCTGCCAACGTTTTCCTTTGCAGCTCAGCCACACTGAGAGTGTTCTGTCTCGTTGCAGGCCCCCTTTCCCAATGGTGGATTTGTGAATGGCTTTAACACACCAGGATCATATAAAACAAATGCTGCTTCCCTGAGTATAGGTCGCCCATTCCATAGGAATCGGTAAGACAGCTCCTGGAAAACTTACACTGCTGACATCCTCAAGTGTTCCTCGTGTGTGTCACAGGGGGGGGGAGCAGGCTGTTTATTTCATTTATCAAACCTGTGTGATGTTTTTCAACTTGATTTGAAAAAAAAAAAAATCAAGGTGGCAGCTTAAAATCCTTAAAAAAAAATAAAAAAATATCGGACACACGTGCTGGAGAGAGCAAAGGTAACTCCCCTAAAAGCCTCAGAGGAATTTCTGCAGACAAATAACTAACTTCCTCTTAAGTTAATACTTGTAATTATGTTTGTTCTACGCAGATTATGAACTCCAGCAGCACTAACATAAGCCTTTCCTGCTGGGATCAGCCTTGCAGAGCCCTTGGGTTCCTGCATGCCCTGAGCTCTGCTGTCTGTTCCTGTAATTTATTTGCTTTATCCCCATCTTTCCTGAGAGCTGTGAGGGCTCAGCTGTAAACACTGGGGAGGAGGAAACACTTTGTGTTGCTCTGGGAATACAATGGAGTGGTAACCTGGGGGTGGGGGTGGGAATTGTTTGTGTGCAGCTCAGAGAGGGGCCAAGGGAATTGCTTTTTGTGTTGTTGGAGGAGTCATTTGACAGTGCCAGGGCTGTGAGTGGGTCTGTGGGTGCAGCTCAGGTCGGGGGCTGTTGGCAGATGGGTCTGTGGGTGCAGCTCAGGTCGGGGGCTTTTTGGCAGAAGGGGAACTTCGGGATTTACTCTGCGGTGACTCAGCAGAGCCTTGACACAGCCTGTGGGACTGGGAGGGTGACTCTGCTTGCTCCAGTTGCAGCTGCTGAGCTCCCAGCTGCCATCTTTACAAAGGTGGTTTGGCTCTTTTTTTGTTTTGCCTTGAGTTGTGCCCCAACCAAAGCCTGTAAAACTCAGCAGTGTCGGTGTGTTCCCAGCGTTACCACCTTGGAGCGCCCCGTGTTTGCTGCTGCCCTGGAGATCACAGCTGTGTAATCCCTAAGCTTCTAAAATCCTGGCTGTGTTTTAGTTTGTGCAACTTCACCCCCTGAAGCTGCAGCTTTAGGGATGTGGGACTGTGCAGGTTGTGGCCCAGTGATGATCAAGTATCGCGCTAAGAGAGAACAGGTCACGGTCGGGCTCTGGGCAGCTTTGCTCCTGCTCCTCCTTCCTCCTGCTCCTCCTTCCTCCTGCTCTTCCTTCCTCCTGCTCTCTCCACATCATCTCTCCTTCTCTCTGCTTTTTTTTTTGCTTTTTTTCCTCCTTTATCTTTCCTCATCTTTCCTGCTTTGCTCTTCTGCCCAGACGAGACCGCGGCCTTCTCGATGACGGGTAAGATTATGAGATCTGAGGGCTGCCATTTTGAGGGCAACTTCAACAAAATGGAAGAATTCACTTAACTTTCCTCCTCCTCCTCCTCTTCATGGCCTCTGCTGATGGAAAACTTTTATTGGGGGCCTTAAAACTGCTTCTTGGTGCTTCTCAAAGCTGTGAAATGTGAATTAATCCCTGTTCAGCACATCCCCTCTTGAACTGCAGAGGAGCTCGTTCAGAGGGGTTCATTCAGCTGCTGCCTTTGGGTTTCTGTGCTGGCCCATTAAGCCTGATTTGTCTTGTCCTACAGGCAGTTAATAGTTAAGCTTTGGGGTTTTTCTCTGTAGCTAAACATTTGTTTAAGCCACTTGTATTTATTTTGCCCTGATTTGTTGCAACATCGTTGTGGGAAAGGGAGATGGAGGAGTCAGACCCCGGCTGGCAATAGGAGAGTTTCTTCTGATTGCATGGAATGTTGTAATGAGACTGTTTAAAAACAATAAGTGTGCAAAATCCTCCTGCTGTCCTTAAAGTAGGAGATGTGCAGAGCTGACCAGAGAGGAGAGAGAGAGTTTAAATTCTTTGCCTCCCTTTCTGCAGCTGGAAAAGGCAGGAGTGGAAAACACTCCAAGGCACCCAAATGCTGCCCCAGGAAACTGTTCCATGCTGTGCTGGGGCAGAGTTTTTCTGGGGAATTCTGCATTTAGGGCCCCGTGCCTGAACTTGCAGCAGCACTGAGCGTGCAGAGCTGTGTCTGTGCTCAAGGGAACTGCAGCTTTAGTGCTGAATAATCAATAACAGGGTGAAATGTCTGGGGATTGGGAACTGCAGAGTCAGTGCTGGGGGTTTGGGAATGGGAGCAGCGAGGCTGAGCCTGGCTCTGCCTGGAGAGGGGCTCAGCTGCCCTGGCCTGATCTCCAGTGTTCAGTCACCATCTACTCCTGGCCTCATCTCTCAGTTCATTTGTTCACCTGTGGCCAGATGTGTTTGTTCCTTGGCCTCAACTTATTTCTCCAGGTCCCTCTCCAATGCCCTGTGCCTTTGCTGCAGGCCCAGGCAGAGGAAAAATCCCTCTTTGGGCTTCTGGCTCTGCTGCCACCTCTGGGTATGGGGTTTTTGTTGTTTCCCCCCTTTGGTATCTGTTGGGCAACAATCTCAATATTTCCTGTAAACGGCAACATTTGAGAGGAGGCTGCAGGAAAACCATAACAGGAGGAATCCCTGGAGGTGGGGAAGACAAATGTCTTTATTCCTCACGAATGTACATAGGAAAGAGCTTCTGAGCTGTGGTGCTTCCTGACCTGCTGCTCTCTTGGCCCCGAGGTGAGCTCAGCTGGTCAGAGCAGGGTGCTGACAGCGCCAGGGTTGAGGCTTTGATCCTTGGGGGCTCCTTCCAGCTCAGGATATCCTGTTATCCCGTGGCTCTGTGCCGTGGGCTGCGGTCTGTGGGTGCTGTGTGGGTGGTTCTCCAGCCCCGTGGGGGTCCCTCAGCTCCGTGTCTCCGCAGGGTGAAGCCCCATTTCCGCTCCTCCTCCAGCTCGGAGCACGTGGAGGGGCCTCCCACCCTCGGGGCAGTGCCCATGGGGGACCTGGGCAGAGCCAACTCCAGGAATTTCGTCATGGAGCGGCACAGCAGCCCCTTAACCGGGCACCAAGACCAAGGGTATTCCCAGAAGGATTCTCCCACGGCCCAGCTGGAGCAGAACGGGGATTACGGCGTCGGCAGGGGCAGGTGAGGAGCTGGGTCCTGTTTGCTCAGGTGGGGCTTGGCCCAAAGGTCATCAGCCACGGGCACAAAATAACATTTCTGTAAAGGCCAACCACGAGAAAACTGGCATTTAACTGAAGCAGGAGTGATAAAAGCTGAGCTGGGAGCAGGAACAGCTTCCTGCTCGAGTCTGTACCTGCTATTTACTCTGGCAGTAAGACAGTGAGGGGTCTTAATTTTAAAATACCTGATTTGTCCCCAGAATTAAAACTGAGGTAAAGTTGGCAGCTGCGTTGCTGTAAACAATAAGCAAATCCTGGGCTGGCAGTTTGATGCTCTGCAGTATTTTAAGATTAAGTGGTTTTATCTTTGCTCTGTGAATTCAGGGTTTAGACACTTAAAAAGAAGTGTCCAGGGCAGATTGGTGAGAAGTCAGGCCAATAAGTTGATTGCTGTAGAATTACAACTGTCCCTGTGCTTGGTGATACTCTGCTCGTCCCTGGGGGTAAGGGAGAGAAGTTGTTCCCATATTTCCTCTGTTCCAAGAGCATCAGAGCCTTGACCCCTCCTGAGGATGGAATCCCAGGGATACAGTGAATCCCAAGTTCCCTTGTGCAGAGCAGGGTCAAGGCACTGACTGAGGGTTTCTTGTCTTCCAAGGAGGAACGTGTTCCGAGGTCGGAGGAGACGGGACGACGACCGGGTTTCAGTGAGTTCCCCTTCCCTTGTTGCAGGGACTTGCTCAAAGTGCAGCTTTGCAGTTATTGAAGGAGTGGCAGAGCCTTCCTTAAACCCTGGGATTAAATTGGGGGTTAACAGTTTTCCCAGGAATTTCCCTGGCACTTGCTCGGGGCTTTTCCTGCTCGGTGTCACGGCTCTATTAACGGATGTTTTCCCTCTCTAGAGACCTCAGCCTTCAGCAGAAACAAAGACTCAGACACCAAAGTTTGACTTGCTTGCATCAAATTTCCCACCTTTGCCTGGCAGCACAGCAAAAATCCCGGGAGAGCCTGTGCTGGAGAGCAGGATGTCCGACATTGTGAAAGGAGTCTGCAAAGAGAAGGTGCCCGCTCCCATCTCCCTCTCACACACAGGAGTATCCCTGTGCCAGGACTCCCTTTTCCCTGCTAAAGAGTCAGTTTGCCAGAGCCACATGTTGGAATGCTTTAATCCCAAGCTTCATACTGTGTGTGATCACAGAATAGTGCATTTTTCCTGGCCTTTTGTGGGAATGCTGCTGTTGTAAGCTGGGAATAAAGCAGGGAAACCAGGAGTGGTGGCTGTTGGAGTAGGAACAGTGTGGTGGAGTGTGGGCAAGGGGTCTTTCCAGATGAGCCTGTTCTTTGGGCTGGTGGGACTAAGCACTAATTGGGCTGATCCAGCCCTCCTTCTCCTCTTCTCCACTGGGTGATTTGCCTGTGGGAGGGGGGAGTCACTTTAGAGGCGACACTCCAAAAGGAGTCAAATTAACACAGTCAGGACTTGAGCAGCCTTTGGGAACATCCTACTGCTCAGCTCAGCTGTCCTGCAGTGGGTGGCACGCTGAGGGGCAGTTTAAACCCATCTACCATCTCTGTGCTCTGTGTCCAGGAAGGCAAAGACTCGCTGCCCACGTGCCCGGTGCCAGCTCCCGAGGAACAGACGCCCAGCGCTGCCCCAGCGCCCGCCAGCAGTGCCAGCTCCCCGAGCCAGAGCGAGCCTGTGCTGCTGAGGTGGGCAGAGGACGTGGCAGTCCAGGGAACCACTCCATACCCTGAGCTGGGAGGGACCCCCAGGGATTGAGTTCCAGCTCCTGGCCCGGCACAGACACCCCACCAATCCCACCCTGTCCCTGGGAGCGTTGTCCAAACCCTCCTGGAGCTCTGGCAGCCTTGGGGCTGTGCCCACTGCCCTGGGGAGCCTGTTGAGTGCCCAGTCACCCTCTGGGGGAAGAACTTTTTCCTGAGATCCAGCCTGACCCTGCCCTGGCACAGCTCCAGCCCTTCCCTGGGTCCTGTCCCTGCTCACAGGGAGCAGAGGTCGGAGCTGCCCCTCGGGAGGAGCTGCAGCCCCCGAGGAGTCTCTTTCAGCCTCCTCCAGCTGAACAAACCCAGTGCCCTCAGCTGCTGCTCCAGACCCTTCCCCATCCCTGTCCCTCCTTTGGACCCTCTCCAACAGCTTTAGACATTTTTTACCTCGTGGTGCCCAAAGTGCCCCCAGGACTGAGGTGAGGCCGCCCCAGCTCAGAGCAGAGCGGGACAATCCCCTCCCTGCCCTGCCCAGGGACGCTGGGCCCGGTGCCCCCCAGGACATGGTGACCCTTTTTGCTGCCAGGGCACTGCTGACTCATTTGCATGCTTCAGCAGAGTCTCAGAGCAGCGTCCAGCACGGTGGCAATAATGGTTGTTGTTTCTCCATCTGTGGTCGGCGGCTTCTCCAGAGGCCACCAGATGGAAATAACAAATGGTGGTGGGAATGGCTGTGCCATTCTGCTCTGCTAAAGTGCAGCTGGGACTCCAGGGCAAGGACCTACTCTCTGAAACGTTCATTTGTGTGCCAGCAGGTTTTGATGTGAGTTGTTGTTGCTTTCTCAGCACGGTTCAGCCAGAGAGCAAACCAGAAGAAGCGTCCGCTCCGAAGGACGTGGCCAGCCAGGCTTCCCCACCGGCCTCCCTGTCCCCTGTCAGTGCTGCAAAGCCACCAAGGACAAACACCTCCTCACCTTCTGCTCAAGCAAGTGCAGCTCCTGCTCTGTCGACACAGGTAAGGCCCAGAGCAGGGGGGGGTGAACTTGGGGAATTTCTGACGCTGCCCCGGCCCCTTCTCTCCGCTCTCCTCCGTGGCGTTGCTGCCGCGCCTTTGGGCCCCCCGGCACGGGCTGGAAGGTGCTCCTGGCACGTAAACCTTGCTCTTCTCCTTGGTCCCAAAGGAGCCCCGCAAGCTCAGCTACGCCGAGGTTTGCCAGAAGCCCCCGAAGGAGCCGCCCCCGGCGCCCGTCCAGCCCCTGAGGGAACATCGCGCCAACATCGTCCCTCCCGCCAAACCCGAGGAGGACGCGGCGGCCGAGAGGGCTCCGGACAAGGCTCCTCCCGCCGAGAAGGCCGAAGGTCGGATGAAGGATTACCCCGGGTTCCGTGGCCCTGGAGGAGCTCCCAGGGGAGCCGCCGGGAAAATCAGGGAACAGAGGCGCCAGTTTGGACGCAGATCTTCGCCTCAGGGAGCCCCGCGGCGCGCGGGGAAGGAGCAGTTTGTGCCGCCGCGGTCACCAAAGTAACGCCGGGCCAGCCCGTGAGCCTCTGTTTGATTGGAGCTGGTGGGGCTGAGGAGCAGCAGAGACTGGGAAGCAGGAGGAGGAGGAGGAAGGATTCGGGAAGGGGAATTCAGAGCTGGATGAGCGTGGCTCGTGCCGGAGTTGTGGAGGGTCCCAAAATTCATCTCTTTAAAAAAAAACCCCCCACAACAGGCGATCTCACGAATGCTGGAGGATTCCAATCACTATAAATATAGAGATTATAATTTTTGTATTTTTTTTTTTTTGTTTTTTTAATTTGCAGAGGGGGGTTTTTCCTGCTTGAGATCAGTTTTGGGGGGGGGAAGGCTTGTGAAAGTGGCATCCTGACAAAGAGAAAGGATCTGACTTTGACGGATTAACCCCGTCCCTCGGCGTGGGAGGAGGGAAAAAAAAAAAAAAAGGATAAGAGAATATTATTTTTGAAGAAAAAAAAAAAAAAGAAATAATGAGCGTTTCTGTAAAATTAGAACTTTTTTTTTTTTAACCTATTTAACATTTGGCTTTGTGGGCTGGTGTGTGTGCCATGGATGGCCTTGCATTGCAGACCCTCCGTGTGAGCAGAGCCAGAGCCGTCGTCATCACTGAGTGGCTGATGATGCAAACCGAATGTACTGCTGTAGTTAAAAACCTCGTGTTTCCAGCTTGAAGTAGAGCCTCTTGACCTTACTAATGATTCATTCAGCGAGCTTTTTAAAAAGTGTAACTTTTGCAGGATTGTGGGATTGTAGAGGAGAGGGCGTGGACAGCAAAAAGTGTCTTCGGAGGCGCGACGGGAGGAGGCAGAAGGAGCACGTCAAGAGTTTTTAATTTGCCCTTTTTTCCTCTCCTCCTTTTGAGGGCAACTTCTTAGGTTTGTTTGCTTTTTTTTTTTTTTTTCCCCTCTCTCCTCACTTTCTCTGGTTTCTTTATTACAGACTGCAGTGTGTTTTTCCTGAGGCAGGCCCAGTGGCTCCACAGTACCTCGTGTGGCTGCGCGGGTGAAAGAGCCTGGAATTCCAGAATTCCGGCTGCAGATGTGGAATCCTGCCTTGGCAGGTGGGAACTCTGGGCACTCACCATCCTCTCTGGATGGCTGGCAGCAAACCAGAGCCGGGTTTTCTTTGTCCTGCCTCTGGAATAGTCTGTTTGACCTCCAGAGATGGGGGTTTTTACGTCTGGGGACCTCGTTGTTTACAGCTGATGTGGTAGCAACCGACTCGTTGGAACTGTTTTAAAGTGGAACTAAAGGTGAAGAGTTGAAACCCCCTCATGTCCAGAGAAGCTGCTGGAAAGGTGGCACCTTGCCAGCTGTGTGCTGCCTGAATTTGCAACACTATTGTGCAGTAAGTGGTTAAGTTTCAGGGTGATTAATGACCGAAATAGGAACATTCAGCGCATTAATCTGCCAAAATCAGCATGCCAGGGTTCAGAGTTCTGTGTAAAAGCGTTAGGGGAAAGTAGCTTCCAGCAGTAAGAATCACATCTTTATTTTTTCCTCTTTTTTTTTTTTTTTGGTCTTTTTTTTTTTTTATTTTTTTTTTTTGTTTTGTTTTAGCGAATAGCAAGTGTACAAATTTAAAAAGTCGTAAAGTTGTGAACACTGGAAAAAAAACTCAATTGTGATTATATTCCGTAACCATCTTAGTAATTAATATATGCTCGTGTTGCCATAGAATGAATGTAAGTGGCAGTTAAAAATAACTGTGAAATTTTTCATCTTCTGAGTTTCTTAGCCAGATAACCCTCGGGCCTCAGTAGGGATTCTCTTATCAACTGCTTGGAGAACACTCATATCTATTTTTATAAATATATATATAAAGCCAGAGTTGTCATTTCTCTAACTTATTATTCAGCTTGGCAATTGCTTTGAGTTGATTCATAACACAATATTAATGTATTTATGCAGTTAACTGTTGATTTCTACGCATGGGATTAGAAATAGAACCATAGAATAGGCTTGAGTTGGAAGGGACCCGTCAGGATCATCGAGTCCAACTCCTGGCCCTGCCCAGGACCCCCCCAAAATTCCCACCATGTGCCTGAGAGCGTTGCCCAAACGCTTCCTGAAGTCAGACAGGCTTGGAGCTGTGACCACTTCCCTGAGGAGCCTGTTCCAGTGCCCACCCACCCTCTGGGGGAAGAACCTTTTTCCTGAGATCCCACCTAAAACCTCCCCCTGACTCAGCTTCCTGCCCTTCCCTCGAGTCCTGTAGTGTGTATACATATATATATATATATATATATATAAAAATATATATATTAAAAAAAAAAACCAAAACCATTATTCACTTTCAAACTACCTGTACTGGGTTTGGGAGGTTTGTTTTTTTTGGGTTTTTTTTGGTTTTTTTTTTTTTTTAAATTTAGTAACAAAGAAATTGTTGATCACATCTAGAGTTTAGGGATTCTTACAGACCCTTCTCCCTTTACTTTGGTGACGCTGAGCTTGTTGGAATGAGAGGGAAGCTTGAAACATTTCGAGTGTCAAAGCTCTGAAATGCAAAGTTGGATTCTTTCTGAAGGCTTTTAAACAATTCCTGCAGCCAAACTGGAACAAAAGGAACCTGTGGGATGGTCCCAGGTGCCTGGGGGAGATGTGGGAGATGTGCCCTGTGGTTGGGAGGCTGAGGAGGTGTTTGGGATGCCCGTGGCTGATCCGAGCAGGAATTGTGTGGGATCTGCTGCAGGTGGGGATCAGGATTCCCTGATCCATCTGCTGGAGTGACCTGGTGGTGCTGAGAGGACCTGGATGGGGAAATGTGACTTGTGCACTGGTCAGAGGAGGGGGAAACCCAACCAGCTGCAGTTCAGTCCTCGTGGGAGATGGAAAGGGATGCTCTGGGTGTCCTGGGAGTGCATTTCCAGCAGCAGATCGTGGCTCTTGTGCAGGGAATGCAAGTCAGGCTGTGACTTGGCTTTTCCCAGCACATCCCAGCTTCTCTCAGTCACTTATTTCGTACCTGGGTGCAGGGATTTCACAGGAGCTTTTCCCTTCCACCCTTTCCAGCTGTGGTTTGGGGTTTGGTTCTTTTCCTTTTTGTCCTTTTCCGTACAGGGGGAGATTCCCAAGTGGACACAGAGGCTGTGAATCCCTGGTGGGGTGGGAATTGTGCACCAGGATTCGGGGAGGGCCTTGAGTCCCCTCCCCACCAGTTTGCCTGTTGGACAGACTGGGGGAAACTGGGACAAAGCAAAGGTTTGGAGCCAGGCCCAGTGCTGGATTCCGTGGGAGCTGGGTCGTGGTGCCAGCAGAGCTCAAACTGTCCCTGTTTCCAGGGGGGGACACTTGAGGTGACAACAGATCTCAGAGGTTCCTTCTGGGTAATTCCTGGGGGGATGTGAAGGCAAATTGTCCTGCTCTGCTGATCTTAGATAAATACCAGGAGGTGCAAATCCCACCTGAGTGGCAGCTTTAGGAGCTGTGACTTTGTTTTCAGAGTTTTGGTAGCAGCAGAAGCACTTCCCAGTTCAGTTCTTTTCCAAATTACGTGGAAAAGATTGCCCCCCCCCCCTTGTGCTTCTGCTGAAAGGAGAAGGAATTCTTTTTTTGCATGTGATAGATTAAAAATTGCAAAAAAAAAAAAAAAAAAAAGAGTTCTGTTTCTTTGGATTTCTGACATTGAGTTAGTTTTATAGTATCTTACATTCCTGCTCTCGTCGTTTCGTTTTTAAATTAGCCTGGTGCAGTTCTAGCTGTAGGTTTTAAAAAAAAAAAAATTAAATAAATAAAATTTAAAAATGCTAAAAAATAAATAAATAAAAAATAAAGTAACCCACTTATTAACCAGAAGAGAAAGATGATACTGTGGCAGATCAGTAGCAAATAAGTGACTTAATCAATGCTTTACTGTAGTTAAATAGCTATGGCCTTACTTCTTTGTCGATATCAGCTTAATTGTCTTGGAACTGTCTGCGATTTTTACTGTCCCCAGGTGGGTTCCCCTGGGCTGAGATATCTGGTATGTACAGATGATATTTTAAATTTGTAAAAAAATGCACCCTTGTTATTACAGACGATGCAACAGAAATGCACTTCTGGGGGGGAAAAATGGCTTCTGATGAGGTTTTTTTGTAAAATCCTTGATTACTACAGATATGCAATAGAGGTTTGGTTTTTTTTGTTTGTTTGTTTGTTTGTTTCTAATTTTGATATTTCCTTCTGAAACGTAAGATTGTTGCCATTAATCTGAATGATTTATCATGCTCTTCTTTGCGTGTATATATTACATATAGTCTGAGCTTCCTTTAGGATGGTACATAATTTTGGGTTTGTTTGTAGTTATTTTAGTTGGCTCTTCTCTTAAGTGCCTTTAGCTCGGGCACTTCAAGAGGTTCATTGAGTCTGTTTTTAATGTACAGTTGGGAGGACTCGAAACGGAGTTAAAGCAACTTATTTCTGAGAAAAAAAAATAAAAAATAAAAAATCCATCTGCAAACTAACCTGTAACAACTTTAAAATTTTATATTTAAGAACCAGAGGTTTATTTTTATGGAGCTTCAGTTATGGATACAGTTTCCAAAAAAAGAAAAAAAAAAAAAAAGCAACTTCAAATGTAAACAGACTGTGCATAAATGGGTTTTGTTCTAATTTTTATAGAATACAAAATATTCAGATAATATATTGAGCTCGAGTTATTACAGACATCTTGTTCCTCCCGGATGAATCCAGCTTCCCCTTGGCATTGACGATCTCTCTTCAAAGTGGTAGGAAAGGAGAAAAAAAAAGCAACTTTATCTGGCTTTTAGACTGTCTGTTCTGGTTTATTCCTGTTGTCAAAACTGTCCAAAACAAAATTTGTGTAAAGTAGGTTCATGCTTTAAATGTTCAAATGATAATACATGTATTTGTATTTGTTTTTGACATTGCCAAGGTGCTATGGGAAATTGAAATAACAGTTAGAAAAAATAAAGCTGATTTAAAAGAGAAAAAAAAAAAAAAAAAGCCAAAAAAACCCCAAAAACCAAACCAAACAAAAAAACCACCTAAAACACAAATCCCTGAGCTCTTAAGTTGTGTGTGGGGATGGGGGAACGGGGGGGAACCCAGGGAGGGCTGAGGCACACCCAGGGCTGGGCTTGGGAGCGGGAATGGGAATGGGAATGGGGAGCGGGAGCAGGAACAGGGACCAGGAGAGGGAATGGGGACCAGGAGAGGGAATAGGGACCGAGAGCAGGAATGGGGACCAGGAGCAGGTCTGGGACCGGGAGAGGGAACTGGGAGGGGGCAGTGGGAAGGGGGAGCGGGAGGGGGAGCAGGGACCAGGAGAGGGAATGGGGACCGGGAGCAGGGACCGGGAGTGGCTCTGGGACCAGGAGCAGGTCTGGGACTGGGAGAGGGAACTGGGATTGGGGGTGGCTCTGGGACCAGGAGAGGGAACTGGGAGGGGGGGCAGTGGGAATGGGGAGCGGGAGTGGGAGCAGGGACCAGGGGAGGGAATGGGGTCTGGAACTGGAAGCAGGGACCAGGGGAGGGAATGGGGACCGGGACCGGGAGTGGCTCTGGGACCGGGAGAGGGAACTGGGAGGGAGCAGTGGGAATGGGGACCGGGAGCAGCTCCAGGAGCAGGAACGGGAAGCGGCTCCGGGGCCGGGAGCGTGTCTGGGATCAAGAGCGGAGACCGGGAGCGGTATCGGGGGGACCTCGAGTGGGATCGGGAGCGGCTCCGGTACCGGGGACCGGGAGTAGGAGCAGGGACCGGGAGCGGTATCGGGGGGACCTCGAGTGGGACCGGGAGCGGCTCCGAGACCAGGAGCCGGTGTGGGACAGATCGGGAGCGGCTCCGGTACCGGGGACCGGGAGCAGGAGCAGGGACCGGGAGCGGCTTCCGGGGCGAGGAGCAGGACCGGGAGCGGCTCCGAGACCAGGAGCCGGTGTTGGATAGATCGGGAGCGGCTCCGGTACCGGTATCCGAGACCAGGAGCCGGTGTTGGATAGATCGGGAGCGGCTCCGGTACCGGGGCCCGGGAGCAGGGACCGGGAGCGGCTTTCGGGACGAGGAGCAGGAACGGGGACCAGGAGCGTCTGCGGGCCCGGGAGCAGGAGCGGAGACCGTGCTGGGGATGCGGGACGAGCACCGGGACATTCCCATATCCCGTTTCCCGGCTCCCGAATCCCGCTGTCCCGGGGCGCGCGCGCAGGGCGGGGCGGGGCCGCGCGGGGGCGCTGCGGGGGCGCGCACGCAGCGGGAGGGTGTGTGGGGGGGTGATGGTGGTCACGTGGTCGGCGGCGCCGCGCTCCGCGATGGCGGCCGAGCCTGAGGCCGCTCCCGCTGCCCCCGCAGCGCCCCGCGGCCGCTGAGCCCGGAGCGCCCCCGAGCCTGTCCCGGCCCCTGCCCCTACCCTTACCCCGGCCCCGGCCCCCGCCGCCATGGCAGAGCCCGCGGCGCCCGCGGCCGTCTCCTCGCTGCCCCGCGAGGTCCGCGAGCAGCTGGCCGAGCTGGAGCTGGAGCTCTCGGAAGGTGAGCGGGCGGGGAAGGGGAGCGCCGCGAAGCCCGGCCCGGCCCTGCCCGGCGGGTTCGGGGGGTGCGGGAGCGGGTGGGGACGGCGAGGAGGACGGGAATGGTCGGTGAGGGTGGGGGGGTGAATGAAGCTCCGGGCGGAGGAAGGGCCCGGGCTGCGGGTTGGGGTCGTGTCTGGGGGCACCTCCCGGCTGACCCCCGGGGGACCCCCGCGATGGGAGCATCGTCTGTGGGGGGGGGGGATCCTCCGACTGACCCCCAAGGGACCCCCCGACTGTCTCCGGGGGACCCCCCGAATGACCCTCGGGGGACCCCCGCGATGGGAGCATCGTCTGGGGGGGGGGAATCCTCCGACTGACCCCCAAGGGACCCCCCGACTGACCCCCAGGAGACCCCCCGACTGTCTCCGGGGGACCCCCCGAATGACCCTCGGGGGACCCCTGCGCTGGAAGCATCGTCTGTGGGGGGGAGGATCCCCCGACTGACCCCCAAGGGACCCCCCGACTGACCCCCGGGGGACCCCCGCGATGGGAGCATCGTCTGTGGAGGGGGACCCCCCGACTGACCCCCAAGAGACCCCCCGACTGTCCCCGGGAGCCCCCCCGACTGACCCCCAAGAGACCCCCCGACTGACCCCCGGGGGACCCCCCGACTGACTCCCCCGACCCCGCGGGACCCCCCGACTGATCCTGGGGAAGCTCCCAACAGACCCCCTCTCTCCCGACCCCGGTGGGAGCCTTTTGCGGAGCTGGGCTGGGTGACCCGACCCCCCCTCCCTCTCCATCCCGGGAGGGTTTTTCTCTTCCCCGTCGTTCCCGAGGGATGAGGATGCGGAGCGGGAGGGGGAGACCCCCGGGACAGCCCGTCCTGGGGCGGGGGAGCCGCAGGAACTTCGGGCGCATAAATGAAGACAAACCCCGTGTTCTTCCCACTTTCTGAATAAGTTCATTTTTTTTTTTGCCATAACCTCTTCGGAGCATGCGCGCTTTTTTTTTTAAATTTTTTTTTCCCCTGTTTTTTTTTTTTTGGTGTTGTTTCGTTTGTTTTTTATTTTATTTTTTTGCCGTGGGTTCGTTCTTTGTTTCCCAGCGTTTCCAACGCTGCTCTCGGTGCAGCTTTGTTGTGAGCCTCCCTGGCGGGATGGAGCTGAGGGGGGGGAAGGTTGCAGAGCAGGTAGCTCGGATTTGCATATCTTTAATTTTCCTCCCTCTGTCGGGGCACGGAGCTCGATGCCAAAATCTTCTCAGGAGGGTCCATTCCATGGCTTGGGATGACCATGGAATCAGAATATCCCGAGTTGGAAGGGACCCTACAGGCGCCATCCATGTCTCTGTTAGTATTAAAAACTAAGAAAAATGAAGTTGCAGGAACATCCTGCTTTGCTCTGCTTATCCCAGAGTGCATAAAAGAGACTTATTCACCCTTTGGAGAGGAGGAATTCACTCCCTGAGCTGGGGGCTGCCCACGCTGGCACTCTGAGACTCTGCCAGCTGAAAAGGCCGTGGCACTGCTCTCCTGACACAGCTTGGCTGGAGTTAAACCCCCGTTTTTGGCCGGTTGGGGGGTTTTTGTGAGGTGCTTTTCAGACATACCTTCAGCAAACATTTACCCAGAGCGATAAACTGTCTGGGGCTTGCTCTGTGATAACAAAGAATTGAGGGACTGTCTCAAAATGCAGCATTAAACAGGGGGTGATGCTTTTTAGAGATTCACCGGGTGTTTTAAGCATTTTCTGAAGTTTGTTTCTGACCCCTGTGATGGATTGTGCTGCAGACTTGGGAATAAATGAGCTGCTGTTGCTGGACTGGCTGCTGTGACATCCCACTGATCTTTAACGAGCTCCTCAAATACCTCCAACTTCAGTTGCTACAGAGTGAAGTTTTGTGGGTTATGCAAGTAATTCTCTGAATGTTAAATCCTCTGCCCCTTTGTGGGTTTAATACTCGGATTTCTTGACGTGGGTGCCGAGGATTTGTTTGTGCAAATCACTTTTCCTGTCAAAAAAAAAAAGCCCTGTGAGTACAAAGAATTTTGGGTGACCGTGTCCCCGAGCTCTTGGGAACAGAATTTCAGGGGGATGTTGTTGCTGAGATAACTGAGGTCTGCCCTGGGAAGGGGAGTAAGGTAATGTCATTGTGGAGTTCTTGAAAAACACGCCCTAGTTTGAGGCTTAAGCTGAGGGATTTTGAGGGCTGTGTGTGCATTGTTCAGCTGAATATAACCAAGGGCTGTTGACAGTAAACAATATTGAATAGAAGCATTTTATTAAAAATGGCAGCAGGGCTCCCTGTGTAACTGCTCAGTTGTTGCTCAGATAAGAACACTTGATCCCTTTTTTTCCCACCCCCTTGTTTGCAGCTTTATTTGTCCCCGGGCCTGACTGTTGACTGTGTAAATGTTTCTGTCAGGGTTTTTTTTTTTTTTTTGGGTTGGAACAGGCTGGTTTTGGGAGAGGAGAGGACCTGCAGCTGCAGGGGAGCAGCCTGGGGTCCCTGAGGTGGCTCTGTCCCTGATGGATGATGTGACAGCAGGGGAGTACCTGGCTCCAGGTGCAGGGAATGCTGCCTGGGAACACAGAGCCTTGCAGGGAGTTTTAATGCAGGGGCTGTGTTCCCATTAACCACCACAAGAGTCGAGAATTTATAACAAAACGGGGGGGGAAACATAAGGATTAAAACCTTCTCGTGGAAGGTGCTGCGTCAGCGAGGGCAGGATGCAAAGTGGAGCAGGATCAGTGTGGTGTGTGCTGGAAACTGAAATCAGGGTTTGCAACGGTGAGCCAGGAGACTTCCTCAAGGAGCAGTGTCTGTGCAAGGCAGAGCAACAGGACTGGTTGTGCCTCTGGGTTGTTCCTGGTGGTCAGTGTGGAAGTGACAGTCGTCCCACCCCTGGGTCCGTTGGGGGTGTCTGAGGGAAGCAGTGGGACGTGGCTCAGGAAGCAGGAATTGGTCAGTAATCAGCATCTGATTGTGAGTCTTGGGCCTCAGAGGTGGTTTTGATTCAAACTCATTTATTCCTGGGTGTGCATAAGGCTTCAGTTGTCTCTTATCAGAACATTCTCCCCAAATCTGAGCTCAGAGAGACCCCCCCAGTTCCCTCACAGGGGGATCAGTGTCGCTGCCTCTGAGTAAGAATGTCCAAGTAACAATAACTGTGTATCAGCTGAGAACTGGGTCATGGAGCTGTGGGAAACCTGGAACCTGCTCATTACTCATGTTTTCCTTCTTTTCTCACTTTTGGGATATTTTTCTTTCCTAGTGCTTTTCTTCATCTGTCAGTAACACCCACATTTGTGCATCCCTAATGATGGGAAGGGCTGTCTTCCTATTTGCATCTGCTCCTGTTTCGGGAGTGAAAGTGCCAGGGATGTGAACTTTAAAGGAGACTCTTTTCCCCCCCCTTATTTTCACTTGTCTGAGGGTAGAGACAGGAGCTCAGTCTCACGCCTTGGGGCTGAGCTGCAGCTGCTGAGAGAAGGTGACTTTGGATCCACCACCCGCTGCTGTTCCTTGAGGTGTTCCCAGGGTGTGCTGAGGGGTTCACAGAACAAGGGAAAATGGTTGAATCCGGTGGAAAAAGGTTGATATTGGGGGTGTCTGGGTGCTCTTCCACTTTTGGGTGAAATTTTGAAGCTTTCCTCTCGGGTTGACCTCCCTCCTGCCAGCCATTAGTGGGAAACTCTGGAATATCCAGGTTCAAAGGCACCATCAGAGGGTTTGTTTCAGACAGGGCACGTTACAGGACTGTGGTGCTGCCCGTGTGGGGAGGTGTGTTCTCATGGAGGTGTGGGAGCTCCGGCAGGGGCAGCAGGACAAAGGACAGCAGGACAGCAAGGACAGCAGGACAAAGGACAGCAGGACAAAGGACAGCAAGGACAGCAGCACAGCTGCCTCCCAGGCCCCGCTGCAGGGCCCAGCCTGGCTCTGTGAGGGTTAAACACCCTCCTAAAGAGCTTATTTGGCTGCTGGGGCTTGTTTCCCCCTGGTTTCTGCCTTGCCTGACGTTTGTGGAGCAGGAAAGGGGTGGCAGTGGAGTGAATTCCAGCTGGTGGGGTCTGAATGTCGAGGGGAACCCACCTCCAAGGGACAGGAGCTCCCGTGAGCAGCTCAGGCCTGAAGTGTCACTTCGGTCCCCTCTGGGTTCTGTGGTGGGGTTACCAGGTCCTTCCTCCCGCCCTTGGGCAGCAGGAGCTGGTTTCTGTTTGCTTTTCTGGTCAAACACTCCTTTGCTGCCTGGTTGGTGATCCTGGGGGGGTGTTCCTGGGGGGGTGTTCCTGGGGGGGTGTTCCTGGGGGGGTGTTCCCGTGAGTGGCTCCGTGTGCCTGCGATTGTTCCTTGGGAAGCTCATGGGCTCTTCCCAGGAGTTGAGGCTCTGTCTGTAGAGCAGAGCTCTGTGTGTGAGGGGTTTTGGGGAGCAGAGACTCTGTCTGCAGAGCTCTGTGTGTGAGGGGTTTTTGGGAGCTGAGGCTCTGTCTGCAGAGCAGAGCTCTGTGTGAGAGGGACCTGAGACTCTGCAGAGCAGGACTGTGTGTGAGGGGGATTTTTGGGGGGCTGAGGCTCTGTCTGCAGGGCAGAGCTGTGTGTGAGGGGGATTTTGGGGGGCTGAGGCTCTACAGGGCAGAGCTGTGTGAGAGGGATTTTTGGGTACCTGAGGCTCTGTCTGCAGAGCAGAGCTGGGTGTGAGAGGGGTTTTTGGGGACTGAGCTCTGTCTGCAGAGCAGGGCTGTGTGTGAAGGATTTTTAGGGGCTGAGGCTCTGTCTGTAGAGTAGAACTGGGTGTGTGAGGGGTTTTTGGGGCTGAGGCTCTGTCTGCAGAGCAGGACTCTGTGTGAAGGATTTTTGGGGGCTGAGGCTCTGTGTGAGAGGGGTTTTTGGGAGCTGAGGGTCTGTCTGCAGAGCAGAGCTGTGTGTGAAGGATTTTTGGGGGCTGAGGCTCTGTGTGAGAAGGGTTTTTGGGAGCTGAGGCTCTGTCTGCAGAGCAGAGCTCTGTGTGAGAGGGATTTTTGGGGGGGCTGAGGTTCTGCAGAGCAGGGCTCTGTGTGAGGGATTTTTGGGAGCTGAGGCTCTGCAGGGCAGGGCTGTGTGTGAGGGGTTTTGGGGGGCTGAGGCTCTGTCTGCAGAGCAGGGCTCTGTGTGAGGGATTTTTGGGAGCTGAGGGTCTGTCTGTAGAACAGGGCTCTGTGTGAGGGGTTTTGGGGACTGAGGTTCTGTGTGTGAGGGGTTTTGGGGGAGCTGAGGCTCTGTCTGCAGAGCAGGGCTGGGTGTAAGGGTTTTGGGGGGCTGAGGCTCTGTCTGCAGAGGAGAGCTGTGTGTGAGAGGTTTTTGGGAGCTGAGGCTCTGTCTGCAGAGCAGAGCTCTGTGTGAGGGGTTTTTGGGGCTGAGGCTCTGTGTGTGAGGGGGTTTCAGGAGCTGAAGGAACACCAGGGATGGTGGCACACGTGGAAAAAGGAGGATCAGCAAAACGGTGGAAGCCCTGGGACTGAAGGGCAGCCAGATGGGATGGAACCTTACTGGAAGGAAACGTGTTGACTCAAGCAAGTGGGTAGAGCCTCTGTTTTGTTTGGCTGGAGAATTTCCTCTGGAATGGGGGCATTTCTGTGATCTCTCAAGAAATTGAGCGTTTCAGTTTGCAGCCCTTGATTGCCAGGCGCCTGTCAGAGGAGGTGAGGGCCTTTTTTTTGTTTAATAGATTAAGCAGCCCAAGCACAGAATTTCAATTGCAGAGCCAAGGGAAGCTGTTGTCTGAGCAGGGGCTGGATTGTGCTGAGGGAGCAGAAAGGTTTCACTTGAGTTTTCTCCCCCCCACTCGGAGGGGAACTGTGGGCAAAGCCCAGGAAAGGTTGAAGAAGAGCTTTACAAACACAAGCAAGTCAGATCTGATCCTCTCGTAGCTGTAACAGGACTTGCAGGTGGTTTTTGTGCATTTATGCAGCATCTCACCCACAAGTCTTGCATTAGGCAAAACCAGCACTGGGAAAGCTTTTATGTTGCTTCCTTAATTTACCTGCAGGACTGACTGAGAGCGGATGGGCCCCAAATCTGCTGAGAAAATCTGTGTCTCTTGTGTGCAGCCAGCACAGGCACAGCTCTGAGAGCTTTGAAATGCCCAAAAAAAACCCTCTTGGAGGCTGTCACAGGGAGCTGGCTGTGCTCACCCAGGGATCATCCTCCCAGCCTTGGTTGGCTCTGCAAAGATCCTGACAAAGATCCTTCCCTGCAGATGGAACTGTGGGGGTTTTTTTAAGCCTTGCAGCCCGGGAAGAAGCGATGCAGACGTGGAGCACACAATGTCTGTGCCACAGGAAAAGGAAATCCAGCAAGAGGAGCAGAGCACCAGATCCCCAGTGGGGGCAAACAGAAGGTCCCCAGGATGATCCCAAGATCTCTGCTCTGCAGATGGCCAGGGCAGGGTGATTCCAGTGATTAATGGTTTGGAGAGAGGGAGTTAGACACAAACACTGGAAGGAGTATTTTGGCTCCTGCGAGTGGGAGTTGGGTTTGCTGTTGGTGCAATGACTGAAGCATGTGAGCCAGGGGGAAGAGGAGGAAGGTTTTTGGAGCATCCAGGCTGGAATAATAAAGGGTGAGCAGGAGACTTAAAGAATGTGCATATTTCTGTGTTGTCCCTTTTATGCTTAGGAAATGAGGACCGAGTTTGGGGCTGTTTTTAAAAGCTGCAGCTCTGACCCTTTGCCTTGGGGAGAGGAGGAAATTAGAGGCTTTAAAGAGAGTCCTGGTCGCTTCTCTGAAGCTCTGCAGGAGTTGGAACCAGTTCCCTCAGCTGGGAGGAGGGGCTACCTGGTAGCAACGATTCCCAGTTTGTCCTTTATGACTCCGAGTGCTCCCAGGATGGGGGATATTTGCCATTCCAGCTGGATCCTGGGGCTGGGGACTCTCCCCAGACCCGCCGGAGCCGCCGCGCTCGGGGTTTGCCGTGGTGTCCTACATAGCTGGTGCTCAGTTTGCTATTTTGGATTCTGGAGCATGAAATATTGAGCAGCAGATGTGATGGGTGGCAGGGGAGCTGCACAGAGGCAGCTGCTGCTCTTCCCCAAACACCGGGCAGTCCTCGGGGCTCCTCAGGGGAGGCGCCCGTGAAGAGCCCCCCACGAGCTTCTGCCCCATGGGGTGACGTGGTGGGAAAAAAAAAAAGGGTGATGGTTCCTTCCTGGAGCCCCTCTCCCCTGGTTAGGGTTTGTCCTGGAGTTCTCTGCTCCCTGGATTTATCGTGTTTGTTCAGTGGCAAGTTTTCCAGGAGCCAAAGAGTGAACTCATGGCGAGCGTTCCCGAGGGACGGCCGGGGAGCCGGAGAGTTCCTGTTTGCATTTCTCTCAAAGACAATGAGCAGATAATTTCTCAGGATGGTTTTGGTCTCAGTTAGAAAAAGCATTTCCTGAAAGCTCTCCGTGACTCCCTCACTTGCTTTTTGGGCCTGGATCTGGAGAGATTGAAGCATTCCTCAGTTGGGGCTGACTCAGTCCCAAAATTTGTTGGAGAGCTTGTGAAATCAGGGAAGAGCCACCAGGCCAGGATGTCTCGTTGTATTAATTAGGATGGAAGAGTCTTTACATTTGCACCATGTGTGAGGAAACAGTGATTTACAGCTAAAGGATGCTCCACAGGCAGCAGCATTCCATCTGCTCCGTGGATTTTCCCGTTGCACTCCTGATGAAAAGCCTCAGGAGAAGCCTCACACCTGTATTTCCCATCCTGGATCGTGTGCTGGGTTGTTCCTGGCTCGTTCCTCTTGCCTGGTGTTGGGACTGAAGTGCCTGTTTCCCTCAGTTTCCATCAGCTCATGTTCTTTTCAGACTTCAAAGCCGAGGGTTTGGGAAGCACCACTTGGAGTAAACACAGGCAGGACTTTATTTGAGTTACACTGAGCTTATACCAAAGATAGAAGTGTGACAGTAACTTAAACTTCCCTCCCTGTGAGCAAACACCTCGTTTTATTTAGTGGGACTTGGGATGATTAAAAGGAAAACCAAAAATAATTAAAAAAAAAGCAAAGTTTTATCACATAAACTTCTTCCAGTTCTTGTTGACTCGAGAATTGCTGATGCAAATTCTGGGTCTTCTGGCCTCTGAATTCCACAGGGGTGGGAGCCCACGGAGCCTACAGGGCATCCATTAATCCATCCTGTGAGCCCAGGCTGCCCCTTCCTGCCTGAGTGAGCAGTCAGGCAACCTGCTTTTCGCCCAGCTCCGTGTCCTTAGGGAGCAAAAAAAAAACCAGGGAGAATTGTATCCCTGCCTGATAAAATTAGGTCTCCTGTAATCTGCCTCGGAACAGCCGGATGGATGGCTGCCTGCCTTGAAAAACAGATGTTTTAATGCAGGAATAATGCACTATTCCATTTGGGATGGCTGGTGGCTGAGTGCACCCCCGAGCGCTCCCAGTTTCGCCTCTGGGATCAGGGCTGATGTCACACACGGGGTCTGAAGTGCAGCAGTGGAAAAAGAATGGTTTGGGATGTTTCTCCTGCCTTTGTCTCTGGAGAAGGATATTGTTCCTGTGCCTTCATCCTAAAGGAGCTGGGAAACGAAGCCTTTGACTGGAGATGAGGCATAAACTGCAAAGAGGTGAAGTCAGAGCCTGTATTCCTGGGTTTTAGCTCACTGCACTGGAAAATTTCCTTGGGAATAGCAGCACTGGTGTTCCTCTGCTATGGGTTTATGATGAATTTCTCTGAGAGCAGCACAGGTGACTTTTGGAGGAAGTTCTGTTTCATCCCCTCCAGTTCTGCAGAGAGGAGGGGAAGGGACCTGTCAGAGCTCCCCTTTTCCAGAGGGAAGGGACCTGTCAGAGCTCCCCTTTTCCAGAGAGAAAGGACCTGCCAGAGCTCCCCTTTTCCAGAGGGAAGGGACCTGCCAGAGCTCCCCTTTTCCAGAGGGAAGGGACCTCCCAGTCCCCTTTTCCAGAGAGGAGGGATCTGCCAGAGATCCCCTTTTCCAGAGGGAAGGGACCTCCCAGAGTCCCCTTTTCCAGAGGGAAGGGACCTGCCAGAGCTCCCCTTTTCCAGAGAGAAGGCACTGCTGTCCCTGCAGTCCCACATCCCTGTGGTTCACACAGATCCCTGTGTTCCCTTGGGAATCCACCCTCACATGGCACTTCCCCCTCCTCCTCCTCCTCCCGAGCCACAGGAAGCTCAGGACAAGGATTTTCCTCCTGCTCATTTTCCACGTGAGCCGTCGCCGTGGCTGCCACCAGGATGGGCTGTGGGTGACTGTCCTTTAACACATCAGCTCTTCATTTTGGGTGCTGATGAACCTCTGACAGAGGGAACCATTCCAGCTGGAGGCCCCTTTCCTGGCAATGCTGTGTTTGCTCCCTGGGATCCATCAGGGTTGACCTGATAAGATGTTTTCTTTCCCTGTAATTATGAGCGAGCCCTTCTGTGGGAACAGCGATCCCAGAGAGGGGCTGAGCAGCCAAAAGAAACCCCAAGGAGGGGAAGGAGGCCTGGGGAGTTTTGTGCTCCCTTTCTAGCCAGAGGTGAGAGCAGAGCCAGAGGTGAGAGCAGAGCTGATGGTTGTCTGAGGTCACCCTGGGCTGTGGGGTGAGGTAGGGAGGAAGGGAGCGAGGAAGGGAGAAAGGGAATGTTGTCCCTGCTGACATTCCCTCTGTCCCTGCTCACATTCCAGCTCACAATGTGCGTTGTCACTGCGATCAGGAGCGGGGAGAATTCCTCCCAGGAGCTGGGAGGTGACATGGCAAATTCCAGGCTGTGATTATTCCCCCTGTACTGGAGAGTCAGGCAGATAAAAGCCCCTGATCCTCCTCGGCGGTTCTGGGAGAGAATGAACAGATCTGCAGCTTACTGAACTGGGCTGCCTTTTTTTTCCTCCCCCCTTAATTGAACACAAGCAGAAAATGCCTGTTAAAGGTGCTCCATTTGTGGCACTCAGGAGCTCGTGGTGTGTCCCACGGGGGGGTCGGAGCGAGGTCCTGGTGGCTCTGATTGAGGGACACGGAAAGGGAAGGGTGTGGTGGCTAAATTCACCCAGTGTGGCATCTCCAGGCTGGAGAAATCCTGTCTGTTCCCTGGTGTGTCCTCAAGAGCTGCATCCCGGGTTTCATAACCAAGCCCTTGGCAGCAGGGTTGGCTCAGGCTGCCCTCACCTCTTCCACCTCACTCTTTCCATCTCAGAATGGCAGAGCCGTGAACTTTGGCAAACCAGGGGAGGGCACTTGGGGAAAACTTTTAGGAATCTGAGCTTTGTTTCCTTTAAAAAGATACCTAAGCTTTCACCTTGTGAAAGAATTTGTAAGTAAGCGAATTATTAAGTGTTTTGAGAGGGTTTTTTAAAGGCTTTTGTGGCAACCCCCGGAAAAATACTGAACGTGAGGCTGAAGCTTCTCGTGTTACAAAAAGGGAGATCTCAGAATGGTGTAAATGTTTTTAGAGTCTGAGACCAGTGTTTATTCTTAGGGCAGAAACTCTTCAAGTGATCCCTTGTGGATTAAAAAAAAAAAAAAAAAAGAAAAAAAAGAAACAATTCTTATTGTGACGGGAACGAAAACCCCCCCCCCCCGTTCTTACGCAGTTTGGGGTTGGAAGTTGCTGCTGTGAAAAGGGGGAAGTCTCCTTGTTTTGAGTTCCCAGGCAGGAAGGGGAGATGCACAGGGCTGAGGTGAGGGGCTGGGTCACAAACCAGGGCACAGCAGACCCTGGGACGGGTTTTCACTCCCACTGTGACATTTGCAGGCTGGTCACCGGCGACGTCTCAGAGTGCTGGGAATTTGAATGTTCAGGGGGTTTCTCAGTGATGCTGATGGTGAGTTTTGGTTGAACATGATGTAAACCCGCTGTGTTAGTGGAATTTCTCCTCTCTGCTTTAAACTTTTGAGCCCTCCTGGAAAATACCCCGAATGTAAAAAGTCCTGCGGCACAGAAAAAAAAAAAAAAAAAAAGTCAATTATTGAGTCCCAAATAGGGAGAATCGAGGATGAAGGCGAAGCAAATGAGTCAGATATAAATAATCCCATTATGTCTTGGCTGCAACCACACCTAGAAACCTTGAGCAAACATTTCTGTTTGGTTATTCTCGTGTTTGATACACTTTGCTTGTTAAGTCCTGTTTTAAAATTGCAGCATGTAAAAAATTGTGCAGGGCCAGTCCCCATTAACATTAAAGGCTCGGGAATGTTGTTTCAAATCACTTTGACCAGAAGCACAGAGGCCTGAGCTGGGACACTGTTCATTTGCTCTGATATTTTCCCAAAAATCAGAAAAATCCATAGCCCTGGAGCCGGGTTGTTGCCTTGGAAGGCTCTCAGGGCAATTCTTTTTGCAGTAGGCCTTTAAAAAAAATGTCTGGCTGGAAGAGCAAACAGGAAGATGTAATTACCCTTTGCCTTTTGTGTGTCAAACCCTCGTTCATTGGACAGAGCTTTGGTAAAACACTTTTAGGAGCAGCTCCTTGGAGCATGGAAGGTGTAAGGAAAAGCACTTGGATCCAGCAGAGTCCTTCGTGATGTGTTGGGATTAATGTCCTGTGTTTTAGGGGGGTAGTTACTCACCTCAGAGTGTGGGATTCAGGGTTGATGAGCTGATTTTTAATACATCTGAACAAAGCCACTTTTCCAGGTGTGACTGGGAATTGGGATCCCTTCCCTGCAGTGATCCCAGTCATCTGTGGGGTGGGAAGGTGGCTTCTGGTGTTGAACCCGATGGGAAGAGCCAAGTGGAAATCCAGGTTCACATCCTGGCAGCTCTCAGGGATGTGTTTGTGGAGCCTCACACTCATGAGTGTTGAGTTTGCAGCAAAGGTGACTCTTTTCTCACCTTCCAGAGGTTTAGATGGATTCAAGGAAGCAACGAGGGAGGAGGGCACGGAATAAGGTGGAGGGTGGTGATAAAAGTTCTCCAGGGTGCCAGAACTTGGCCTCTTCTCCCAGGAAAGTAATTCCTTGTTCTGTTCTGGTGTGAGATGACAGAACACCTTCCTGGGGATGTTTAAAATGGCAGGACACCTTCCTGGGGATGTTTAAAATGACAGGACACCTTCCTGGGAGCAGTGGGATGGTGGGAGCAGAGAGGTGTCCTATGGCACCACGGGCACACTCCTCTCCCAGGGAGGCACGAGGATGAAAGGAAAGACTTGGTTGGAGAACCAGGGGGAGGAGTAAATAGTTTTCCATGAGAGTTTGGCTCCAGGTTCTGGAGGATCTGGATCCCCGACCTCGGGGTTGTGCCGGTGCAGCCCCTCCAGGGTCTGGGGGGAGAGGAGCTCACAGGAATTCCCAGTGCTGCTGTGGGATCCTTGACACCGAGAGAGGAGCCTGTAAAACAGTCCAAGAAAGGGAGAGGGAGATCTGGGAGATGTCAGAGCTGGTTTTTCTGTGATTCCATCAGGAAGAATTATTGCAGAAGAGCTTCGGGTTCCTGCGGGCGAAGTGTGAGGACGGACGAGTCCTGGGAGTTATTGTCACACTGGGATGAGCTCGCAGCCCTTGGATCCTTTCCACCTTTTCAAGGGATTGTTTGAAGCTGTTTTCATGGATCCCTACTTGAAAGGTGGATTTCTGCTCCTTCAGCACATTCTGCCCCAAGCAGTCGCAGACAGATCCGTGTCTTAACTCACTGAACCAGTTAATGGTGGAACTGGGAGCACTGGGAGCACGTTTGCTGTCTCCCTGGGACACTGGGGGAGGGATGGACCGTGCTGGCCCTTCCAGGGAGTTTCCTGGCCCAGGGGAAAGAGCTGACCAGGGGTTTCCTGTGCTGCCCTTTCCCTGGGATCCTGCTGGGTGCGAATTCCAGGCATTATCAGGGGGTGGGAGGCACATCTGAAGAGGAAGGAGGCAGCAGGGACTGAGGGAATCCTGTGCCCATTTGGACACTGGTGCAGCCCCTGAGGGAATCCTGTGCCCATTTGGACACTGGTGCAGCCTCTGAGGGAATCCTGTGCCCATTTGGACACTGGTGCAGCCCCTGAGGGAATCCTGTGCCCATTTGGACACTGGTACAGAACCCTGAGGGAATCCTGTGCCCATTTGGAGACACTTGTGCAGCCCCTGAGGGAATCCTGTGCCCATTTGGACACTGGTGCAGCCTCTGAGGGAATCCTGTGCCCATTTGGAGACACTTGTGCAGCCCCTGAGGGAATCCTGTGCCCATTTGGACACTGGTGCAGCCCCAGGACCTTTCTCTGGGAAGGAGATGGATTCAGCCACCTGGAAGTGATGGGCACTTCTGCCTGTCGGGCTCCATTAGCTCTTGGGTTGGAATTCCAGGATCCCGTGCTGGATTCCCAGGGTTTTCCTGCCGTGGGTCTGTCAGGAGAGCACTGACCCCTGTGTTGGAGCAGATCTGAGCTGGTGACCCCCCCTCTGCTCACACGTGTCCCCAGCAGGCAGGTGGGAAGGGTCTCTGCCTCTCTGGGATGAATGACTGGCTGCTCCATGGGATGAATTCCTCGCTCCCAGTGCGTGGGAATGAAAAGGAGACACAAACTGGAGGATGGAGATGAGCCTCAGTTCTGACCTGGAGCAGCCAAACCCGTCACAACCAGGCAGGTTCCCCTGTTCACATCTCTGCCATCTCCCTTTGCTCTTCATGGAAAGAAGGTTTTGGGGTGATTTGTGACAGCCACAAATCACGGCACAAATTACAAATCACATTTGTGATTTTTGGGGTGATTTGTGGCTGTCAGGGCAGGCTGCTCAGGATTGCAGGCCTGTCAGCCCAGCACATGATTTTTGGCAGGCATTTCTGGGCCAGGGGTTTTCGTGTTCCTCCTTTCAGAGCTTTTGACACGAAATATTCAGCCCTTACCTGTGCACAGCACGGTTCCTTCAGGTGGCCAGACCCCTGAGCACATCCTGCATTTGTGGCTTCCTCCATGGAAATGGGGGGATGTCTCCATGGAAATGGGGGCCCCTCACGTGGCACTTCGGGGTGTCAGGAGGAGTTTTGTGGTGTCTTCCCCCCCAGCAGAACCAGGGCTGGAGGGAACAGCTCCCCAGAGTTTCCTGGGCAGGTCTGAGGTGCCACAGCCCGTGGGTGTTTTCTCTGGGTGCTCCAGGTTGGCTGTCACCGAGGTCAGGAGTGTGTTTGGTGGGAGCATCTCAGCTGGGAGTCCCCCCGCCCCCGAGGAGTTTATTTATTTTCTTTCTGCATTTCTCAGGCAGTTCTGTGTTGTGCTTCCAGAATCCCAGTGCTAGAGGAGAAACAGTCCTGTTGTGCTTCCAGAATCCCAGTGCTAGAGGAGAAACAGTCCTGTTGTGCAGGGGAGACTGGAGGGAAGTGGTTGTTTGATTTCCCCATCATCATAATTTCTCTTGAGGGGCTGTTGCGTAGCGTGGCACGAACTTCACTTCCATGGAACATCTGGAGTCAGCAGAGAAGTCCTGGAGAACAAACTGGAGGGCAGAGATCCAACCCAGGGATCCACAGCCCTCCTTCCTCAGAGGTTTTGCTTAATTGCAAGTTTTCTGTTTGGCCGTTAATCCTTTACTTTCTCTTTCTTGGCAGAGTGTCTTGTCTTTAAATTACTGCTGTCAACACGTCCTTGGGCCCTTCCTGCCCCCCTCCAACCCCCCCAAACTGTGCAGTGCTGCTCTGGTTGGCTGGGAGAGGCCTCGAGGTTTGCAGCTGAAAGCAAAGCCTGCTGTGAACATCATATTTTATCCAGCAGAGATGAGCATCTCCCTGGTAATATTCCATTGACACCCCTGGTTCTCCAAACAGTGGATGTTTGATATCCAGTGATTATGGCTCCATTAGGCACAGGAACAGATGGTTCCTGCCCAAGCACTTTTCATGTTGTCATTTCCAGGCAGGAATTAGAAGGGGAGGTGGAATTCTCCTCTCTTCCGTGGGGAGGCTGTGGTGGAGGAGGAAGGAAATACCTGGAATCACAGAACCGTGGGATGGTTGGGGTTGGAGGGGACCTTCAGGCTCATCCAGCCCCATGGATTCCACCCTGCCCTTCCCAGCAGGGATGCTGTGGGACTGGGATCCCCACAAGTGACTCAGACACAAAGTTAATTTAACATTTCACACCCTCTGCGAGTCCTTCTTTGCTTTTTCAGGTGATGCTTTTGTTGAGTTTGGCCTCATTTATTTTTTTCTTAGGTTTAGGTGTTGTTGTTTTTTTTTTTTCTGGACATTTTAGAGTTGCCCATGCCTGGAGAGAATTTAGCTGGCAGGATCTTTTCCAGTGAGTTCAAAGTCTTGGGTGTCTGTTTGCCACGAGTGAGTCCAAGGGCTGACGTGTCTTTTTGCATAGTAATAAAACCAGGCTAATTCTGGAGAATTAAGTGCTAATGGGAAATAAAGCAATAAAGATTAGTTTGTTGTTGAAAGTAATTCTGCTTCCACCTTGGAGGGACCTTGGTTAGTGCTGAGAGAAACTGCACAGTCACCTCTGCTTGAAATTTAGCACGGAAAATTAAAATATGATCTCACTCTCATTAAAATTAGGTAATTGATGTCATCATTCAATTACAAGGTTTTTTAGGAGCTTTTGACAAGTCTTTCCAGGTTGTTATTAAGACCTGACCAAGGATCCTTAAACTGGAGGGGAATGGGGACAGTTCTCTGTGAGGTAACAGGGAGGTAAAGGAGCATCCCAGGAAAATCCCCGGCTGGGAAAGCCAACCCTGAACTCCTGAAGGCAGAACCACCAGTGTCCTCCTCCTTTATGGAGATTCCAGCTCTTTTCATCCCTTGCTCTGGGCTACAGAGAGCTGGAGTGGCAAAGGAGAACTGGGGGGGGGGGGTTTGTGCTGGCTTCATCATTTTCAGGGCATGAATATTTCATTCAGGCTCCTGAAAGCTTTTAGCAGATTTGCCAGGCTGCTTCCTGGGGTGGTGGATGTGAGGACAACTGGAGAGAGCCTTTGGATTCGCTCACAGGGTGGAAATGGGGTTTATTTGTTTGGATTTGTGGCTGAAGCACTTTTAAGAGGCTCGTCCTGTTCCTGTGAGTGACTTTGCCATAAAGTTCACCAGCAAACAGAACCAGCAGTTTCTCCTTTTCCCCAGTGCAGCCAAGCCACTGCTGGCTTGGGGTGACAGTGTCCAGCTCTCCCTTGGGAAGAGCAGAAATCTGCTTGTTCTCACTGCTCTGACGTGGTTAGAAATGTGTATAAATGATATTCCTGTCGTTTTTGACCCATCCTTACAATAAATTTGGCCTTGCAGAGGATGCACCTGGTGAGTGCAGATACACCCTGGAATTTTTACTGGGCATAAAGTTCCTTCTTCTCCAGATTCCAGGCACTTGATTCAGGTGAAGGGCTCAGGCTGTGGGGGTAAATCTGGTGGCCTTTCAGTGCAGGAGCTGGTTTGGCCTGACAAACGTTTGGGAACCAGTTTAGAGATTGACTGAGGGGTTTTTCCCTCTGTGCAGCTGCCAATTTTATTTACCAGGGAACGTTTCTTTCCAGCTGACCAGTGTTTGCTCAGAAGAATTTATTTACAGCTGTGCCTTCTGATACTTTTCAGTGCTGAATTTACCCACGGGGAGTTTTTGATCTACCTGCTGCTCAAAGCCCTTTCGAGGGGAACGTGTTTGGTTTTTTCTTGCCTTTTTGTTGCAAATAAACCCCCAATGAGTTTATTTTCACTGCATCCCAGGTCTGTGGCCTTGGGGGGTGCAGAGACACCAAACAGAACAATCTGCTGGGTGATTTGGGTGCTCTGAGGTGTTTGCTCACCCAGAGCAGTGTTTGCTCACTGCCAGGTGTAAACCAGGAGTAAACCAGGTGTAAACCACCTTTCCTTCCCCCTGATCCTCCTCTCCCTGCTGTGTGGAGTTTGAGGTGACTGGTGAAGGTCACAACTGCCTGATGTGTTGTGTTGGGGCAGCCCCTGGAGTGGAGACAGTGCTGCTGGAAAGGGGCCAGTTTGTCCTTCTGCCAGGGAGATTCTTGGCTTCCCACCTGTCTCCTGGTGGCAGCTTTGCTTTTCCAGGAGGGAGTCACTTTGCTGTGTCCATCAGGCCATGACCTCATGCAGAGGGTGCCCACTGCAGTGAAATTCCCTTCCCCTCCCCATCCCCAGGGGAGCACCAGGAGATTTTGGAGCAGTTTGGGACCCTGGAGCAGCTCCTCAGGTAGGGCAGGGCTGGGGAGGAATCCAGGGATGTTCCTCAGCCTCTCTGGAGATGTTGGAGTTACTGTGTGAACAACTGTCCAGAGCTTTGTGTCCTCCTCTGCCTTGTGGGTTTTTGGGAGCCCCAGTTCCCTGAACATCCCAAGAAAGGGGTTTCAGAGTCATTTGTTGTGCTCACTCCCCTGTCACCTTCTGCTTTCTTTGTCACTGGGGAAGAATGAACAAGGTAGAAGCTTGTCCTGTGGAGCTGGGTGAGACAATGTGACCTCAGAACCAGCTTTTTAACAGGGTTGCAGTGGCACATTTTGTAATAAATCACATGGGATCCCACAGGGAAAAGCCCTCAGAGATCATCAAGTCCAACCTGTGCCCCATCCCCACCTTGTCCCCATCCTTGGACACCTCCAGGGTTGGGGACTCCAAATCTCCCTGGGCAGCCCCTTCCAGTGCAAGAATTGTAAATAATTCCTGGGTTAATTTGATGTTAAAGACCGAAGTTTTCAAGCTAAGTCACATCTGTAACTGCACAATCTTCTTTTTTTTTTTTTTGGTGAGCCTCTTTGTTGGTTTTGTTTGTGTTCTTTTTCTCCCTGTCAAGTTGCTGACTCTGTGCTCTTAAATAATCCTGCTGATTTCTCCACACTTCCTTCCCTCTGCGAGTGAGACATGTGAGAATTCAGTTTATTTGAATTGGAAGAGGAGACTCTGCACCCTGAGAGAGGCCACGGGAGGAAAAATCCTCTGTCAGGAGCTGCCGTGGGTTTGGAAATGGCTGCTGAAATGAGACTTTTCTTACTTTGAAACCTGGTTTTTTTAGCTTTGAAGTCCACTGGTGTCAGTGTAGGAGGGATATTTGTCTTCCCAGCTGTGTGAAAACACGTTGTGGCAGCGGTGATGTTCTGATAGGAGGCAAGAAAACTCCCTGTGTGAGGATGTTGCTGTTTGGAATGTCAGAAACATCGGTGTGACAATAAACTGATTTACTTCTCCTCACGACCACAGCAGGATTTCCCTGCTTTAAAGGGCCACTCTGTGTCAAAAAGGGAATGCCATTCCCTTTAAAGAGCTACGAATGTGCTTTATTAATTAGGGAAGAGGGTGTGTTTTCCCAGGAAGGAGCCGAGTTCGGTGACTCCGGGGTGGGTTCGCGCGGCCGGATCGTTGGAGCTTGGGGGGTTCTCCCGAGTTTTGCTCCTTATTTTGATTATTTTGATCTTCCACTCAGCTTTAGAGGCTTTCACAGGAGAAGGATCTGCCACCTCCTGCTCTCCAGCCCGGAACAAAGCTCTGCTGGAGGAGGAATTGGCTCTGCCCTGAGAGCCCTTGGACGGGAGTCGCTCCTCGCGTGATCCGTCTCGTCCGGAGCGCCGGAGCCGACGGGATAATAATGGACTCCCTTGGGCCTGCTGGGGCTGTGCCAGGAGGGTTTCCTTGGCACTACCATTCCTCAAGGAGCCCTGGATGGGATGTCAACACCACTGAAAGCTTCACACAGCCCGTCCTGAGTGCAGAGCCCGGAATGTGCTGCTCCTGCCAGGCCGTGCAGGGCGTTTTCCTCCTGCTCCTTCTGTTTAAATCTTCTTTCCCAGGCCTGAGTGGGCTCCTCATTCCAGGCTGTGCCTGTGCTGAGGGGGGGTGCAGAGCAGGGTTTAGGGGTGTTGAAGGAGGTGCTTTGGTTCCCACTGGTCAGGCTTGAAGGGAAGGACTGGGAAAGCCAAGCCCAGCTCCGGGAGCTGCCTCTGCCAGGAACACCTCGGGAATTCGGTGGGAGTTCCCGCCAGCCAAATTACGGGTGTCACACACTAATTGGAGGCTGGTAAAAGTTTAATAATTGTATTGCTTTGCCTTTAAGTAGTGGGATCCTGCTCTGGTGACTAATCCTGTTTAATAGTGACTGTCCTCGAGTGAGCACTTGGGAGAGAGCTCTGCAGTGACTGGGGGTTGTGCTTCAGATTCCAGTGCTTTGGGAAAAACAACTCTTCTCCTCTCTTGAGCAGCCACCGCTTTTCTGCTGCTCTTTCTGTGGAATGGGAGTGACATCCTTATGGATCCACACTTGGTGCTGTCCCCGTGGGAAGGCCAGGGCGGGAGGGATGGAGGACCCACATCTGACCTCCTGATTTTTGAAAAATTCCTTCTTGCAATTGATTTTTTTTTTTTTGGTGTTGGTCGATTAGTTGGTTCTGGTTTTTTTTGAGTTGGGTTTTGTTTGAGGAGGGATCTCCTAAGTGCCAGTGCTTTCATCAAGATCCCTCTCTTTGCTTCATCGTGCACAGTCATCGACCTCATCGCCCTGGTGACTTGGAATAGCATTTTCCCATCTGGAAATACATCATTACTCTGCAGGGTGAGGTGGTGCCAACTGGGTTAGTGCTCTGGAAGGCTGTGTTTAAGGGCAGGTCAGAGTTGCTGAACACTGTGTTTGATCACCAGATAGGGCAATAATTGCTCTTCACTTCTTTCTCCTCCCCTCCTTGCGTCTTGTTCAAGGATTTAGGATTTCATGAAAGCAAAGTAACTTCGGGTCTGGTTGGGCTGAACCAGGCTGGGCACCCCAAACTGCCTCTTAGGATGGTTGGAGAAGGTTTGGAGGAGAGTTCCCAGCAAGGAGTGCCTTGTGGCACTTGCCTTATGCTAAAAACTGAAGCCAAGAGAATGATTAAATGTTGGCACCCGAGAGCCATGAAAAGGTGGGCGACAGGAACTGTGTGTGGGACTAAAAGCCACAGTGACTTCCATTTTAGTCTCTTTGGGTTGCCTGCGTGGTTTTTGCCTTTATTTTTATTCCTGGGCTAAAACCAGGCTTGATTTGGAAAATCATCTGTCCACACTGCCCCGTGGAGAAAGTGCAAAGTGCCAGGACCGGGCGAGTGTTGGTGGGAAAGCTCTTGTAGGGCCGGACAGGCAGCTCCTGGCAGAGGGTTTTATCAGCACTCCCAGCTCAGATCAGTCCCTCTGGACCTGCAGGGAGGTGATGCTGTACCTGAATCAGGTGCTGAGTCACGGGGCTGTCACAGAGTTCAGTCATTTCCTGGGGAACTTTTCCGTGTGGTGGGAGAGGGGTTTGTGCCGGGGGTTGAGTCCCTGGGAGTTCCTGTCTGTGAGCAGGAGGTTTAGTCAGCAAAGGGAATCAGGAGTCCTGTGAGCAGGAGGTTTAGTCAGCAAAGGGAATTAGTCAGGGCACAATCACCTCTGTGGGGTTTTTTTCTTGCTCTGTTATCTTGCTTTACTCAGCCCATGAGTGCAGCTGGTTCTTGGGAACAGCGTTTGACACCATCTGTGTGTCCTCTGCAAACAGTTCTGGGGTGACAAACTGTGCAGCCTCTGAACTCACACAGTTCTCCTTGGCTGCTGATTAAAAATAGATGAAAACATCTCTCCTGAACACGTTTTGTGAAGTCCTGTTCGTGACAAAGCCTTGGGTTTGTGCCCTTTGTAGCACCCGGGAGGGAAAATGCATTTCCCCCCCCTCACGACAAAGATTTTTAGATTTAAAAGATTTTTAGGGGTTTTTTTTCCCCAGGATGGGGGTTGCATGCAAGATTTATTATTTGTGTGTGTGGGATTCAGCTGTTTATGTGCATGTGCTGCACGTAAGTTTTATGGGTAACATGTAAAATTTATGTGGCTGCACTTTGCAGTAGAATTACCTCCCGTAAAGTTGTCGGGTGATAGGATTTTTTTCCAGGTTGGAGGAGGCAGTTGAGCAGGGCTAGTGATGGTTTTGAAGGGTTTATCTCTGAGAGCTTTGGGAGCCCTTTTTTCAAAAAACATTTTACCTTTTGCAAAGGAAGATAGAAGAACAAGACAGAAGCTTTTCTGCTGCGGAGTTGGATGACGTGGATGCGGGGTGAGAAAACGTGACCTCGGAACCAGCTTTTTAACAAGGAGCTGGTGGCACCTCCACGAAAACTGGTCACCCCCAGCTCAGGGGGGAGGACAGAGAGCCCTGTCCTGAGCTCACCCACTTGGGTGATGCATCACATATGGCCTGGAAGATTATTGCTGGAAATACCCGGCCCAGACGGGTGACTCGAGGACAGAGGATCTGCTGCCGCTGCCAGATAAAGTCATTTCTTCAGGGGAGCTTCCAGGAGTTGGATTGATTGCTTCCAGTCAAAACAAGGCAGGAGAATTGTCAAGGTTTGAGGTGACCCTGGGGTGAAGAGCACCTTGTGACCCGAAACGACCCAGACATGGCACAGAAACCTCGTCTTGGGTCGCGTTCTTCGGGAAATAATAAACGTCGGGGTTTAAACCAGTTTTTAATCTGGTGAAACAAACGCTCCTAAGCCTCCAGAAAAAGGGGTTTTGGGAAGTGGAGAACAGAGTCCTCACAGTGCTGGGGCCAAGCCTGCTTGTTCTGTGTGTGTGTGAATTAATCTGGAGCTGATCTGTCTGTGAAACTTTTAGCACCGAAACTGTGGCAGTTTAATGCCGGTGCCCAACAAACGCAGCTTTGTGAGCAGGGCTGGGCTCTCAGTGCCCTATTCATGCTCCTGATGGGAACAGAATGGTGCTGTTAAAGGGGAACTGCAGAGCCAAACCCGTGCTCCTTGATTTGCTGACGTTTGAGGCTTTTTTTGGTGACAGACAGAGTTGAGAAAGGCATTTACTTCTTTCAAGAAATCACACTTTTTCTGGAAGGCTGTTGGTATTATCTCCCAGAAGGAAACCTGATATACAGCTTCACCCAAAGGAAGGAGGAGGAATCTTTGAAGATGCATCATCCTTTTGGCCTCAAACAGAACGAGGCAATTGTCTAAACTTGTCTCAAACGTAGGTTTTGTGCCGCAGTTGTAGCCAAAGAGTGGTAGGAGTGTAAGGCCATTCCACAGGTACAGCCTGTTTGAACACACAGCCTCAGGAAAAAAGGTTTAAATGTTGTGTTTTGGGCTGCTGGAGCCTGGGATTGAGATGTCCCAGCTTTAACCCTTGGAGAGAGAGTGAAGGATGTCCAGAAGGTGCCAGTCCTCCAGGAAAATCACAGAATCCCAGACTGGTTTGGGTGGGAAAGGAACTTAAAGCTCATCCAGTGCCACCCCCTGCCATGGGCAGGGACACCTTCCACCAGCCCAGGTTGCTCCAACCTGGCCTTGAACACTTCCAGGGATCCAGGAGCAGCCACAGCTTCTCTGGGCAACCTGTGCCAGGGCCTCCCCACCCTCCCAGGGAGGAATTTCTTCTGTAAGAAAGAAAAGCAGCTGTAAATACACAAATGTGTGACAACAGCATTGCTTACTGAGTGCTGGGCAGGTGGGTTTGTGCCCATTTTCTGCCCAGGCCTCAAGTGCACTCAGTCCTCACGTGGGGTTTCTCAGAGGTGCCTCCTGCCACTCCAGTCGCGCTTGAAACACGTTTTATCTGCAGCAAAAGAACGTTTTGGGCTTCCAGCAGCACTTCTGGGTTTCCCTGTCTCCTGGTCAGGGCCAGGTAATGACTGGGTAATCCAAACTCAAGCCCTGCAGACCCAGGCTGTGTGTTCTGTGCTTTCAGAGCAGGTCCGAGGTGATAAAACCACCCAAGGGGAGACGTTGCCTGTCCCGTGCCTGGAGATCAATGAGGCAACAGGCAAGAAAGGCAAAGTCATCAGGTCATTTCTAGGGTTGAGACGTGAAAAGCAGCTGTGGCAGTGCTCAGAAATAATGTCATTAGTTTTGTTATAACCTCATTATGGCACTTGCCCTCAGCAGAGTGGCTTGGCTGTGTTTTGGGGCAGGTGGAAGTACCAGAAGCGCTGCCACCATTCCCCACAAAGTGCTGGAAAACATCAACAGATTTTTTGTTGTTGTTGTTGGTTTTTTTCCCTTTAAGAGCACACAAACATGTTTTAAAACTGCACACAAACTGCTCTCAGATTGGAACCCTCCCCTTGCTCCAGCCCAGTGCTTTGCTGGGGAGATGCTGTTGCGCTACGTGATCGTTTTCCTTAATTTCTCCACTGTGGTAATTATGGTTTTGTTAGACAGTAAATGATTCAGTGCTCTCCTTCCATGGGGGAAGGGGGAGCAGGGATGTTGAAAGAGGAGCATTGTCTGAGCACAGCAGGATTAGCTGGTGTTACCACCTTGCACTGATTGAGCACCACTGGTGAGCAAAGATCATCGGCGCTAATTGCCGAAAAGCCGCCCTGGCGTCACCGGGCGCTGAGTGAGGCTCCCCGGGATCCGGAGGATCCGGAGGCTCCGGAGGCTCCAGGCTCCTCTGCTGCAGGATTTGAATACAGGTGGAACATCCAGGCTGCCCAGGTGCCCCTTCCCTTGGCTCCCCTGGGCTCTGCCACCGCGAGGTCGAGCCTTTCTCTGCCGCTCCCGGGGATCGGAAACGTCCCGGTTGGGTTTGAGGATCAGTTCTGGATTTTCCCTCGGGAAACTGGGAGAGTCAGATAAAAATATTAACCTCAGGATCCATTATTTTTTGCATTTTTCCAGAGAATTCTGTCTCTCAGGTGTGCACTTGTGTAATCCCAAACAAGCAGGGCCTGGTGGGTTCCGTCACGGAGGTGTCGGCAGTCGGGATTATTGTCCGGGCATTCCACGTGAGGAAAATCCCTGTTCCTTGGTTGTGTCTGCAAAACACAGATGTTGATTTCTGTCCTGAATCCACAGAAGGGCATCTCAGGTGTGTTTGCAAGACCTGCTGTGTCGTGCAGAGTAGGATTTCTTTACGTTCTTCTTTTGAAGCCGTCGGAGGAGCAGGAGAAGGTTTCTCACGTGTTGGGATGAGTGGTGAGGGTGGGGGTAGGTAGAGCTTTGCTTTGGGTGGGAGGGGAAAAACTCTGAATTTGGGTAGTACAGTGAGGGAAATGGTTGTGTGTGGAGCTGCTGAAGTGGATTGTCCAGCGTGGTTTGACAGGCTGAGAGAACTGGGCAAGAGAAGGTTGTGTGGAGACCTCACAGCCCCTTCCAGGCTCTGAAGGGGCTACAGGGAAGTTGGAGAGGGACTGGAGTGGCAGGGTGAGGGCAAATGGGTTCAAACTGTCAGAGATAAGGTTTAGATTGGATATTGGGAAGAAATTCCTCCCTGGGAGGGTGGGGAGGCCCTGGCACAGGTTGCCCAGAGAAGCTGTGGCTGCCCCTGGATCCCTGGAAGTGTCCAAGGCCAGGTTGGAGCAACCTGGTCTAGTGGGAGGTGTCCCTGCCCATGGCAGGGGGTGGGAATGAGATGATTTTGAAGGTCCCTTTCAACCCCAGTGATTCAGTGGCTGGGGGTTGTGTTTACACCTGCCCTGGCCCGGGGTTACCTGTGGAGGCTGAAGGCGACGGTGCCGTCACTGCAGCAGTGACAGGAAGGAAGAAGAGCCTCTTCCTCCCCCCCAGCAGCAGCTCAGCTCGTTGTCATGTGCTCTCCAAAACACCCTGGAGCTGCTTCCCTTTGAGCAGAACCCCCATTTCCTGCGTGGGGCCCCCTCAGCTCGGGGAGGCTCCGCTCAGGACACAGATAAATATAGACTGACCCCAACAGCCATGGCTGGGGCTGGGAGGGAGCCAGGAGGGCGTCTCAGCACTGTTTGTGTTTGTGATTTCTCCCCCAGGAGTGAACAAACACCGTTGGAAAGCAGAGTTGTCAGCTCTCACTGGTTCCTTTTTAGTGCCCTGTCTTGTATCTGCCTGGAGAGGGGTCGTGGTTCCCAGGGAGGATCCCCCCCAGTGCCACGGGGTGTTTGGAGGGTGGGAGTGGGGTTGGTGGTTGAGCAGGTGTGTGTTGGAAGAGCAAATGGTTCTGGGGACTGTCCTGGTGCTCTTCCTGTGGCTGCAGTGTGTGATATTCCATGAGGAAGTCCACGTTCGTGTCCAGGTCTCACCGTTTCCCGTGGATCAGCGGAAAAGGAACAGGGTGAGAGAAAAACTTCTCCTTTGGTGATTCCTCAGTTTCTGTCTCGGTGGACTGGCCCCGAATTTGGACTGTGCATGACCAGGGAGAAGAGGTTTTATGCCATAAATTCATTTTTGGGTGTCAAAAGGACGTTGCTCCCTCCCAGGACTCGGGATGTCACCGGGGCAGGATAGTTGTGGCTGCAGGAATCACATCATCCTGTTCATGAGGTGAATCTGCACACGAGGTTTTTCCCCAGAGGACAATCCCTGTGTGTTGCTGCAGCTTTTATTTCAGGTGATGGTGTTTTGGTTGGCACTCTGCAAAAGAACTCAGATTTCCCTCTTTCCCTCTTACTTTCAATCCCTGCCTAATTCCACTTCAGGAGGGCTGGTCTCAGAGTTGAAGCTTTATGTTTTCTAACCCTGTGCAGGTGTTTGAGACCATCACCCTGTCTGTTAAAACAACAATTGATTTATTTCTTTATATTCTAACAAACTCTACCTGGAGATCAGCACTAGGAAGACCCAGCACTGCCGGGAATTCCCAGGAATTCATCACCTTTATTTCTGTTGCTGGAGTTTTGCTCGTTGGAACTTTCCTGCTCTTGCCAAATAGCATTAGGCTTTTATTTTTTTTTTATTGGCTTATGCTCAGAAAATCCTTTTTTCAGCAGCAGTGTCAGTGATCTGCATCACGAGGCCGGTTCAGTTACGAGCAGGGTTCTGCCCTGAGTTACCTTCTTGTTTCTCAGTAGTATCTCAACTCAGCTTCAGATTTCCCAGTGCCAGTCTGGGAACCGTTTGCATTCCAGTGAGGATGGGTTTGTTTTATTGGTGGGATATTAGTGTGGAATTAATGAGGATTTTCTGCTTCCCAGCAGGTGAGACTGAAATGGATGCTGCCAGGACTTATATTTAAAGTTCTTATTTGTTCATAAGGTACTTGGATTATTTGTATGTGTTGTATTCCTTAGTAATTCCAACCATTTTCCATGGCAAGTGTTTCATTATATACGTAGAGTTGTAACCACCAATGTCAAGAGTCCAATTAAATCTTGTGGAGAAATTAATCACGAAATAACAAGCTCCAAACAAACCCGTGGGTTGGATTATAGGGAGAAATCCCTCCCCTCTCCATGCAGGTGTGTTTTCCTGCAGTGTCCATCCCCTGGCTCCCTGTGCCTCCCAAAGGAACTGGGTGTCCTGGGGGCAGGGCAGGGAGGGGATTGTCCCAAGCTGGGGCAGCCTCACCTCAGACCTGGGGGCACTTTGGGCACCACGAGGTAAAAAACATATAAAGCTGTTGCAGAGGGGTCCAAAGGAGGGACACAGGGATGGGGAAGGGTCTGGAGCAGCAGCTGAGGGCACTGGGTTTGTTCAGCTGGAGGAGACTGAGGGGAGACTCCTCAGGGGCTGCAGCTCCGACCTCTGCTCCCTGTGAGCAGGGACAGGACCCAGGGAAGGGCTGGAACTGTGCCAGGGCAGGGTCAGGCTGGATCTCAGGGAAAGGTTCTTCCCCCAGAGGGTGGCTGGGCACTCAACAGACTCCCCAGGGTCTCTACCAGAGCTCCAGGAGAGTTTGGACAACGCTCTCAAGGACAGGGTGGGATTGTTGGGGTGGGATTCTGCAGGGCCAGGATGGGCTGGAAGATCCTTATGGGTCCCTTCACACTCAGGAGATCCCCTGATCCTCTGAAAACTGTCTCTGCAGATGGAGAGGCAGAGCTGGGCAGAGCTGGTGGGGTTTGGAGCTCCTGCAGTCGCTCAGCACATCGTGCTTGGGCACTTTGGGAGCCCTGGTTGGGGTGTCCCTCTGCCCTGGCAGGTACCTGTCCAGGCAGCTGGATCAGCATTACCTGAGCCCTGCTTTGCAGTCAGGCATTAAAATTCCTGCTTTGCTTGGCATTCCAGTGCTTCGTGGACATTCTCCCTTTCAGCTGCTGGATTTGTTTGGGCTTGTCAGGGCCTGACTCCGGCGTAGGGTGAGGAGTGAGATAAAGTTCTGGGTGCAGACACACACCCTGCCCTGAGCAGCACGAGCCAGAGAGACAGGGGCTGCTTTGGGTTGGAAGGGACCCTAAAGATCATCCAGTTCCAAGGCTCTACTGAGCACAGGGACACCTTCCACTAGCCCAGGTTGCTCCAACCTGGCCTTGGACACTCCCAGAGGTCCAGGGGCAGCCACAGCTTCTCTGGGCAACCTGTGCCAGGGCCTCCCCACCCTCCCAGGGAAGGGGGTTTTTTGCTGATATCTAATCTCTGGCAGTTTGAAGCCACTGAGTCCCACTCCAGCTCTGGAACTCCTGCTCTGGGCATTCCAAGTGCCACTGGTGTTCGAGTGCCCAGCACAGAGGAGTGGAGTCCATTCCCTTTCCAAGCATTCCACAGATCACCTTTGGAAGCAAACTGGGCAGCCAGCTGGAATGTTTGAGCAGAGACACTGGTGCTGCTGAGAGGCTTAGATCCCTGTAATCCCCTTTTGTGCTGTGGCCCCCCCCAGCTCAGGCAGGAGGATCCTGCTGGGAGCAAAACCCCGTGGCTGGTGCTGTTCCCTCCCAGCAAAGAAAACATCCTGTTTGTGATCACTCACTGCTTGTCATCGTGGAACTGTGGCTTGATTTTAGGCTGATACCAAATAATTCTGTGTTTTCTTAGTGCTGTGTTTGATGGCTCCCCATCTTTGGGGCCCCAGAGATAAGAGGTTGTAAGTGCTGTGAAAAGGCTTGAAACGCTGCAGGGCTTTTTTTTTTTTTTGTTTTAATCCCTTCAAGGTTTCAGTTCTTTCTTGTGGTTCTGATGTAACGTGAGAAATTAAAACAAAGGACAGCAGCCAGATGGTGCATCTCCAGGATCAGACAGATTAGGGTTTTTTTAAAAAAAAAAAGGGAAAAGTTTACAAATACTTTATTCTGTCCTCTGGAATAGTCACTTTAGAGGGGATTCTCCTCCTCTCTCTGCTCTTGTGAGACCCCACCTGAGTCCTGCATCCCTCCATCCCCACCTCAGGTTTTGGAGGTGCCCTCAGTAGCTCCTGCAGGGGACTGGCTTGGTTTGCTGAAAGCTGTTCTCTGATGAGTTGAAGGTGAGGCTCCAAATTTGCACTTTGGCTGGGAATTCCTCCCCTTTGTTCGCCCAGGTTGGCTCTGTGGTTACAGAACATTTTCATGCACTCCCAAGTTTCCCTTTTTAGGTTTTCGTTGCTTTGATATTCCATCTAGATAGCTGCTCTGATCCGAGTTATTGCATTTAAATAGTGGATGGTGCAGATCTCTGATCCCAAGGGAAACTGCAGTAAGTTCTGTAACGTGGAGCTTTGAAATCCTAATGTCCTTGGATTTGCTGGGTTGCAGCTTTTCCTCAACTGTGTTCAGGTGAAACCTTCGTGGCACTGGAAAGAGAAGCAAAGAGAGCTCAGGCTGAAAAATCCCAGTGTGATGAAACGATTTTTGTCTGCTTGGTTTTAGGGGACATCACACAGAAGGGGTATGAGAAGAAGAGAGCAAAGCTGCTGGCTCCATATGTCCCCCAAACCCAAGGTAGGTCCTTGTTCCATCTGGCATCGGGATTTTGTGGAGCTGTGACATTCAGGGGCTCTGGGGAGTGGCTGTGGAGCACCAAGATCCCTCTGCCAGTTCTGGGTTGTTCTGTTCCATGTGTGTTCTCTGGGCTGATAATCCCACTGTGGAGGTGTGGGGATACAGGATTTTGCCTGTGGTTCCTGTGGAACTCCAGGGATTCCTGGCAACTCCAGAGCTTCTGAGCGTGGTCTGTGCCGTGTCCTTCAGCCACCTTAACTCCTCCTTGCAGAAACAGGAGGGTTTTCATGATTTCTTGCTTTATTTTGCTTTGGTCCCATCTGTTTCCTTGGGTTCAGAGCTCCTGGGCAGCTCAGCTCGTTGGATGTGGGATAATTACATATAATTGTGAGCTGAAGGACGTGGCTGAACGTGTGTCTGATCATTTCTGTGGGGCTGCTCACCCACAATTGTTGTGTCACTGATCTGCTGAGAGGTTTAACCATTAACAGCTGATGTGTCTGGTTCTTACTGGGTGTGATGGGGAGTCCTGAACGGACCTACTGGAATTTCCCAAGTCTGAGCTGCTGCCAAAAAAAAGATAATTAATGAAGAGTGAAGGCTCCCAGTGCATTTATTGCCCATCAGCACCACAGGACTGGGGGGGAAATGACAGCAGCTCCCTTCAGGCACTCGATGGTGGAACATAAAACTGTCATGTGGCAACTTCCAGACCCTTCCACGCTGGTTGGTGTCATTCCTGCTCTCCAGCCCTGCTGGTTTCAGGTTGGATTTGGTCGTGAGTTCACTGAAAGCTGGGACCTGTTCCCTCATCCGAGATAAAAATTGGGTTTTCTACACAAAAGGTCGGTGTGTTCTGCCAGAGCCACGTGCTGGAAGGGAGCAAGGCAAGCAAAAATTGTAATTTAGCCTTCAGACTGGAGATTTTGTTACAAATGAGGGCTGCTCCCTGGACTGGGATGTGATGGGAATCTTGGAGGCTCGGTGGCTGCCTTTGTGTCAAATCCGTTTCTCTGTTTTAAAGAACCCAGCAAGTGATATATAAATGACTGATCCCTCTTTAGAAGGATTTGTTGAGTGGGTTTTTGGAGTCCTCAGGCCAGTGATTGTGCCCGTGGGGATCCCGGGAGCCTCGGGAGGAAACGTGGGATCCTTTGGTGGCTCCGGAGCCTCTTGGCAGCTCTGCCCTTGTCCCGGGCCTGGGCGAGGCTGGAGATGCCACAATCCCGGGCCCCTCGTTCCTGGCACTGCCCAGGGGTTGGGTTTGTCTCAGAAAACCCTTAATTAGGAGAGGAGGAAAGCGTTTGGCAGGACTGGGAGATTAATTGAGAGCTCGGGGAGCTGCACTCGGAGCTGGAGTCCAGGCCCAGGCCAGGGATGGTGGAGGTCACCAATTAACACAGAGCTTTAATTGCCCTTCCTGCTCAGCCCCCCAGTTTTTCCTCCCATCTCACACCCAGCTGCCCCAGTGTCTGGGAACCTCCTGTTGTAAAGATCCTGGGGAAGTCGTGCGTGAGGGATTGGGAATCGGGTCACCTTGGTAATGAGGGGAAAATTAATTTACTCCACAACAACAACAACAACAACAACAACAAAACCTGCTCAGTGCTGGCTCCCAGCACATCCCAGTTCTCCCAGCACCGTCCTGGGGTTGGCTCAGGGTGTCTCCATTTGGTGGACGGGAGGTGACACATCAGAGGGATCATTGAGGAGGTTCCTCCTGCTGAATCCCTGCTCCATTCACGGCCTCTGGCAGCTGCCTGGTTGTTGTGGAGGGGAGGCAGCACAGTTCATTGCCCAGAGATGGATTTTCTTCCTGCAATGTGTCCACTTTTGTCCGTGGAACTTGCTCTGGTGAAGGAACTGGGCATGGACAGAAGTGCTGCTGCTGCTGTCACTCGGTGGGAACACGACAGAGTTTGTTATTTCAGTGTTTCATTCCATAGAATCATGGAATATCCCGAGCTGGAAGGGGCCCACGAGGTTCAGCAAAGTCCCACTTTTTGCCCTGAAGTCGTGGCATTTTGGGAAAGAAGTGTTATTTTCTGTGCTTCCCTGTGGGCTGACCTGTGTTCCCTGTCCCAGAAGGTCCTTCCTGCCCCCCCCCCCAAATCCAGCAGGAAAAACTCTGCTGTGAAGTTTTGCCGTTTATTTTTTAATTCTTTTCTCCCCCTGCCTTTGAGCTTTGTGTTATTCCAAAGGGGAATAACTGGGGGGGGACGGACCTGGTGGGTGTCCCTGGGTTCTGGGAGTGTGTTCAGGCTGCCCTGGAAACCCTGGCTACTCCAATTTGGTGATTTCCATGGTTTTTTACAGGCATGTAGCTCGAAAAAACCCTTTTTCCAAGGAACAGCCAGTCCCAGAGCAGCAAATGGCAGAGTAACAGGTTTGGCTGCTGCTTCCTTGGGCATGTGGCACTTGCTGTCCTCGTTATTAATGCAAACATTTATCCTTGTTGATCTTCCAATGATTCAGTCTCTGAATCTCCAAACACGGGGATCACAAAACAGTCAGTCCTCATTAGAATCCGAGGGCGATTCCCGAACCCACAGCATCCTTCAAAAAGCCAGTGAGAAATAACGAACATAAATAATTCATTTTTTCATCTCTCTCTGCCGTGTTTGCCACGTTCCTGCCGGCGGAAAGCAGGATAATTCCGAGGGGAACGTGGAATAAATCACCTGTCACCTGCCAGGCTCGGCTCCCTCGTGCTGCTTTGTTGTGCAACCATCAGTGATTTACACTTTCCCCTCCTCTGAAGGGCTCTGGTGAGGCCACTGCAACATGTTATTATGTCAGAGCAAAACACTGAAACAAAGAGCCTGTTCTCGTGTGTCATGTCACTTCCAGGCACCTTTGATCCCTTCCTGACTGGAATGTCATGTTTGCCCTGTGATGCCCCACAGAGAGATGAGAGGCTTTTTGCAAGACTTACGAAAGAACCGAATATGGATTTAATAATTCACGTTAAAATAGTGTTAAATCTGCTGCTGACATCTAGTGGGTGCCTGAATTGGTAAATACTCGGGTGATCAGGAAACGTGATGAGGCTCTTCTGGCTCAGCTGGTGAAGTTGTGTTGCCCTTGGATCAAAACAAAACCCTCTGGGGCTGGGTGAAGGCAAATAAATGCTGCAGAGGTGTCTGTTTAGCTCCCTGTTGTCACGGGCAAAACCAACTTTTCCTGGGTGATAAAGCCCCACACTTGGTGAGCTGAAGGGAGCCAGGACTGGCCAGCTGGAGGTCTCTTTGGGTTTGTAATTAGTGGGGACAGCAAAGGCTCTTGCTGCTGGTTTATTATTGGTTTTTCCAGTCAATAATGAGCTGGTCACTGGGACGTGGAGTGACAAAGCAGCTTCCCAACATCCATGGCAAAGCGGGGTTTAGAAAAAGCTCCTTTTATCTCCTGCTCCCTGTTTTCCAGGGGTTGATCCAGCGTTACAGAAGGAATCCAGACCACCTCAGATGCCCCCTCCATCCGCAGCTCCAGCCTCAGCATCCTCCTCCTCCTCCTCCTCCTCCAAATTCCACCGCGCTCGCTCCGGGGGAGCCCGAGATGAACGGTATCGCTCCGGTAAGGGCAGGGCAGGAGCCACCTGGGCCCCTCCTCGTGGGGAGGAACATGCTCTGTCAAATCAAAACAACCAAAATTATTATTCCACAACTCGCTGGGGTGGTTCCCTGTAAAGAAACATCAGACCCGTGGGGCTGCAGCTGCCCAACCAGAAAGAATTATTATTAAAGCGAAAAAGCAAATAATTTGTTGCCACCTCCCGAACTCCTACCCCGCTTCAGGAAGGGGCAAGGTGGTGGCACCCGTTTTTTTTATCTCCACCTGGTTTTGTTTTTCACTTTGCAATAGCAAGAATTAACATTTTCCTCTCGATGTGGGCAAATTAAGCTCATCAGGTCTCCCTTCCCCATCGTATCCCCCCCGTTCCGTGGAGCGTTAGGAGAGCCCAGTTTGGGCTCTGCAAAAGCAAAATTAAAATACATCAGTCTGAGAAGTGAATGCAGGTGAGCTCTCCCTGGCCATGGCAGGTTTTTAACAAGTTGATTCCTCCTCACCAGTGGTGTGTGTCTTCCTTTAAAGAGCTCTACAGAGGGGTGGAAGCCTCAAGTCCCAGCCTGCTTCAGTTCCTAATCAGCCTGCATTTACAACCACACTTAAACTTCCAAGATTTACATGAAATCTGATTCCATTTGGGAACAGGAGGTTTTTCCTAAACCAGACAACTGTCAGTGCACAGCCCCAGGTGCACCTGGGGCTGCACACCCTCGGTGCACGTTCAAGCTGTGCACAGGCATATTTTAGGATAATCCTTGGCTGAGGGGAAAGAGCTGGTGGGGTTGAGGTTTCTCTGAAAGTTGCTGGTGACACAAGGGCATAATGACTAATCCAGAACATTCCAGGCTAAAAAAAAAAAGCCCTGCCTTCAGCTTGCCAAACTTCAGGAACCCTTCCTGTCCCCAGATATCCACACAGAAGCGGTGCAGGCGGCGCTGGCCAAGCACAAGGAGCAGAAGATGGCCCTGCCCATGCCCACCAAGCGACGCTCCACGTTTGTCCAGTCCCCAGCAGATGCCTGCACTCCCCCAGGTGAGCCTTGGGAAGGTCCAGGGGCTCAGCAGCAGCCAAGCCCAGGGGCTGCAGTGGGCTGAATGTTCCAGCTCTTCCCACACCGGGAAGAGACTCCCACACTCTTCGTCCTGGAGCTCTGTCAGGGCTGGGGAAGGGGCTCCTCTTCCAGGAGTTCTTGAAGAACCACCTGGTGGGATTTTTGGGGTGTCCTCTGCAAGGCCTGGGGTTGGACTCAGATGATCCTTGTGGGTCCAGCTCTGAGTATTCCATGGATATGATTCAGGCTGGCCAGGCCTGCACCGAGGCCGGCTCTGCTTCTCTCACTCCTGTTTCTGCTGCATAATTCACATCTTGGTTTCGTTAAGGTTCAGTGCTCAGCACACACAGGAGGAGGATTTGCAGTGATGAACATTTCTGGGCAAGGACCTCGGAGGGGTCTGGTGGGATTCCAGCCTTGCAGGACTTTTCCCACCCCTCCCTCCCTGTGTAGTGGCTGCAGCAGAATCCCCCCCCCCTTGGATAACGTGGTGTCTGGTGTGGTGCACGTGCAGCAGACATGGATAACCCCCTGTTTTCCAGCAGCTGGAATGCACTGGCTTCCAAACGAGTCCGTGTGGTTTTCTGTGTCCTGTCTCATCGTGCAGAAGCATCGCAGCCATTTGGATGGGCAGAGTCATCCAAATGTTATGAATTCCCATCTCCTGGGGGGATTCATATCCCTGAACCCGCTCTGCTGGGCCATGTCGCTCCTCCTCCTCCTCCTCCTCCTCCTCCTCCTGCTCTTCCTCCTCCTCCTCCTCCTCCTCTCTACCTCCTGCTTTATCACACTTCCTTCTCTCCCTTCCTCTCTCCTGGGGGCTGGTGCATGTTCCTGGTGTCTGCTCTGGGGCTCAGCTCTGTGCTCACTTGTCCAGGACTGCAGCACATCCCGAGCTGGGGGTGTCACGTGGATAAAGGTCAGCATTTCCAGCAGGGCTGGATTCAGTCCCACTCCACTCCCTTCCACTCTGGCAAGTGGGTAGAACATCATTTGATAGTTCAATTTACCACTTGAGTGTAGGCAGAAAATCACTTTTGAGAGCACCTAAATTTTAGGCCAAAGCCACTCAAGTGTTTGTATTTAGCACCAGCATCCCAAGTGCTGAGTGCTGGCCCCATGATAAATAACTCCTGAGTTCACAATTGGGGGGCAGCCGAGGTGTCCGTGCTCTGGGACGCACAGGAACAGTTCCTTGTTGCAGATTTCTCTGTTTTGTTTTGGGGCTGGGCTTTTTGTTTGTTTTCTGAGGTTGAAAGGGCCCCATTTAGAGCCCCAGACAAAAGCATTTTCTGCTGCGGCCTTGGCACGGCCGTTCCCTGAGTTCTGCTTTGTTCCTGGGAGTTTGCTCTCTGCCACAAGGACACTGAGCCCTCACTTCCCAAGCTCAGAACTAGGCAAAGCAGCTTCTGATATCGTGGAATATGAAGGGAAAAGTAATGAGGGATAAATCCTAGGCTTGGAGAAGCCAGGGGAAGGGCGTTGCTTGAGGTGAATCGAACAGGGGTGAGTGCGTTCCCTCCTGCTTAATGGTGCAAAACAGACCCTCTGTGAAAGCCTGTTGATATATGTGATTGGAAAGAGCATGTTCAGTGCCATGTGCTTTTCCCCTAAGCAGTTAGATTTTCTCTCTGCTTCCACACAGACACGTCTTCCGCCTCCGAGGACGAGGGCTCGCTCAGGCGCCAGGCCGCTCTCTCTGCTGCATTGCACCAGAGCTTACAGAATGCTGAGTCTTGGATCAACCGATCTGTTCAGGGGTCATCCACATCCTCATCAGCATCCTCTACACTTTCCCATGGAGAAGGCAAAGGGACCAGTGGGTCACTAGCTGATGTATTTGCCAATACTCGAATAGGTAGGAGCTGGGTGCCGACAGAACCGGTCGCTTCGAGTTCAGACTGTGTTGATAAAGCTGGAGTTGTCCATTCCCACGGGGAAATTCAGAATGAGGGTTTAGCTGGTGTTGGTGGAACCTACCAGGGCTGGTTGGAGTCCCAGCAGCACGTTGTGGTTTTTTTCCTTCAGAAGATTCAAGGCAGTTGGAAAAGGGGCAGCGGGAGCAGGAGCCTCTGGAAGCAGGGGAGGCTCCAGGGACAGCGTGGGCAGAGCAGGAGGCACAACCTCTGTGCTGTGTTGCTTTGTGTCTACTGTTCTCAGGAGCTCCTGTGGGCCCAAAGTGGCTTTTCCATCCCTGTCCCAAATTCCTTGGGGTGTCTGTGCCCGTGGAGTGGAGAAGTGCTGTGTTTGCCCATCCTCATCTGAGCCCCAAGGGTTTATTGTCTGCCTTAGATCAGGAAAGGGAAAGAGCCAAACCCAGCCTTGTGTGTGTGAACAAATGAACCTGCCCTTAAAAAAAAAATAAATGGGTTGATCAGAGTAAAGCTTCAGCCCAGCTCTGCCCTGACTGGCTGAGGAACAACCAGAGCATCCAGGTACTGAGGAGACGGAGCAGAATCTACAGATCTGGATCCCCCAGGCTCAGTTTTCTGAGGCTCTGAGGTGCTCCTTTGCTGCTGATGCTTCTGTATGAAATGGCCAAGTTTGTTTTTTTTGTTTTTGCTCTGTGTTATGTTTTTGTCCTTTTTTTAGCTGCTGGGGAGGGAATTCCTGCACCTGTAGGACGTGTCTGTATTCCATGTGCTCTCTGCTTCTGCTTAACTGGTTTGGGGGCAAGCAGTGCATAGAAGTGCTGGTGGTTTGGACTGTTTCAACTTATTTGTTTTGGTTTTTTTATTGCCGTTATTTTTGTCTGTTCATTTGCTGGGATGCAAACTGTTTCCTGAAATGGAAAACTGAGGAAATTGCCCATAAAATGTAGTCGATATAATGAATGTCTTTGAAGCAGAGGGGCTGCTTTTAATTGGGGAATGCAGAAAGCCACGTTACCTTTTGTAATGAATTAAGGTAATACAGCTTTTCACCCACAGAATATCTACTGTCTAATCTAATTAGTGTTTTATGCACAGTAGAAGCTTTAAATCTGTGTCAGAATTATGTTTGCCACATTCACCCCGTGTTCACAGCTGATTTAAGTGAGCAGAGCTCTCACACAATTCCGTGCATCTCTCTGGAGAGAGAAATAAAAAGTCCTGCAGATTGTTTGGATTGCACAAATCCAGGTCCTTCTCGGTGATCTGAGAAGTGCAGTGCTTGAGGAGTGTTTCTTGCCACTGTATCTCCAAAGGGATGCAGAAATGGGTCGGTTTTAATCCCTGGAAAAAAGGGAAATCAACACAGAACCAACCACAAAACCCTTTCAGTGGGAATTATGTAGGATCTGGCTCCAGGCTCTCTGAGCTTCGAATTTGTTGGGTTTTTTTTTCCTTTGTAAGCACCAGTTGCTGGTGCTGTTAAGCCAGAATAGAATATTCTTGCCCTCTCAGATGACTGAACCCGCTGGGTCGTGTAAAGAAATCCCACATAAGCAAAAAGCCCTTTATTTAAGAGAGATTTCACTGGAAAATTCCTGCAGGATGCACTTCCAGCCTCATCTCCAAGGCAGGACAGTGTCTTGCACCTTCAAGCAGCTCACACTGTTTGTGGGGTTTGTTCTGTCAGTGCTGGGCAGGCTCTGTAACCACCCAGCTGGAAGGAATTGAAACCCAACTCGATTTTTGCTGATCTGCTTTGGTCAAACTCTCTCTCACGTGGTTTTGTTTTTGAAAGCCCTGACTGACAAAAAAAGCTAAATAGTCAAATTCTAGCAAGAGGAACCGGTGCATAGGTGAGGGAGGGGTTTGTGCTGGGCTTTGGAGATTTCAGAGCTCACGTGAATCTCAAACTTTTATATTTCTTTTATTTTGTAAATTTTTTTTTTTAAAGTACAGAACGTCACAAGACTGAGCTTCAAGGTTTAGAAACCAAGAACAGGAATCCTACTTTGCTGAACCACTTTCCTGACGTGGAGCCTTTGGCTTTTGGTTTTTCCAGAGCAGATAAATGTGCTTCACATTTAGGGGTCAGAGTGTTTGGCGTTAATAATTAAACAGACATCCGACCCCTTAAACCCTTAATGTTGGTGACGGGTCACTGGCAACTTTTTTGCTTGTTCCACCTGATTTAAAAGGAGTATTTAACCGATTTCTTCCCTCTTTTTAGAAAATTTCTCAGTTCCCCCAGATGTCACAGCAACTACCTCCACCCCCTCGGCCCGGCCGGCGGCGATCGACCTCCCTCCCTCTGGAATTGTGAAGGGGATGCACAAGGGATCCAACCGCTCCAGCCTCATGGACACTGCTGATGGTAGGGAGGGAAGGGCAAAAAGTGACAAATGCACGAGTGGGGCTGATTGTTTTGGAAAGATTTTTGTCCCAGAGTCCCCAAAAAAGGGAAACGAAAGGACGGAATAATGTAATTCCGGGCTCCTGGTTGAGCTCCCGTGGAGCTGAGGATGCTCCAGGCTGGCTGAGTGAAGGCTTTGTGCAGGAGGTGACACTGGTGTCCTGGTGTGTCCCCTCTGCTGAGGAAAATCAGGATTTGGAAGGGAAGAAATGCTTTAAAAAACGAATCTCTGTTAATGGCGTTTTCTGACCAGAGTTAATACAGAGCTGATGCAAAATTAATGCCCCTCCTGCACTGGCACAGCTTTAATAACAGAAACCAGGAGCTGAATGAGTGGGTGCCCTGCACTGGGAGGAGCTGAGGTGTAAGTGTTTGTACCAGGCACAGGAAGAACACTTTTATTATTGGCCCAAATCTTCCCCTCCAGGTGTCCCTGTGAGCAGCAGAGTCTCCACCAAAATTCAGCAGCTGCTCAACACCTTGAAAAGGCCCAAAAGACCACCCCTGAAAGAATTCTTTGTGGATGATTTTGAAGAAATCGTGGAAGGTAATGGCACAAGTAATGGTTTTGTTCATCATTTGTTACTGTTACACCTGCAAAGAGCTGAATTCATTTGTGCCCTGGTTGACTCTGATTCAGTGTTTGCAGCAGCCTCCGTGAAGAGTCTGACACAAAACCAGTGTTTGAAGTAATTTACTTGTTCTGCTGAGCTCTGGGGGACCTCCTCAGCACTAAACTTCTTAAGAAAACTATTTAAATAGGTTTTTGAAACCCCTTCATTTGCTTAGGCCACGTTAATTAATTAAGGGATTGTCCTTACTGGAGGTTTCATCCCAGCCATTATTTCTGTAAGGTTTCCTTTTCTCCACCTCTGTGTTCCTGCCCTCACTTGATGTGTTGAACACCTTTAAACAGCTCCCTGGGAGAAGACTGCTCCCCATGGCTTGTTTTGGGCAGAAACAGGCTGGGCTGGGGGGTTTTTAAATGCTGAAAACGTTTGTTTTCAGTGTCTTCCCAGCTCAGCCGTCGGGTGACGGGTGGGAAAGGAGTGGGAATATTGTGTTTGGGTCGTGTTGGAAACATTCCAATATATCTACTGGAAGCAGTGTTGCATTTTCTCAGTTCCCCAGCCCGACCCCAACCAGCCCAAGCCCGAGGGCAGGCAGATGACCCCTGTGAAGGGGGAGCCCCTGGGAGTGGTTTGTAACTGGCCTCCTGCCCTGGAAGCAGCTCTGCAGCGCTGGGGGACCACCCAGGCCAAGTGTCCCTGTCTGACAGCCCTGGATGTGACAGGAAAACCCGTTTACACCCTCACATACGGTGAGTGGGGCCGAGCCCTCCCTGCCCCTGCCCTGGGAGCAGCAGTGGGGACAGCACAGGGTGGGGAAGGGGCTCCCAAAAACCTCCCTGGCCACACCAGGGGGGGAGAGCAGCCAGGGACAATCCCAGTATTGTCCCTTTAGTAGTCTGTATAAGAGCAGAGTAGTATGATCTGTCAAAACCAAGACAGTTACAAGCTAAGCTGATAAGAAATGCTGAAGAGAGAGCTGGGAGGGGGGAAATATAATGATCCTAGATGAGAAACTTTGAAAGTGGTGGGTTACTTCTGATGGTCAGAAGCAGTCTGACCTTCACTTGGTATACACTTCCCTCCATAAGGAAATCTGGAGGGCATTAGCAGTTCTGGTCACTCTAAATATTTGTCTTTCTGTCATGGACTATATTCTAATCCTTTCCATCAGCTGTGGGAGTTAAACCAAATAGAATGTATAAATGATATCCACTCAACCCTTGCACTGGTGTGCAGTGACCACTGGTTGCCCAGCTTTTCAAACTAAGAAAAGAAATCAAGATGAAATAAAAAGTTTAGTCCCTGAGAACTGTTCCCCTGTGCTGGCTGGTTTGGAGCTGTGCAAGTCCCTGTTCTCTTGTGTTCCAGGCAAACTGTGGAGCAGAAGTCTCAAGCTGGCCTACACCCTGCTCAATAAACTGGGGACCAAAAACGAGCCTGTGTTAAAACCTGGAGACAGGGTAATCACTTTGGGGCTGCCTGCTTCTCCCTCTGGGGTTTTGGGGGGGGCTGTAATTTGCCACAGGCACCGGGATCTTGTGTTCTTTGCACAGCAGTTCCCTGATCCCAGGGACAGGCTACTGGGGAAAGGAATTCCTGTAATTCTGCAGTGGCTCTGGCTCCTCTGGGAGCAGCTTTTTATCTCTGGACTTTGAAATACATCTGAGGCAGAGCTCTGCAGCTCTGAGAGAGACCCAGGGTCTGATCTCTGTGTTTTGGCTGTGTGAGCAACCCTCACACGTGAGGACACGTGGGAACAGTGACCTGACTCCCATGAGGAGCTCAGGCCCATTCCATGCCTTCTGTGGGAGGAAAAAAACGTGAAAAAGCACAAAGTTTCCCGAGTTTTAGTCCCTGCAGGTCTGAACTGTGCAGCTTTGACTTCTGTTTCAAGTAACAACACACCTGTGTGGGTTGCAGGTGGCCCTTGTCTACCCCAACAACGACCCCGTGATGTTCATGGTGGCATTTTATGGCTGTCTGCTGGCAGAAGTGATCCCAGTGCCTATAGAGGTACCTCTTACCAGAAAGGTAACGTTGCTGGAACTTGGAGGAGCCGTGGGCTGATGGTGGGATGGAAACCAAGTCAGACCATCAGCCTCTGACAGCGTTTTCCCAGCCTCCAGCTGCTGCCTGAGCAGCTCCGTGCCCACGAGGACCTCTGGGAGCCTGGAGTGGCATTTCCAAGTGGAAAAACATATTGACCAGAGCTGTGCTGAGCAGCTGGGGCTGCTCAGTTCTCCTGAAAGCTGCAGCCTTCATCCCCTCCCTGCAGCTCATTTCTGGGGAAGGCAGAACAGGGAGGACCTGCCCCCCCTGGGTGATGGGAGGGGGCTCAGTCCAACCTTGCTGGGCTCTGCCAGGCTTTGGCTCTGCTGGTGCTCAGTGTTCCTGAAGGTTTCTGAGGCACTTCTTGTAAATTATCTGCTCCACAGAAGTGTTTTCCTCACCCCCTTGCCAGAATCTCTGCACTGCTGCCACATTATTGCCATGTCAAGGGCTGTGGGAAACCAGAGGATTTCCTAAGGGAAGCAAAAGCAACAGGCTCCTGGCAAACATGTGGCAGGAGAGGTGGGAGCTGGTCTGGGAACACTCTGGGATCACAGAGCTCTGATTCCATTTCTCTGCACAAACTGCTGTGGCAACCACATGAAAAATTCAAACCTGTGCAGGATTTGCCCAGTCAGTCCCTGATTGAGCCCCCTCATTTCGGGGTTTTTGTCACTGTGCAGCAGGAATCAGCTCCTGGGGATGGAGAGGTCTCGTTATTTGGGTGTTATTACACCTTCTGCTTTTTGTTTTTTGCCTCTCAATTCCTCTTTGGAGCATCTGGGTTTCCATTAATGGCACTGCATGGGGTGTGAGCCCTGCCTGGATACTGGGCAGGAGCACTTGTTCTCTCTGGATTTCACATCCAGAGCATTTTAATCCTGCCAGGGACGTATTTCACAGAATCCCAGGATGGCTTGGGTTGGAAGGGACCTTAAAGCCCACCCAGTTCCACCCCCTTCCATGGGTAGGGAACCCCTTCCACTAGGCCAGGTTGCTCTAATTGTGATTCTGGGTGTTTGTGGGAATGGGTTGTTTCTTCTTCTTCTTCCTCCCCGGTTCCCAGAGCGTTACCAAACCCTGGATTTTGGTGAGGGGGAATCTCACTTCAGGTCACCTTAGAACAGGGAGTGACTTCTCCCCCTCTTCCCTCAGGATGCTGGTGGGCAGCAGATTGGCTTCCTGCTGGGGAGCTGTGGCATTGCCCTGGCCCTCACCACTGAAGTGTGTCTGAAAGGGCTCCCAAAAACCCAGAACGGGGAAATTGTGCAGTTCAAAGGTGAGTCAGTTCTGTGCCAGCTCCTCATGCTGCTTCTGCTGGAGCTGAACTGGCTGAAAGGAGCCATCTGGGCATTCTGGGGGGGCAAAGGGGGTGACTTCTGGTCCTGTCACCAAACTGTTGTGGGGTTTGAGTGTGTGGTGAGATCAGTCCACGTGTCTGGTGGAACTTTGGGGTTCTGGAAGCCACGAGGAACCACCTCAGGGTTGTCCTCAGGTCCCTTCAGTGGCATTTGGCAGGTTCCAAGGCAGTTTATTCCCAATACAACAGAGTATTTTTAGGAATGCTGCAGGGATCTTTCCTGAGGAGAAGGAAGTACCTTGTTGCCCACTGAACTCCCTGGTGAGAAACGAGATGAACCTTCTGGTTGGTGGCTGGGCTTGGCTTGGAATTCTGCTTGTGTAACTCAGCTTGGACAAGTGATGGGGTTTAGTGCATTCCTGCAGAATATAAATCCCTCAGTAAATAAGCTGATATTAATGTGCTGTTTAATTTTGGCTCCAGGTTGGCCCAGACTCAAATGGGTTGTGACAGATTCAAAATATCTCTCCAAATCTCCCAAGGACTGGCAGCCCAACATCTCAGCAGCAGGAACTGAGCCAGCATATATTGAGGTAAGCAGTGAATGGGGAATGGAAAGTGGCTTCCATGAGCTGAATTTAATGTTCTAATCACCAGAGAGAGAATAGTTTCACCTCACTCCCTTAAACTCCCCACTTTCTTGCCACTGAAACGAGGCTTTCACTGGGGACATCCTGCTGGGAAGCTCCTTTTAGTTTTTGAGTTTTAGTTTTTGAGTTTTAGTTTTTGAGTTTTAGTTTTTGAGTTTTAGTTTTTGAGTTTTTTAGTTTTTGAGTCCCTTCGTGGCCTTGGGCACTGCTTGGAATGAGCTGGAGAACTGTTCCTGTTCCAGAAAGTGAGGAGTGGAGGCGGCTGAGCCCTGAGATGGTGCTGGATAACACACATTCAGTTTGAGTTCTGGTTCTTCCTGGCAGAGCTGGTCTTTGTTTGTGGGCCAGAAGGCAACTTCCAGGGACTGCAGTGGTTTGAGGGGTGATTTGGCCATCCTTCAATCACAGCCTGGCTTTTCAGTTTGTTGTGGGAGCAGGGAGAGATGCTGTGAGCATCAGTGGCAGTGAGATAAACACCAGCACACCCATTTTATCCCCCACCTCCCTGGAGCTGCCCCCCCAAGAACCATCCCCTCGGGGCTGACCCTGCCAGCACGTGGGTTTGGGGGTTGTCTCAGCGGCTTCAGAGAAAGGAAACTTGCTTTCATTTGCATTTTGTGGGTTGAATCTCCTCCACCCACGGGGTCCAGAGGTCCCTCCCTGACTCTCTCCTCTCTCCTGCAGTACAAGACCAGCAAGGAGGGCAGTGTCATGGGGGTCACGGTGTCCCGGGTGGCCATGCTGGCCCACTGCCAAGCCTTGTCTCAGGCCTGCAACTACTCTGAAGGTGGGTGAGGGCACAGGGCATCAAAGGAACGGAGGGTCAGCAGCCTCATTTGGTGTGGTTGCCTCTCCTGCGTTTCACAGCAGGTCTCTGAGTGACCAAGAGCTGCTTAAAAAAAAAAAAGAAATAAAAAGCGCAGGTTGATTCTCCCCCAGAAGTGAAGGCTGAGTGTGATGTTTTTCCATCCAAAATTGCATCATTTTCACAACCATAATGAAGAAGAATAAAAGGTGGGGTTTGCATCATGTCTGGGGAGTTGCTGGGTCTGTTCTGCAGAACCAAAAGGGGAGCAAATGAATCGAAACTGGAGCATTTTCCAGGGAGCTCGAGTCCCCTCTGATCCCCCATGGAAATGTCTTCCCAAACTTTTGTTCCTGAGGGTGTGTAAATACCCCTTGCTGAGGCTGTTCTGGTCCCATAAGGCTTTTTTTTTGGGTAACCCAGAAGTGGAGATGGGAAAACTCTGGTGAGATTTCCAGAGAGTTCTGCTCTGGGATATGGTTTTAGTCTGGTCTGCCTTGTAATTCAAGCTAATTCCTTGATCCACGAGTGAAACTATTTATAGAGCTGCAGGTCAAAGTGCTTTAAAATGCAAAGTCTGTCTTTTGGAAGCCATCACTTGAGTTTCCATTGCTTCTGGGAGTCAGGGCTTGAATGATGTTCCCCGCTCCCCTTCCCTTCCTTCACCACTCGTGCATGACGAGGCTCAGAGCCTTCCTGTCCTGCTGATGGGCTGTTCCAGGCTGGGGATGTGATTTCCTGGCAGCTTTCTGGGCCCTGTTCCTGCTCAGAAATGGATGTGTGCAGTTGTTATTTAGCATAACAAGGAGCTGGGAGCAGCCACACGTGTAAGGAGGGCTCCGCGTGCCCCTGGAGCAGCTCTGGCAGGGGCAGGGACAGGTTCATCCACGGGCACATTCCAGCAGCTCTCCTGCCACCTTGCACTTCACAACTCCAGCTTTCTTTTCCCAGGTGAAACGATAGTGAATGTGCTGGACTTCAAGAAGGATGCAGGGCTGTGGCACGGAATTCTCACGGTGAGTGGGAGCGTTCCCGAGCCCTCCGGGATTAATGAGAGGTTAATGACTAATGGTTGCATGAGATATTAGGGAAAAATTCCTCCCTGGGAGGGTGGGGGGAGGCACTGGAATGGTTTTCCCAGAGAAGCTGTGGCTGCTCCGTACCTGGAAGTGTCCAAGGCCGGGTTTTCCTGGGATAGTGGAATGAGAGGAGCTTTGAGGTCTCTTCCAGACCGAACCAGTCTGGGATTCCTTGAGTCAATGAAATGTGGTAAAGGCAGCATTTGAGGACCATTACCTGTTAAACCAACCATTTCTCTCCCTGCCACATCTGCAATTCTCCCAGGGGATCACAGAACCATCCCCACTGAACCCCTGTGAATTCATGGCAGGGGTTGATGGGGACTGAGAGTGACTCTTAAATTCTGCTTGATAAAAGGTTGGTGAGCCCTTTTCTAACCACCTTTCTCCTGCTTTTCAGAATGTAATGAACAAGCTGCACACCATCAGCGTGCCCTATTCTGTGATGAAAACCTGCCCTCTCTCCTGGGTGCAGAGGGTCCATGCCCACAAAGGTAACTCAGGACATCCCACAGCTCCACCCTGGAGCTCTCAGGGGGGCATTAAAACCTCAGATGCATCAGATCCCGTCTTCTTGCCCTCCCCTGACAAATCTCAAGGGACAAGAGTGTCACTCACGTCCAGAAACTTTTATTTGGCAGCTGTAGATCCAGTTTTCTGGATGCTCAGGCAGGGTTGGAGCTCGTGTGAGGCTCAGGGGGAGATTTTAAGCCCCCAACGTCGTGTAGATACCTGCAAATCTTCTTACAGGGCTGATTTGCCACCAGTGTTCCAAGGCTGGTTCCACCAATTTGCCACCTGCTCCAGGGTTGGAACAGGAATGTGACAGCAGGCTGGGAGGGCAGGGGACTGTGCCATTTATTTCTAAACATGCACAAATTCTGATTTATTCCTAAATAAATCCTAATGCCGTGTGAGCAGTGGGGAACTTGGGGGGGGACCTCCCGACTTGGAGCCAGTTTCTTGGATGAAACCAAGGGAATGGTTGAGCACAGCAAGAGCTGTTGATCCCAGGGCATCCAGAGGGTGGTAATGATTTGTGGCCTTTGGAGGAGGAGCTGTGAGGGTGACAGACCCTGGCTCAGGTGGTGGGCAGTGGCCTGCAGGCCACAGCAGATGCCACCGTGTGTTGGGTTTGCTGTTAAGCAGGCTCAGTTAATTAAGGCTTCCTTGCTTTGGTGAGAACTTCCTCTTTTGGGAACGTGACTCGTGGAAGGTTTTTATTTGTCCTCACCTGTGGTTTTTTGTGTTGGTTTTTGCAGCAAAAGTGGCTTTGGTGAAGTGTCGAGACTTGCACTGGGCCATGATGGCCCATCGAGACCAAAGAGACGTGAGTCTGAGCTCCCTGAGGATGCTGATCGTCACTGATGGTGCAAATCCCTGTGAGTGGGGGCAGCCTGGGGGCTCCCAGGGCAGGGGGTGCTCAGCTGGTGTCCCGTGGGATCAACCTCCACTCCCTTGGGAGACACCCCCGAGGAGATCTCGGAGCTCTGGCTCGTGGTGCTCGGGCACCAGAGCGAGGGGGTCCCATCCTTCCACCCCTTGGGGTCTGAGAGATCCTGCAAAGTACAGGAAGAGGTTGGGCTGGGAGCAGTGGGGAGACAGTTTATAAAATCAGAGAATTGTTTAGGTTGGAAAAGACCTTTAAGATCATCGAGCCCAACTGCTTCCCCGGCACTGCCACGTTCACCACCAAGCCACGTCCCCAGGTGCCACATCCACACATCATTTAATTCCCTCCAGGGCTGGTGACTCCACCACTTCCCTGGGCAGCCCGTTCCAGCCTTTCAGTGAGGAGATTTTCCTTAATATCCAACTTAAACCTCCCCAGCACAACTCGAAGCCGCTTCCTCTCGTCGTTTCCCGCATCCTCCTCCCGACCTTTCCCGTAGATGGGCATCAAATCAAATCCTGTGAGGTCCTAGTGGGACATTTTCTCTCTTCCCAGGGTCTGTCTCCTCCTGTGATGCCTTCCTGAGCTTGTTCCAGAGCCACGGGCTCAAACCAGAGGCGATTTGTCCCTGTGCCACCTCGCCCGAGGCGATGACCATCGCGATCCGGAGGTACCGTCGCCGTCTGTTTGCTGGGTTTGACTCATCCAGGCTGGGCTTTGTTCACACATGGCTTACTCAGAGTTGATTTAAATGTGTAATGAACTCCACTGACATTTGCTGGGTGTGCTGAGATACCTGGAGAGGCTGAGCTGATAAATATCCCTCCTGAGACACGAGTGTATCCTGGGCTTGGCCGCTGCTTTTCCTGCTCCTGATCCCCACAGCTGCTTTTCCTGCTCCTGATCCCCACAGCTGCTTTTCCTGCTCCTGATCCCCACAACTGCTTTTCCCGCTCCTGATCTCCACAGCCAGGGGGGTGTTGGGAGTCACAGGGTCACAGGATGGGTGTTCTGAGCCTGGGGTTAGATTTGAGACCGCTCTGGACATTTTCATCCTCTGCCTTCTGTGACAAACAGCCCTGCAATCATCTGACCCAGGAGCTGGGGATAAGCACTGGGGGAGATAACGAGCTGGGAGAGGAGCTGCACTGCCCAGGAACACAATTCCTTAGGGATTGATCAGCGTGGCTCTTCTGGGAAGGCAGTTCCTCCTGCCCTTCTCAGTTTTAAGTCACTATGCAAAGCAGAGACACTGAAATCCTCCTCTTTCTGTTGCTGTGGTGTCTCCAGCTGGTTGCCTGATGGAGTGTGTTCATTGATTTTGTGTCCTTCAAAGGCCTGGAGTCCCTGGGGCCCCTTTGCCAGGCAGAGCCATCCTGTCCATGAACGGGCTGAGCTTCGGGGTGATTCGGGTCAACACTGAAGATAAAAACTCTGCTCTCACCGTCCAGGACGTTGGCCACGTGATGCCAGGAGGTAAAAACAGGCAGGAGGCTCCTACAAGACCTTTCTGGGGCTGTTTTAGGAGAGGAACAGGTCAATGTTCTCTCCCATAGCCAGCCTTGGTGTGGGGGAGGTGGGGCAGGGCCGGGCTGTCATTCCTGTCACCGTTCAGGGGGTCACTTCTCACCCAAGGCCAAGTCTGGGGGCTGTTTTAACAAAGCCTGGTCTGTCCTAGGCATGATGTGCATTGTGAAACCCGATGGGCCACCCCAGCTCTGCAAAACAGACGAGATTGGTGAGATCTGTGTGAGCTCCAGAGCAGGAGGGATGATGTATTATGGGCTGGCAGGGGTGACAAAGAACACTTTCGAGGTATGTACAGCAGAATGTCCTTGCCCTGTTTTCTCTGTAAAACTGGTAGCCTTGTGTAATCCCTTGGGTTTGTAACTGAAGTGTTAATGTTGTTTTTTTGAAAAATATACCCTTGGGAAGCTCCTTACAGTCAGGGGTATTGAGCATTCCCCTTGCACAGACATCTCCCCCACTGCTGAAACGACGACTGCACCGAGGGCTCACATGAAGGGGTGTGGGGAAGGTTTTTCTGTCCTCAGGCAAACCCAGTGGCCTCCAAGGTGCTCCCCAATGTGTTGCAGGTGATCCCTGTGAACTCCTCAGGCTCTCCAGTGGGGGAAGTGCCCTTCGTCCGCTCCGGCTTGCTGGGATTTGTCGGCCCCGTACGTGAGGCAGCTCCGAGCTCGGCACCGCTCTGTCCCTCTGCTCGGGGCCTCCAGGGGCTCAGAGAGAAGCCCCTGGGGCCAGAGGGAGTGTGGGGAGAACTCAGAGGTTGCTCTCCTTGTGCTGCAGGGCAGTCTGGTGTTCGTGGTGGGGAAGATGGACGGGCTGCTGATGGTGAGCGGGCGGAGGCACAACGCCGACGACATCGTGGCCACCGGCCTGGCCGTGGAGTCCATCAAGACAGTTTACAGGGGAAGGTCAGCACCAGAAACCCCCATGGAATACAGGGAAACAGGGTCTTCAGTGTTATCTTGGATTTCCCTTTGGGCAGCTCAGTTAAAGTCAATGTATTTTAGACTTAGGTGGTGATTGGCCTGATCCTGCCCGACCAACACGGGTCTTTTTCCCCACTGTCCATCCTCTTCCCAGTATCCAGCCTGGCTTTCCATCGAGTCTTTGTGCTTTAGGGGAAGGAGTCACCAGTCAGCCCCATGGAGAATTTAATTCCCTGTCTCTGCAGAGTTTTAGCCCTTAGCTGCTGGCTGGTGCTCTGCAGCAAGGAAGGGTTTCATTAATGCCCAAAGACACTCGGTTTTTATTTGGCAGTTGTTGATATCATTTTCTAGATCCTCGGGCAGGGCTGGGTCTTGTGTCTCCAGAGGGAGATTTTAAACCATCATGTGGGTGCCTTTAAGGCTTCTTGCCTTGGTGATTTGCCACAGGTTGGAACAGGAATGTGACAGCAGGTTGGGAGGACTTTGCCATGTGGAAGTTTCGCCGGGAGATGGAATTAACCCCTTAAACACTTCCCAGTCTTTACTTTTCCATGTGAATTGTCTGATTTTTTTTCTCTCTGTCTTTGCCCCCCTGGTTATTCTCACGAGCTCTGCCTTGGGGCTCCCTGTTCCCAAGGAACAGAGCTGGAATTTGTGCCCCTTTCCCGTAGGATCGCCGTGTTCTCCGTGTCCGTGTTCTACGACGAGAGGATCGTGGTGGTGGCGGAGCAGAGGCCGGATGCCTCCGAGGAGGACAGCTTCCAGTGGATGAGTCGGGTGCTGCAGGTCAGGGGGGGACGTTTTTGGGGGGTGGGCAGAGCAGAGGAATGGCCCAGATGGAGGGAGAAGAGGGATGGAGGGAGAAGAGGGATGGAGGGAGAAGAGGGATGGAGGGAGAAGAGGGATGGAGGGAGAACAGGGGTGGAGACAGCACAGGGATGGAGAGAACACTGGGATGGAGGGAGAACAGGGATGGAGGGAGAACAGGGATGGAGAGAACACTGGGATGGAGGGAGAACAGGGATGGAGGGAGAACAGGGATGGAGAGAACACTGGGATGGAGGGAGAACAGGGATGGAGGGAGAACAGGGATGGAGGGAGAACAGGGATGGAGGGAGAACAGGGATGGAGGGAGAACAGGGATGGAGGGAGAACAGGGATGGAGGGAGCACAGGGATGGAGAGAACACTGGGATGGAGGGAGAACAGAAATGGAGAGAGCACAGGGATGGAGGGAGAACAGGGATGAAGGGAGAACAGGGATGGAGAGAACAATGGGATGGAGGGAGAACAGGGATGGAGAGAACACTGGGATGGAGAAAACAGGGATGGAGAGAACACTGGGATGGAGGGAGAACAGGGATGGAGAGAACACTGGGATGGAGGGAACACAGGCTCTGGATCCCTCTTGGCACAGGGGGTTTGTGCAGGGTCACAAGCTGGTGCATCTCCTGTGTCCAAGGTGTTCTGTTGTGCCCTGAAGGAACTGGAGTGCCAGGACAAGAGGGAGTGACTTCCCAGTCCCAGAGGGCAGGGTTAGATGGGATATTGGGAAACAATCCCTCCCTGTGAGGGTGGGCAGGCCCTGGCACAGGTTGCCCAGAGAAGCTCTGGCTGCCCCTGGATCCCTGGAAGTTGCTCCAAGGCCAGGTTGGAGCATCCTGGTCTGGTGGGAGGTGTCCCTGCCCATGGCAGGGGGGAGTGGAATGAACTTTAAGGTCCTTTTCAACCTGGAGGAACAGTTCCCTCAGCACTGCTGAGCAGATCTGTGCTCAAGCTTTGGAGTTCTGCTTTTAGTCTGGATCCTGAGGAGCTCAGAGTTTGGCTTTAAAGCCTCCCTGGCCTTTGGAGCTGCATTTTCAGCAGGGAGACAGTGAGCAGAGGAAGGTTAAACCAGCTGAACGAGTGTGGTCCTAAAAGCAGAATGAGTAGCAAATACTTCCTCTGAGAGCTGCATGTGTGTCCTTCCTGGGAATGACACTCAGGGTGTGAAGTGTGCAAGCTGGGGAGGGAAATCAGGGAAGTACCTGGTGCTGTGAATAATGGATCAGATGCCTGGATGCTGAGGTGGGCAGAAAGGAACAGAGTGTGATGGTTCAGAGGAGACAGATGGATACAATCCCGAGATCAGAATCCTGTGATTCATCAGGCAACTGTGGGTATTTTGGGATTTTGGTCATGAAGGATTTAAAAATGGATTTGGTGTCTGTGGAATGGGCTGTAAAGGCAGGGATGTGCCAGCACTTGGGGCTCTTCCTGCAGGGCTGGCTGGTGGTGCAGGGGTGAAATGAGATGTCAGTGATTGACTCGCTCCTCCAGCACCTCAAAAATCCAGGGATTTGCCCTGCAGTGCCAGTGCAGTGAGCAACAGCAGCAGCAGGAGCTGCAGTGACCATCTCTCCTCTCTGCAGGCCATTGACAGCATTCACCAAGTGGGTGTGTACTGCCTTGCTCTCGTGCCAGCCAACACGTTGCCAAAAACTCCGCTGGGAGGGATCCACATCTCACAAACCAAACAGCACTTTCTGGAGGGCTCTCTGCACCCCTGCAACATCCTCATGTGCCCACACACCTGTGTGACAAACTTGCCAAAGCCCAGGCAGAAACAGCCAGGTAACCTGAGCCCCTTTTGGGGCCCTTTTGGTGTCGGTGGTGACGTGTCCCACTCCGTGTCCCACTCCGTGTCCCATTCCCTGTGGGACCAGAGCCTGTCTCGTGCCCTGTGGCTGGGGTGTGTTTGAGGCCTCTCCTTTGCATGTGTTAGTCAGGAATTTTGATTCCTGCCTTTGAACTCACTGGGATTCTCCCTGCTGGTGAGCAGAGACCAGCAGTACCTGCTGAACTCCCTCAGTGGGGTTTCATTCCCTCTCCTGCTGCATCCGTGCCCGGGAGCGGTGGGATCCTGCAGACACTCTTTGTACCTTCTCTCTGCTTTCCCAGAGTGCCCATTCCAGGCTGTTCTCTCTCCCCAGGCGTGGGCCCTGCCTCTGTGATGGTGGGGAACCTGGTTGCTGGGAAGCGAATCGCTCAGGCCTCGGGGAGAGACCTGGGCCAGCTGGAAGACAACGATTTAGTTAAAAAGGTAAATCAGCTCTGATCAGAGCTGGGGAAGGGGAAGGGGTTTCCCCTCCAGCTCTGGTTGGTGTTGAATTCCTACCTCTCTCTTCCAGCACCAGTTCCTGACAGAGGTGTTGCAGTGGAGAGCTCAAGCCACTCCTGACCACCCACTCTTCCTTTTACTGAACGCCAAGGTACGGTCAGTGCTGAGCTCTTGGATTTTAAGGCCCACGTGTTATTCATTCAGAGCCAGTTTGAGACTGTCTTTAAAATCTTCTGCCCTCTGCAGTGCCTCTCTTTAGTCTCTGTATCAGCCTTTGCCCATAGGTTTGTAACTCAAAACTTGACCCTCTGACCCTGTAGGTCCCTTCAGCGAACGACTCTCACGGTTCGAGGCTTCGTTTTCAAACTGAGCCTGTTTGTAGGTCCCACTGGTTCCTGTATCAGTTAATGGTGTATCCCTGTTGAGTATATTCTGGCAAGGTTCTGGTGCGAGAAGACCTGAACTTGACTCCCTGGAAGGTAGAATTTTCTAGAGCAGATCTAACTCCATCTCTATCCTTTGATACCGTAGTGGATAAGTGGCTCACTGAGCACCAGCAGCCTTTAGGTAGAGATAACTCGTAGCTGTAGCCTTCCTGCTAGCCCAGCAAGCTTGGTTTGATCTCACAGCAGCCACTTGGGGTTGTGCCAGCCCCCGTTTCGAGCATTTTTGTGTCCTTTCAAGGGAACCACTGTGTGCACGGCCACCTGCCTTCAGCTGCACAAGAAGGCCGAGAGAATCGCCTCAGTGCTCTGTGACAAAGGACATCTCAATGCAGGAGACAATGTGGTGCTTCTTTATCCTCCTGGTGAGTGGGTTTGGGGAATGATTGGGCCCCACTGGGAGCCAGTGCAGCCTGGGCTTTCTTTGGTTTCCTCACTGGGATATGGAAATCCAGGACAGACACTCGCTGCTGGTGCGAGTTGGTCACCGGTGTGTACCTACAGCCCTGCCAGACACTGCTCCATGTCCTGGCTGGCTTTTGAGTCAGCTGACACTCAGGCTGTTCTTTTCCTGTACAATGGAGATGATTTTCTGTGCTTTACCTTCCCAATCCCCCATCCCAAACTTCCTGCCCTCGGTGTGCATCCGCGCCGTGGGAGCGTCCCCCTTACCCAGCAGGGAGGAACTCCTGGAGGAGCAGCAGTGCCCAGGGTGTCCCCAGGGTGTCCCTCCCCGGTGTCCCCTGCTCCAGCTGCCCTGTCCTTGCAGGCATTGAGCTCATCACAGCCTTCTATGGCTGCCTGTACGCCGGCTGTGTGCCCGTCACCGTGCGCCCGCCCCACGCCCAGAGCCTCACCGCGACCCTGCCCACCGTGAGGATGATTGTGGAGGTGAGCAAGGAGGGGCTGGGGCACTGGGGACACCCTGCCTGGGTGCCAGGCACCCACCCAGAGCTGCTCAGTCACTGCCCTCCACAGCTGGACGGGGGAGAGTCCCTCCCTGGGAGAAAGCTGGATGTGGCCGTGCCGCGTTGTCGCCTGCCCGGAAGGTTCTGGCAGGTCCTGGGCAGGTTGGGCTGCACTGGGGGTTTAGTGAAGGAAAAGCAGAGCAGGGTGTGCAAAAGGCAGAGAAGGGGAGTTCAGCTTTGCTGAGGGAAACTGGCTGGAGGTGATAAAACAGTCCCTGAACAGCAGGCCTTGCAGTGGCAGCGCTGCCGGGCCGGGTTTTTGTCTCTTTTTTTGCAGTGAGTGTTTTTCTCTCCAGGTCAGCAAAGCCGCCTGTATCCTCACAACCCAGACCCTGATGAGGCTGCTCAAGTCCAGGGAGGCAGCTGGAGCTGTGGATGTGAAAACCTGGCCAACCATCATCGACACAGGTGGGGCAAAAAGGCTTCTGGAACTTGTGTGAATCACTTGGGTGACCGGTGACTTCCAGAGGGACTGTTCCCCCCGTTTGGCTCTGGAGAATTTGCTTGAATATTTACAAAAACTGTCCAAGAGGGAATCTAATTGTGACCTTGTTCACTGGGAGCATTTGTTGAGCTGTGCATGGAAAATGGCTGTACAGACCAGCCTTGCTGCAGCCAACTTTAATCTCCTTAATTCAAGGGCAAGTTGGTCTTTTCTCCCTTTTCCTGAGAATAAATAAATTCCTACGTGGGAGCTTTGGCAACACTCCTGCCATACACCAGTCTGTCTCTTTTGGAAAGAGAATTAATAGAAAGCTTTTTCCCTCCCTCTCTGGCTTTTTGAAAGTTGTGTTCTCCTTTCAAATAGCAGTTCAGGAACCAAAACTAACCTGTTTGTTCCTCTCTTGCACAGATGACTTGCCCAGGAAGAGACTGGCCCAGATCTATAAGCCACCCACGCCTGAAATGTTGGCATATCTAGATTTTAGTGTCTCCACAACGGGCATGCTCACAGGAGTAAAGGTATAGTAATGGGGTAGGAGATGTCTCTGGCTGATTTCTGAGCCAGCTCCCCTTGACCCCCACCAAAGCTGGTCCTTGTAGCTTAAATAAAGACCCTGATTTCCTTCTAACAAAGCTGAGGACTTTAGTTCACTGAGTTAGTTCTACAGTGGAGGAAAACAGGTCTCAAGGGTGGGATCAGGAATTCTGCTGCTGCCTCCCTCTGGAGAGCTGCCTGTTGGGAGAGCAGCAGAGCTCTGGGCTCCTGCTTTCCCCCACCAGGACCAGAACAGGGGTGCAGCTGGCAAAAAAAGGAGGATAAGAAACTAAAACTGAAAGCTTTAGACTGCCCTTAATGCTCAGGTGTGTTTGGAGTCAGGGATGCCTGGATCCCAGGAGAGCTGGGGTTGGAAGGGACCTCTGGAGATCCCTCAGTGCCCAGACAGGGTCACCTGGAGCAGGTGACACAGGAACACATCCGGGGGGGGTTTGGGATGTCTCCAGAGAGGGAGGGAACTCCACAACCTCCCTGGGCAGCTGTTCCAGGGCTCTGCCACTGTCATGGGAAGTTCTTCCTCGTGCTGAGGTGGAACTTCAGCCCCTGCAGCTTTAACTGTTGATGTGTCTGCTCCTGGTCACTGGGGCTCAGGGGCTCCTGCAGAAAGCACCTCTGCCCTGGGCTGATGTCCCCTGTGTTTCTGATGTTCCCCCTGTGTTTCTGATGTTCCCCCTGTGTTTCTGATGTTCCCCCTGTGTTGCTGATGTCCCCCCTGTGTTTCTGATGTCCCCCTGTGTCTCAGATGTCCCCTGTGTTGCTGATGTCCCCTTGTTACGACTCACCCCAGAAAAAAAGGGGTGGGGTAACCCAGGTTCTTACCAGTAATTCCCTTGGGGTGGATTAGAGTGAAATGACACTGAATAATTGGTGTTTGAAAACATATCTAGGTAGGATTTATTTTAAAAGCATATAGGTAGGGTTCATTTTAACAATTTTGTTTGAACAGGTGTGTCAGCATTTTGGGTGTTGTCATCTGTATCATCTGTCACAGGGATAACCCCTGGGGGAAAATGCATAAGGGAGAGAAAGGAAAGACAGGATGAGGGTAAGGGAGAGTAAGGGAAAGAAAAGATGTCACAGGCCATGCCAGGAGCCTTCAGCATCTCCTGGGTCTGTGCTGAGTTCCCACCTGGCAGAAGGGTTTTTCTGCCTTTCAAGATTGGCAGAGGGGAGGAGAGAATGGGCTTTGATGGGCCATCAGAGGTACAGTGGGCCAGCAGAGGTACAATGGGCCATCAGAGGTACAATGGGCCAGCAGAGGTACAGTGCAAAAGTCCTGCAGAAGCCTGGAAAAGTCCCTTGGCAATTATAGAATGCACAAATCATTAACCTTTTCAGTGTCTGACACCCCTGTGGTGCTGATGTCCCCTTGTGTTGCTGATGTCCCCTGATGTCCCCCTGTGTTGCTGATGTCCCCTGATGTCCCCCTGTGTTGCTGATGTCCCCTGTTGTCCCCCTGTGTTGCAGATGTCCCACGCTGCTGTCAGTGGCCTGTGCAGGGCCATCAAGCTGCAGTGTGAGCTCTACTCCTCCCGGCAGATTGCCATCTGCCTCGACCCCTACTGCGGGCTGGGATTCGTGCTCTGGTGCCTTTGCAGGTAGGACTTTTTTCTTTTTGTGGGGGGAGAGGGACAGATTAACTCTGTCCCTCTGGAAATGGGTCCCTCTGGGTGTAATTCCAGACGTGTTGACATGACCAAAGTGACTGGTTTACAGTGTGGGGGGGATTTGTCTTTGAACTCACAGCACCACGTTCCCTTTTCCTGCAGATTATCCCATCTCGACTGTGTTTGTTTGTGCCTCCAAATGCTCCTGGCTCCAGAATGTTTCTTTTCCCTTTCTTCCTTGATTACGTGTTGCAATAAGGGAGTTTTTTGTTCTGTGTGGGGCTGAGCCAGTTCTGTTCCCTCACTGACAGTGTTTGGGCACGTTTGTGTGTGCGCACAGATTGTTATTCTTGTACAGTAAGTTGCATTTTTCAAATGCTGCTGCTCCAGTTTGCCTCAGCTGCAGAGTCCCACAGCCTGCTTTTGGTTTAGCAGGAACATAACGTGCTAATACAGTAAATATTAATTTAAAGATAACTACGAGCTGTACAAAGATGTTTTCTTCCTTTATGTTCTTCCCAGCGTGTATTCTGGACACCAGTCAATTTTAATTCCTCCTATGGAGCTGGAATCCAACCTTTTTCTCTGGTTATCTACTGTCAGCCAGTATAAAATAAGGGACACTTTCTGTTCCTATTCAGTCATGGAACTGTGCACAAAGGGACTTGGAAACCAAGTTGAAATGTTAAAGGTAAGAAACGTTTCCTGAGTGATCTGTTGGATGAATTAATACAAGTTTTCCTGTTGCACAAGTCTCCAGGCCACGGGTGGCTCAGGAAGCAAATCACCAAAGCAGGTTTGCAGCCCCAGGAGAGGAAGGACTGGGATGGAGCAGGGATGTGTGGGGTGGACACTGGGATGGAGCAGGGATGTGTGGAGTGGACACTGGGATGGAGCAGGGATGTGTGGAGTGGACATTGGGGTGGAGCAGGGATGTGTGGGGTGCAGGGAGCAGGGCTGGGATGGAGCAGGGATGAGTGGAGTGGACACTGGGATGGAGCAGGGATGTGTGGAGTGGACACTGGGATGGAGCAGGGATGTGTGGAGTGGACACTGGGATGGAGCAGGGATGTGTGGAGTGCAGGGAGCAGGGCTGGGATGGAGCAGGGATGAGTGGAGTGGACATTGGAATGGAGCAGAGAAGTGTGGAGTGCAGGGAGCAGGGCTTGGATGGAGCAGGGATGTGTGGAGTGCAGGGAGCAGGGCTTGGATGGAGCAGGGATGATTGGAATGGACATTGGGATGGAGCAGGGATGTGTGGAGTGGACACTGGGATGGAGCAGGGATGAGTGAAGTGCAGGGAGCAGGGCTGGGATGGAGCAGGGATGTGTGGAGTGGACACTGGGATGGAGCAGGGATGTATGGAGTGGACACTGGGATGGAGCAGGGATGTGTGGAGTGGACACTGGGATGGAGCAGGGATGTGTGGGGTGGACACTGGGATGGAGCAGGGATGAGTGGATTGCAGGGAGCAGGGCTGGGATGGAGCAGGGATAAGTGGAATTCAGGGAACAGGGCTGGGATGGAGCAGGGATGTGTGGGGTGGACATTGGGGTGGAGCAGGGATGTGTGGAGTGCAGGGAGCAGGGTTGGGATGGAGCAGGGATGTGTGGACATTGGGATGGAGCAGGGATGTGTGGAGTGGACACTGGGATGGAGCAGGGATGTGTGGAGTGCAGGGAGCAGGGTTGGGATGGAGCAGGGATGAGTGGAGTGGACATTGGAATGGAGCAGAGAAGTGTGGAGTGCAGGGAGCAGGGCTTGGATGGAGCAGGGATGATTGGAATGGACATTGGGATGGAGAAGGGATGTGTGGAGTGGACACTGGGATGGAGCAGGGATGTGTGGAGTGCAGGGAGCAGGGTTGGGATGGAGCAGGGATGTGTGGACATTAGATGGAGCAGGGATGTGTGGAGTGGACATTGGAATGGAGCAGGGATGAGTGGACATTGGGATGGAGCAGGGATGTGTGGAGTGGACACTGGGATGGAGCAGGGATGTGTGGAGTGGACACTGGGATGGAGCAGGGATGTGTGGAGTGGACACTGGGATGGAGCAGGGATGATTGGAATGGACATTGGGATGGAGCAGAGATGTGTGGAGTGGACACTGGGATGGAGCAGGGATGAGTGGAATGGACATTGGGATGGAGCAGAGATGTGTGGAGTGGACACTGGGATGGAGCAGGGATGTATGGAGTGGACACTGGGATGGAGCAGGGATGAGTGGAGTGCAGGAATCCCCTGGCAGGGAGTGCCAGGCCAGCCCTGAGCAGAGGGAGGATCCCAGCAGGGCTCTGCAGCAGGATCCCTTATGTAAGAGTCTGCAGTGGAGACTCAGCCCAGCACATGATGCACAGCACATGGCAGGAGCTGCTCCAGGGAGGTGTGTTCTCCTTGGAGATGAGAGAAGGCAAAAAATAACTCCCTGAGATGCCTGAGGGGGCTTTTTGCCCGGGGTTTGGTGCAGTGGTGGCTCCCTCTGTGAGATTCTCTGGGTCTGGGCTGTGTCACCAGGTGAGCACACTGGGCTGCTGCTGCTCAGTGCATTCCTGATGGAAACAATGGATTCTGCTCCCAGTTTTGTTGAAGGCTCAGTGCAATCCCAGCAGACAACTTTACCCTCCCTTGTTTTGATGAATCCCAGGCTCTGCAGGAGCCCCTGGTGCTGCACTGGGGCAGAGGAGGGAGCCCTGGTAGAGCAGGGTTGGTCCTGGCTGCATTTCCAGGCTTGGTCAGACACATTTTATAAGTACAAACAGGAGCTGAAAATGACAAATTTTATATTATATTATATTATATTATATTATATTATATTATATTATATTATATTATATTATATTATATTATATTATATTACATTATATTATATTATATATTATTATATTATATATTATTCTTATAGTTGTTGTTAATAATAATAATAATTACAAATAGAAGCTAAAATTACACATTTAATGTTATATAATACTATTTATTATTGTTATTGTTATTATTATTATTATTATTATTATTATTATTATTATTATTATTGAAAGTACCACCGATAGCAACAACAACAAATAGAAGCTGAAAAGAGGAAATAACTTGAGCACAAGAACAGGGTTTGTCCTGCCTTCCTTGAGTTAATTCCAGGGATAAGGAGCAAATGTCACTTCTGGAGAGGGGACAGGGGTGACCAACACATCCAGCCCTTTGCCTGAATAACAACAACAATAATAATAATGATAATAATAATGATAATAATAATGATAATAATAATAATTAGAAACTGAGAAGAGGAAGTAACCTGAACACCAAGAGCAGGGTTTGTCCTGCATTTCCTGAGTTATTTCCAGGGATAAGAAGCAAATATCACCTCTTGAGTGGTGACAGGTGACCAGCACATCCAGCTCTGTGCCTGAATAACAATAACAATAATAATAATAATAGTAATAATAATAATAATAATAATAATAATTATTATTATTATTATTATTATTATTATTAGAAACTGAGAAGAGGAAGTAACCTGAACACAAGAGCGGGGTTTGCGCTGCATTTCCTGAGTTATTTCCAGGGATAAGGAGCAAATGTTACCTCTTGAGTGGGACCAGCACATCCAGCCCTGTGCCTGAATATTAATAAGAATTACAAATAGAAGCTGAAAAGGGGAAAAAACCTGAACACAAGAGCAGGGTTTGCCCTGCATTTCCTGAGTTATTTCCAGGGATAAGGAGCAAATATCACCTCTTGAGTGGTGACAGGTGACCAGCACATCCAGCCCTGTGCCTGAATATTAATAAGAATTACAAATGGAAGCTGAAAAGGGGAAATAACCTGATCACAAGAGCAGGGTTTGCCCTGCATTTCCTGAGTTATTTCCAGGGATAAGGAGCAAATGTTACCTCTTGAGTGTGACCAGCACATCCAGCCCTGTGCTGAATATTAATAATAATTAAAATGGAAGCTGAAAAGGGGAAATAACCTGAACACAAGAGCAGGGTTTGCCCTGCATTTCCTGAGTTATTTCCAGGGATAAGAATTACAAATGGAAGCTGAAAAGGGGAAATAACTGAACACAAGAGCAGGGTTTGCCCTGCATTTCCTGAATTATTTCCAGGGATAAGGAGCAAATGTTACCTCTTGAGTGTGACCAGCACATCCAGCCCTGTGCCTGAATAACAATAACAATAACAATAATAATAATAATAATAATAATAATAATAATAATAATAATAATTAGAAACTGAGAAGAGGAAGTAACCTGAACACAAGAGCAGGGTTTGCCCTGCATTTCCTGAGTTATTTCCAGGGATAAGAATTACAAACGGAAGCTGAAAAGGGGAAATAACCTGAACACAAGAGTGGGGTTTGCTCTGCATTTCCTGAGTTATTTCCAGGCACAAGGAGCAAGTGTCCCTTGCTGAGAGGGATCCTGCCTGACCCCTGTTCTCCCCAGGCCCGGGGCATCAACCTGTCGTGCGTGAGGACGTGCGTGGTGGTGGCGGAGGAGCGGCCCCGGGTGTCCCTCACTCAGTCCTTCTCCAAGCTCTTCAAGGACATCGGCCTCTCGTCCCGCGCCGTCAGCACCACCTTCGGCTCCCGGGTCAACGTGGCCATCTGCCTACAGGTGACACTTCCCGGGGGCTTCCCATTGTCCCTGCAATCCCACATCCCACATTCCGGGCTTGGTTCTGTTCTGGAACCCACAAACTTCCCCCCCCCCCCCGTCTTCCCACCCTTCTGGAGCCCAACATCTGCCCTGCCCTCAGCAGCTGGCACGGGGGTTCAGCTGCTTCCCTTGTTTTGGGCTGCCAGATCATGGCACAGCTGCTCCAAACAGCTGGAACGTGACTTGGGGAGCTGTTTGTTCCCACATAGACAGTGTTGGTGTGTTTATTCCCACATAGTATTGGTGTGTTTATTCCCACATGGACAGTATTAGTGTCTTTATTCCCACATAGTGTTGGTGTGTTTATTCCCACATAGTGTCTTTATTCCCACATAGCATTGGTGTGTTTATTCCCACACAGTGTTGGTGTGTTTATTCCCACATGGTGTTGGTGTGTTTATTCCCACAGTGTTGGTGTGTTTATTCCCACATGGTGTTGGTGTGTTTATTCCCACACAGTGTTGGTGTGTTTATTCCCACATGGTGTTGGTGTGTTTATTCCCACAGTGTTGGTGTGTTTATTCCCTCATAATATTGGTGTGTTTATTCCCTCATAATATTGGTGTGTTTATTCCCCCATGGACAGTGTTGGTGTGTTTATTTCCACACAGTGTTGGTGTGTTTATTCCCACATAGCTTTGGTGTGTTTATTCCCACATAGTATTGGTGTGTTTATTCCCCCATGGACAGTGTTGGTGTGTTTATTCCCACATAGTATTTGTGTGTTTATTCCCACACAGTGTTGGTGTGTTTATTCCCACATGGTGTTGGTGTGTTTATTCCCACATAGTATTGGTGTGTTTATTCCCCCATGGACAGTGTTGGTGTGTTTATTCCCACATAGTATTTGTGTGTTTATTCCCACATAGTGTCTTTATTCCCCCATGGACAGTGTTGGTGTGTTTATTCCCACACAAACAGTGTTGGTGTGTTTATTCCCACATAGTGTTGGTGTGTTTATTCCCATGTAGACAGTATTGGTGTGTTTATTCCCACATAGTATTGGTGTGTTTATTCCCCCATGGACAGTGTTGGTGTGTTTATTCCCACATAGTATTGGTGTGTTTATTCCCCCATGGACAGTGTTGGTGTGTTTATTCCCACATGGTATTGGTGTGTTTATTCCCACATAGTATTAGTGTCTTTATTCCCACATAGTGTTGTGTTTATTCCCACATGGTGTTGGTGTGTTTATTCCCACATGGTGTTGGTGTGTTTATTCCCACATGGTGTTGGTGTGTTTATTCCCACATGGACAGTGTTGGTGTGTTTATTCCCACACAACCAGTGCCTGGTTGCCCCAGCACTGATGGCTGAGGGGGCTTGGACTGTGTCCCCCCCTCCCCAAACCTCCCTCCCACCCCAGTGTTTCCCAGTGACCTGTTCACTGAAGGGTCTCCATTTGTGCAGCTGGGGGGGATGTGAGTAGGAATTTTGCTGGGGGGAAACCCCTGGAAAGGCTTCTGAGCTCAGGCAGGAGTTTTCCCCTGCCTGCTGGAGACAAAACTGATGGGTTTTAAATGTTTTAACTCCTCAGGGAACGTCCGGGCCCGATCCCACCACGGTGTACGTGGACCTGAAGTCCTTGAGGCATGACAGGTACAGTGAGTTCATTAAATCAATTTAACAGCTGTATAAAGTGCTGTGAGGGTGCTGAGCTCTCACACTGCTCTGGAGATTTCCACAATTTTAATCCTGACAAGGTTTTCTTTCCTTTCAGAGTCCGTCTGGTGGAACGAGGAGCTCCACAGAGCCTCTTGCTTTCCGAGTCTGGGAAGGTAATTCCACGTCTTTATCCAGAGCCACAGCACAGGGAAGTTGGGAACCACACATTTCTTACAGCCCTGAGAAGGATAATCCTGTGGCAAGGCTTGGGAAGGGCTTGGTTACACTGTTCCTCTGGAAAATCAGTTGGATTTATAATGAAGTAATGATTAAGGAGCGTGTTTTGCTGAAACTGGTGGGAGAATTGGTTCTGTTTGCAGTAAATGAACCAAATCAGAGAATGAAATTAGGTTGGAAAAGACCTCTGAGATCATGGAGTCCACATCAGAAGTGGGGGCTGTGGGATCCTTGAAATCAGCCTGTATTTGGGATTTACTGTCGCTCCCTCATGGATTAACACAAAGAGGTTTTCCAATATTTTTGTAACTGAATTCTTCAAAATCGAGGTCCAGCAACATGTCCAGGCCCAGAATGCCCTCCCTGTGTGGCCCTTGAGCCATGGAATCCATCCACACCCTGATCCTGCCTCACTGGACCTGTCCTGGCGTGTTTTATCCCTGCTCATGGTGGCTGTGGGTGAAATCCTGCCCTGAATGAATGTGTTTTATTGTGCCTGAAGGATAATCCAGCAGGGATTACACATTCCTTCTTGTGCTCCTTAGATTCTGCCTGGAGTCAAAGTGGTCATTGTCAACCCGGAGACAAAAGGGCCTCTGGGAGATTCCCACCTTGGGGAGGTAAGTGGAGATTTTGCTCCTTGGGGACCTTCTCCTGCTGCTCCTTGGGCTCTTCTGTGCTGAATTCTGAAGCTGCTGGGGGACAGTTTGGAGCTGTGACACTCACAGGCCTTTGTAAGCTGAATTACTGCTGGAGCTCTCAGAATTTGGGTGTTATTTCACTGCCCGGTCGAAAGAAAAAACCCACTAGAAAGGAAAGCTTATTCCACTCTAAATCTTGCAAACTGGCTCCCAAATAATCTAATTTACATTTGGCTTTCTTTATCTTGATTACACACCAGTGTATTTGTCTGTGTTGGCAGATTATTATCAAATTTTGGACTTGACACGTTAAAAATCCTCAGTTTGTTTACTCAGCGAGTCCTGAGAGTAGATCTGCAAGGTGCATTATTGAGATAATAAAGGACAACAGAGGATATTTGGAGGTCTGACCTAAAGGAATGGGGGTTTTTTTGGTCTGAAAAATTGTGGATAAAAAGGGAACCTTCGCCTCGGAGCTTCCTGGCTCAGGAACAGTGTGGCCAACAGGGCCAGGGAAGTGATTCTGCCCCTGGACTCAGCACTGGTGAGGCCACCCCTGGAGTGCTGTGTCCAGTTCTGGGCCCTCAGCTCAGGAAGGACATTGAGGGGCTGGAGCAGGTCCAGAGGAGAGCAACGAGGCTGGAGAAGGGACTGGAGCACAATTCCCATGAGGAGAGGCTGAGGGAGCTGGGGGGGCTCAGCCTGGAGAAGAGGAGGCTCAGGGGAGACCTCCTCACTCTCTGCAACTCCCTGACAGGAGGGGGGAGCCAGGGGGGGTTGGTCCCTTTTCCCATCAGCAAGACAAGAGGGCTGGGGCTGAAGCTGTGCCAGGGGAGGGTTAGGTTGGAGATTGGGAAGAATTTCTTTGCAGAGAGGGTGCTCAGCCCTTGGAATGGGCTGCCCAGGGAGGGGGTGGATTCTCCATCCCTGGAGGTTTTTAAGATGAGACTGGATGTGGCATCAGTGCCATGGGCTGGGAACCACGGCGGGGTTGGATCAAGGGTTGGACTTGGTGATCTGGGAGGTCTCTTCCAACCCAGCTGATTCCATGATTCTATGATTCTCTGATTCTGTCATTCTGTCATTCTATGATTCTGTGATTCTGTGATTCCATGATTCTGTGATTCTCTGATTCTGTGATTCAATGATTCTGTGATTCTGTGATTCTATGATTCTGTGATTCCATGATTCTATGATTCAATGATTCTGTGATTCTGTGATTCAATGATTCTGTGATTCTGTGATTCCATGATTCTGTGATTCCATGATTCTGTGATTCCATGATTCTGTGATTCCATGATTCTGTGATTCTGTGATTCCATGATTCTATGATTCTGTGATTCCATGATTCTGTGATTCTGTGATTCCATGATTCTGTGATTCCATGATTCTGTGATTCTCTGATTCTATGATTCTGTGATTCTGTGATTCCATGATTCCACGATTCTCACCCGCTCCACGTCAGCGCTCGTGGTTCCTGGGGGTGACTGTTGTCCCCTCCCTGCACAGATCTGGGTGAACAGCCCCCACACAGCCAGTGGTTACTACACCATCTACGACAACGAGACCCTCCAGGCCGACCACTTCAACACCCGCCTGAGCTTCGGGGACGCGGCGCAGACGCTCTGGGCCCGCACCGGTTACCTGGGCTTCGTGCGGCGCACCGAGCTCACGGCGGCCAGCGGAGGTGGGGAGGCACCCTGGGGGCTCTGGGGGACACATCTCCAGGACAGGGCCATCCAGAGGGGCCTGGATGAGCTCAAGAAGTGGCCCTCAGGGAGCTCGGGGGGGTTTAGTAAGACAAATGTTGGCGCCGCAGCCGGGTCGGGGCGACCGCCGGTGTCGGGGAGGAGCTGATGGAGAAGGATGTGGGGAGAGGATGGACGTGGCCTAGAGAGCCCCTCCTGTGCTGGGGGATTCTGCCCCTCTGCTGAGACCCCCCCCGCAGAGCTGCCTCCAGCAGGGGAACAGCACAGGGAGGGATGTGGAGCTGCTGGAGAGAGTCCAGAGGCACCGGGATGATCAGAGGGATGGAGCAGCTCTGCCAGGGGGAAAGGCTGGAAAATTGGGATTGTTCAGCCTGGAGAAGGGAAGGCTTTGGGGTGACCTCACTGTGGCCTTCCAGGACCTGAAGGGAACCTGCAGGAAAGATGGAGAGAGATTGTTTCCAAGGGAGTGCCAGGACAAGGGGGAATGGCTTCAAACCGCCAGCAGATTTTAGATGGGATTTTGGGAAGAAATTCCTCTCTGTGAGGGTGGTGAGGCCCTGGAATGCATTTCCCAGAGGATGCCCCATCCCTGGAAGTGTCCCAGGCCAGGTTGGAGCAACCTGGGCTAGTGAAAGGTGTCCCTGCCCATGGCAGGGGGGTGGAACTGGATGATCTTTAAGGCCCCTTCCCACCCAAACCATTCCATGATTCTTTGGCCTGTAGCAGACACTCTGTTTTACCTGAATCCCAACCCTTCCAGCTGTTTTCCCTCTCTCCCCAGAGCGCCACGACGCCCTGTACGTGGTGGGAGCCCTGGATGAGACTCTGGAGCTGCGGGGGCTGCGCTACCACCCCATCGACATCGAGACCTCGGTGTCCCGGACCCACAGGAGCATTGCTGAATGGTAACACAGCCCCCCACGGGAGGGCTGGGCTCCTCCTGGCCCAGCTGGAATGCAGCAGTTTAGGCAAAGGTGCAGGGTTTAATCAGGAAAAAAACCAGGGAAATTCGGATTTTTTTTCTGTTGGGAAATTCGGATTTTTTTTCTGTTGGGAAATTCAGATTTACCTGCGTTGCCCTTGGCCGGTCACGCACCTGATTTCCACACAGAACAGACTCGGTGTTTTCTCACAAGCCTCAGTATTGAATAGAAATGCTGATTTGCTGCTTTGGGGGGTAAAGAGCCACTTCTCAGTCGGCGGCAGCAGCGTTGTTGTGTCACACGGGTGGTGCTGAGGTGGCTCTGAACTGGTCTTTGACACGTCAGGGCCGGGTCACCTCGGGGTCAGGTTGGAAATGCAGCCCAGAGCAGGTGGGAGACTCCACCTGAGGATAATCAGCTGGAAACTTTGGGGTCTTTGTGACGATAACCGGGCGTTGTTCTGTTGGTTTTCCTTTGCCCTCCCAGCGCCGTGTTCACCTGGACCAACCTGCTGGTGGTGGTGGTGGAGCTGTGTGGCTGCGAGCAGGAGGCTCTGGATTTAGTCCCTCTGGTGACCAACGTGGTCCTGGAAGAGCATTACCTGATCGTGGGAGTGGTGGTGGTGGTGGATCCCGGGGTCATTCCCATCAATTCCCGAGGCGAGAAGCAGCGGATGCACCTCCGGGACAGTTTCCTGGCCGACCAGCTGGACCCCATTTACGTGGCCTACAACATGTGATGGCAGGAGCTGCAGGAGCCCAGAAGGACCAGGGTGGTGATGGAAGTGAAGCTGGTGAAATTACTAATACTTGACCTACAGGTTGAGGTTGCTGCCACCGTTCCCTCCCTCCCTCCCGGCCCCAGGGAGCGGAGGGAATTTGGGAGGCAACTGGCAAACCTTTGTAACAGTTTACTGAACACATGAGCTTTAGAGAAATGCAAAGTGGAAAAGTGTGTGAGCTACAAAACCCCCAAGGCCTTTACAGTAGTGTTACTTTTTCATCCGTTGTACATATTTGTATTTTTATCTAATCCCGGGGTAGGATTCTATAAGGGGAGGGTTTATTTAGTTAAGATAATAAACTATTAAGAAAAAGGGTCATCAGAGTTCTGCAGTTCCCTGCTCCATGATCTCCTTTGCATCTGGAGCCGTTCATCCCCTGGGATCACACAACTTATTGACAATTGTGCCATGACCAAATCAATAACGTACGGAATCGAAGAGTTACTTATTCATAGAGAGATTTCTGGAATTTAAAAAAAAAAAAAGAATTTTGCCTATATTTTAAATATGTAAATATTATTATACATAATTCACTTAGATAGAAAATTAACTTGGCTAATGAGGACAGCTGAAGGTTGATGTTTTTAAGGACAGGTGACTTTTGTGGTCCTCAGCATCCTGGCATTGGCTTAGACACAATGTGAGACGCTCCCACCTTCCACAGGTTTCTGATTTCATTTGTCTCTTCATTCTGGCCAGAAGTGTGTCAGAGCATGTAGAACCTTTGATATTAAGGCACATCTTTCTCCAAGAGATGAATTTAAAACGTGGAACTGGGGAGAAATGGCAATGCAAGTCCCGAATCCTGAACTGGAACGATGCAGCCTCTGCCTCATCCTCTGGCTCCAGGTGTGGGAAGGAAAAACATTCCTTAGGTGGACACACAGGTGACTGCCCTGCTTGTGCCATCCATGACTCCTTCCATCCCCAGGAAATACTGTAAATAGGCTTTAATAAAACTGGGAGCAAACAGCCCATCTTCCCTCAGAGCATTCCCTGGAAAGAACAGGAGAATCCTGAGTCGGATGCAATTTTTATTTTACGGGGGGCAGAGCAACTGTGGCAAACACAGCGTTCAACAACGCTGTGCAAACTGCTCTCCCAGCCTTCCACCTCCTGGGTCAGCTCCAAAGTTAGGGAATGGGAAGAAAGAGAAGCCTTAGAGCAGCAGGTACAAGCTTTTCCTGCTGGGAAGCCCTTCCACGGAGCCGGTGGTTGAGCTTTGACTCAAAAAAATGACCTTTTCCGTTTTAACACTTCATCTTTCAAAAGCAATTACATTCCTCTGGGTGCTAAAATATGATTTTGGAAGCCTTGGGGGCTGCTGCCAGATCCTGCAACAGGGTTTTTTTTTTTTGAGTCCCACGTGGTATATACAGTGTAAATATAAAACTTTTCAGACGTTCCAGATACCTCATGCAAAGTTTTTAGGCCGTTTTTAAAAAGGTTCGTGGTGTGGACTCGGAAGATCCTGTGGCAGTTCCTGGAGCAGGACCCGGTGGATCCGTGGGCAAAGCCCAGCCATGTCCTGGAAAAAAACAAAAAAAGCTCCTGCTGCATCCTGGTAGTTTCCTCACCGAAAGAAACAGGAGCTTTAAAAAAAAAAAAAAAAACTCAGAGAAGAAGTTTGAAAGTATATTTTTGAAAAAAAATAAAAATAAAAAATAATAAATATTTGGTGGGGAAATAGCTTTAGGAACTGGAAGTTTTCTGGCAGGTCTGGGCTGAAGGTTCTTTGCAAACACTTCGGTTCAGGGGGGGCACGTTTTGGAACCTTTTCTGTGTTTTCCACAGTGTCAGCAGAATAGGCACCAAACCTTTAATGTGTTTAGTTTTAACAAATTGACCACAGAGTGGGGACAGTGACAGGGGGAAACTGTGACTAACACAGTTGGTCCTGCAGCTTGTTTTGGGTGTAAAGTGCACAAAGGTGGTTCTCCCTTTTCAGCCAGAAAATTCCTGTTACCCCGTGTTCTGTGTCACCATTTTTGTGTTTCTTGCACAGCCCAGGCCTGGCCGAGCAGCTTCACTCCAATGTGACCTTTCCAGGGAAAATTCTGGTGGTCTTGGACCTTTTCCTTTACTCAAAAGCTTTAGTTAAAATTGTTTCAGCAAATGCTTTTTGTCCCCTGGAGTGGATTTTAAGTCCAAGTCCGGGATTGTCATTTATTTTTCCTCGTGTTCCTTCACAAACGAAACAATGTGTGTGTGAATTCCAGGAGAGATTCCCAAGTGTGGTAGGTGGCCTTCCCAAAATGGCATTTTTGAATGAGACTGGATTCATTTGATCTCGTTTTCCCTTTATTTTTTCCTTTGGATGGGCACCGATGGCTTTTTATGCCTCGGGGGCTTTTCTCTTGCAATTCCCTGGGTGCTCCAAGTCTTCCTTCCAGCACGTTCCACTTCTCTGGGCTGGAGAACTGCAGGATGCAGGGAACATTCCAGGGACATGGAGCAGCTGCTCAGTTTGGCTTCCCTGGGTGCTCTGTCCCTGTTTTGGCACAGTGGGAAGCAAAGTGCTGGAGAGGAGGAAGGATGGAGCCGGGACTCCGGAATCCCCAAATTCTTCCTCCGGCTCCACGAGCTTTCCACGGGTCATTCCACTCCTTCCATTCCTTCCTCTGTGATTTTTCCATATGGGAACAAAACAAGATCCTTCACTCCAGACATTGGCAGGGGCAGGGCTGGGTGCTTTTCCCCCCCAAAACAGCCTCTCCCCCCTGGTTTGACCTCCCAGCTCCTGGAGTTGCACAGGGCACATTTTTCCTTCCTCTTGTCCATCAGATTCCAAGCTTAGCAACTGCAGTGAAACTGAAAAACTGGGAATTCTTCCCACTGGACTAAACTAGTTTGTATGTCTCACTGTTTCTGGATCTTCCCTGAGCAAACTGTGTGGGAACAGGTCGGTTTTATCCTCTTCTGTTGGAATTTGCACTTCATTTCTGGTTTAAATCAACGGAATTCAGCTGTTTCCTACTAACTGCTCTAAAATAAGGTTGTAAAAACCGGATCAATTTTAGCCCTAGGTGCATTTGTTTTCCTTTAATTTCTGTCAACCTCTTTCCCATTGTCCAATCCAGACTCCGGCGTTTCTGTAATTATGTATAAAGGTTTTATTTATTTAAAATTAGCTTAGTTACATTTTTAAATTTAACACCTGGCTGGACAGTGTCCCATTAACGCATTGATTGTGTTTCCTTTGTCTTGTGTTAATAAATATTGATGCCTGGTTGCTCGTTTAGTCCTTCAAGAGGCTGTTTCCATGAAGGAGTTTTTGGTTTTTTTAAGGAGTGGAATGTGGGTTAATGTTGATCCTGGGGAGAGGGAGAACTTGTGAGTGTTTTATGTTTTGTTCATTGTATTGAGAGGGGTCTGAGCCATGAGGGAGTGAAGGGCTGGATGGGTGTCCTGGACCTGCAGCTTTGTGAATGCGATTTTTTGGGAATCAGAGCTGGGGAAGGGGCTGGAGAACTTCTGAGGGAGCTGGGGGGGCTCAGCCTGGAGAAAAGGAGGCTCAAGGGGAACCTTGTCGCTCTCCACAGCTCCCTGATGGGGTTGGAGCCGGGTGGGATCGGGCTCTGCTCCCAGGGAATGAGGGATGGGATGAGAGGGAACGGCCTCAAGCTGTGCCAGGGGAGGGTCAGGCTGGAGTTTAGGGGAAATTTCTTCGTGGAAGGGGTTGTCGGGCCTTGGCAGGGGCTGCCCAGGGAGGTTTGGAGTCCCCTCCATCCCTGGAGGTGTCCAAGGAAGGCCTGGAAGTGGCACTCAGTGCTCTGGGCTGGGGGACAAGGTGGGCATCGGGCACAGGCTGGACTCGGTGTAAAACCCGCCCGCGCCGCCCTTTGCCCGCGCATTGGGCGCGGTAAGCCCCGCGGCGAGGGCTGGGAACACCGGGAATATCGGGAACATCGGGAATATCGTGATTTCCCCCGCGGCGACCGCGCTCCCGCCCTCCCTGCGCCACCCGGGCCGCGGGGGGGCGCTGTTGCCGCGGCGCGCCGCTCCGCCGCGCGCTCTCTATGGTGGGGCCGGGCGGGGCCGGCGCTCAGGCGGCCGCTCTCGCCCGGCGCGCGCGCGCTCCGCGCCGCTGGCGCTCTATGGCGGGGGCCCCTGGGCGCGCTCTCTATGGTCGCGGCCCGTCCCCCCCCCCGCCGGCGCCGCTTCGCTGAGGCGGGACCGGGCCGGGGCCGGGACCGGGATCCGGCGGCTCCGGCGCTCCCCACGCGCGGCCCCGCGGGGCTCTGAGGTAAGCGCGGGCTTGCGGAGGCCGCCCCGTCCCCCTTTCGGCCCGCCCGCCCCTTTACCCCCCCTTCCCCCCCCCACCCGCCCCGCGGCGGCCGTGACGGGACGGGCACAGGCCGCGGCCTCGGCCCGGCGGATCCCGCGGGGAGCTCCGGCCGCGGCCGGGCCTGAGGCGCTGCCCCGCGGCCTGGCGCTGCTGCCGGGGCCGGGCCAGCTGCGCCCGGGGCTGTGTGGGGGAGAAAAGGGGTCTGGGGGTGACGAGGGGTCCCCCCGCTTCCCCCGCCCCGGGCCCCGTTCCCCCCCATTCCCGCTCCCCCTCCCTGTTCCGCGCCTTGGGAGGGGGGCTCTGAGCGTGACGAGGGGACCCCCCAGACCCGCTTTCCCCCGGGGGTGGGGGTTTAAAAGGGGATCCCCCGGTGCCCCCCGGCCCCGGTCGGTCCCGGGCAGCTTGTGACAAACCGCTGGTTGCGACAAACAGGAGCTTTATCGCTCATTAACCCGCCGTTTAATTAATGGCCGCCGGTACCTGTTTTCCCAGGATTTTGCCCCAAACCGCGCTGGGGAGCCCCGGCTCCAGCGCTCGGGGAGGATGTCAGTGCTCTCGGGGGGATTTTCCTCTCCCAACCCATCGGGTCCCCGGTGCCGATGGAATATTGAGGATTTTGGGCTGCAGCTTTTGTGTCTGAAGCTCCTGTCAGGGATGTTCCTGTACGGGCTGGGGGGGGGGGAGTGGAAGAAAACACACGTGCAGAGCGCTCCTGGAGTTTTAAGGAATATCTCTGCGTGTTTGTGGAATGGGCTCCAGGGCTTTGAACCCGCAGTTCTGACAGTTTTCTGGATGAACGAAATTTCCCCAAGCGTCTTAATTGCAAAATTAGGTAAAAAAAAAAATCTTTTCACTGCCGAAAGCAGCTGATTTTAAGGCACTGAAGAACCCCAAATTTTCCCAGATTGCTTCAGTATCATTTAAAAAAAAAAACCCTTCTAAATCCCTTTGAGCAATTTGTAAATGTCGGAATTTGTCTCCTTTCACTGAGTATTTGAGAACAAATGCCGTGTCCAATATTCTTTGACTTCTGACTTCATAAAGCCTTTAAAAATATGATTAATTGGCCGTTACAATATTTCAGGGGTGAAACATCGTTTAGGACCCTTCCTCTGCTCGATTTAAAAGGGCAAAGCAAGCACTTGGTTTCTTCCTCTGGTGCTCTTTGTAGCATTTTAGGGAATTCAGGGAATTAGTGGAAGTTGTGGGAATGAGGCATTTTGGGTGTTTCTGGGGGGTTTGGGTGGTGGGTCACCCTGAGAACTGTGGGATTTTGGGGGTGTCTGTGAGCTTTGGGGTGAGAAATGGAACGTGCCCACGATGAACTGTGACATTCCTGCTTCTGTTTGAAATCCTTGGCTGGAGGGAGATGATGCCCAGAACTCTGGGAGTCCTTGAAGTCCTTTCATGAGCTGCTGTTGGAGAATCCTCTCAGTTAAATGACTTTTGAGGTGTAGCTACCTGCAGACTTTGGCTTTACTCTGAAAAGCATCACCTGTACCTGTGTGACTGTAAAAAAGTGGGGTTTGTCCACATTGGGGCAATAATTGGATAATAAACCCTCCTACCAGGGCTCTGTGACAGGTAAAACTCTTCCTTCACCCCAAAGAGAGCAGCTCTTTCATCTCAATAAATCCAAATTCAGCTCTTGGAGGAGTTTTACCTGTGACTGTGCTCAGGGATTTCCCTTTTTGGTGCTTCTTGTCAGAGCTCGAGACCTGCAGGTTGAGGTTTTTCCCTGGAGCTGCTGGATGCCAGTTGCTGTCTCAGGTGCTCACAGGAGGAATTTCCAATAGGAAATTCCCGGTTTTCCAGCTGAATAGGTTGTTTTAGCAAGGTAAAGGCACTGAGAGACTGTCACATCCCCGGAGGGTGTGAGGTGCAGGGGGAATTCCCACCTTGTTGCAACCCTTGCTGAGTCTTCTCCTGAACACTGTTGTGCTCAAATAGATTGATGTTGGATGAATGATTAAATATTGCAGAGCAAGCAGAGATGGAGTCAGCTCAAAAACCCACATTTTTGATGGGAAGTGCTTTATCTTTTATTCCTGTAAAGCAGAACTTCACACCCATGAGAGACAGAGATGAGCAAACCCTCTGTGCTCCCTCCCCGGGGCGCTGCTTTTGGGTGCTTTTGTCGGTTTCACTGTTTCTTGCAGACTTGGTTTGAGTCTTTTCGTGGGACAGCAAGGCAGAGAAAGCAGTGACAGAGGGAGGGGAGGGCAGGCTGTGGTTTGGCACTACAGAAATGAACAGGGGGGGCTTTTTGGGGCACTGGAAATTTGTTGTCACTTTTTTGCTGCTGCTGGATTTCGGTTTGAGGGGCCCCCGGTGGGTGCAAAGGTAGATTTTTATTTTTTTTTCCCTTATAAAAGCTAAAGCTGCATTAGAGAACAGACAAAGCTGTGTCCCCTGCACGTGTCTGTCATTAATTCTGCTCCTCATTTTGATGTGGTTGATGTTTGCAGCCACGAGGACGTCGGGAGGCTGCATCATGTGCTGGGGAGGATTTGGTCTGTGCTGTAAAGGACACATGGAATCACAGAGTCCTGGAATAGTTTGGGTTGGGAGGGACCTTAAAGATCATCTCATTCCCACCCCCTGCCATGGGCAGGGACACCTCCCACTATTCCAGGTTGCTCCAACCTGGCCTTGGACACTCCCAGGGATGGGGCAGCCACAGCTTCTCTGGGCAACCTGTGCCAGGGCCTCCCCACCCTCCCAGGGAGGAATTTCTTCCCAAAATCCCTCCTAACCCTGCCCTCTGGCAGTTTGAACCCATTCCCCCTTGTCCTGGCACTCCCTTGGAAATAGTCTCTCTCCCCCTTTCCTGCAGGTTCCCTTCAGGTCCTGAAAGGCCACAACGAGGTCACCCCAAAACCTTCCCTTCTCCAGGCCGAACAATCCCAGCTCTCCAGCCTTTCCCCCTGGCAGAGCTGCTCCATCAACGTTTCTTGTGTCACCCAAGCACTGGTTTTGTCCCTCCAAAGCCCTGATTTAGTTCCTGACCCGGGGGAGTCCCAGGTGGGACCCCTGGCAGCCGAGGCTGCAGGAGCAGGACTCTCTCTGCTCTCGGTTGCCTTTTCCCCCTCGGAGCGTTCGCTGCGGTTCAGCTCAGCAGGGAAAAAATCAGTGACTCACATTTCCACAGAAAGAAATGTAATTTCCAGTCTCATAGCAACTGTCCTTTCAACACTTTCAAACCTTCTGTGACAAAATGTTTAACGCTCGCCCATCAGCTTTTTAATGCTCCAGGCTGGGTCCGCCCACTCCCCCCAGCTGAAACCTGCACTTGTGCATCCCTGAATCCCCCAATATCTGAGGGGGGGAGGTGCTGGCAAGACGTTGAACAGTTAAATATAAAATCTTAGACATGAGAGAGGTGTTGGTGACTGCATTACATGGAGACAGAGTGACTCTGGCAGGGCTTAAAATTCAAAATGTGCTCTCTCTCTCTCTCCGCTTCGGTTTGAATCCCTGGTTTGTTTTTGTACACCTTCAGATGGTTTAAAATAGGTTTGGCTATAAAACCTTCTGGGAAATTCTCTTGCTTAGAGCAAGATATTCTTCAGTATAAAGAATCTCGGTTTTCTTCCTGGATCTTCCTTCCCACTGCCAGAGGGACAGGGTTGGGTGGGATATTGGGAAGAAATTCCCCCCTGGGAGGGTGGGGAGGCCCTGACAGGGGTTACCCAGAGAAGCTGTGGCTGCCCTATCCCTGGAAGTGTCCAAAGCCAGGCTGGAGCAACCTGGAATAGTGGCACAGGGGTGGAATGAGATGATCTTTAAGATCCCTCCCACCTGGTTAACTGGATTTCCCTGGTTTTCCCCCAGCTAGGATGGAAGAGGTGCACAAGGGCAGCAGCAGCAGCTCCGTGACACCGTCCCAGCCCTCGGCCGTACAAGGTACAACCCTCCAGGCAGCTCAGCTCTCTCATATTGCTCAACAGGTAAAGCCTGGGCCACGTCTCAGCAAACATTTCAGGGCCTTCAGAGCCACTTTTTTATGTGCCACAAACCGTGGGTTCGTTCTTAGAAGCGCACGGAGAAGAAAAACCGGGAAGAGGTCGAGAAAAACGCGTTTGTTTGTTGGTGAACGATGTCAAATGAAGGGGAAAGTGTTAAAAAAGTTGATTTTGGGGGCTTGTACAGTGCAGGAGTGCAGCCCAGAGTTGGGGTTAGGCGACCACGGGAGCTGCTCAGGAATAAATCAAGGGCCTGGTTTCATTTTTTTGCTCAGGAAAAGCATTTTCAGCTCCTTTTGTAGTAACAGCAATCCTGGGTGTGCTCAGCACCATGGAAACACTTGGATTTTAGCCCAGCATGAACATATTCAATATAATAAATCACATGAAGTTGGAAATGTGAGATTCTTCCTCCAAGGTGACATCCCTGTCAGAGCTTTAACCCGAACCCCTCAGGATTCAGCTTTTGCTGCACCTGAGAGTGAATCCTTCCAGGAGGGTTTTCCTGGGAAACAGAAACGTTTTGCAACTCATCCAGTGTGGAGGCAATTGGTATTTTGATGCCAAATTTGGATTTAAGAGAGGAGAGAATATCAGCAGGTCTCCTGGGGTTTGTTTCCAGGCTGGTTTTATGCTGGTTTTATATAAAGTTCTGAATGTCCCTTAATACTGTGATTTATGATACAAAAGTAGCCCGAAGTGGAAATTCAGCTGTGTGAGTGTTAATGATCCCTTCATCTTCTCCTGTACTTCAGATTAATAGAGGTAGTGAAGAGATTTGGTGAGGAAACTGGTTATTTGCTTAGAGTCAACTTGAATTATTTTTTGGTTTGTGAACATGTGAACGATATCAGTTGAATTAAAGTGCAAGGATTTATCTGAGTTCAGTGTCAAAACTACAAACCCTCCAGGAAGTTTGCATCTTTTTAATCTTAATACGTGACACATAATGTGACACATTTGATTTCCCCCAACCAAAGGGAAGAAAAACCTGTTTCCTATGTAAGTACTGTCTCAAAACTGTTGCATCTTTAAAGGTACTTTTGTGACTTAATTAGAATTAAAAGAAGCTTCTGGCAGCTCTCCCCCAGCTGCACCTCCTGAGCCCCCTGGCACGGAGGTTTCACTGCTGGGTTTGGCTCTGTTGTAGATGTCTCTGTGAGGTTCTGCTCCTGTTTCACTGCTGGGTTTGACTCTGTTGTAGATGTCTCTGTGAGGTTCTGCTCCTGTTTCACTGCTGGGTTTGGCTCTGTTGTAGATGTCTCTCCGAGGTTCTGCTCCCCTGACGGTCGTTCAGCTTCCAGGAGAGCAAGTCCAGGTGCAGGGAGTGATCCAGACAGCCCAGTCCTCCTCGGTGATCCACTCCCCTCAGGTGCAGACCGTGCAGGTAACTCCAGCAGGGCTCTCCAACCCCAAACCTCAGCACTTCTGTGGGTGAGAAGATGTGCAAAGGCTTGTCTGACCCTCAGGGCAGCCTTTGTGCCCCGTGAGAGGCAGAGAGGGATCCAGGGACAATCCTGTGGAGCACAACATCCCTCCTTTGGGCTGGAAATGACTTGTGGTGCTGGACTCACCTTTGGAGTTCAAAATAAACATTTAACCTTTGTTAACAAAGGCCTCCCTTTGTTAACAAACCCAGCCCACGGCTCTGGAGTTGTGCCTTGGCAGACAGGGAACTGGTCCCCAAAGGAGGGGAGTAACAGAATAATTAAAAATTGGATTCAGATGAGTCTTTGGGAAAGGTGGGCCTGAGCGAAGGGCTGAGCTGCTGCTCGCTCGCCTCGTGAGCTCTGTGACTCCCTCTCAGAGGTGCCCAAGTCTCTGCTTGTGCCTCTTACTCACTTGCCACGTGATTGTTGTGAGTCACTTCCGAGAGAGGTGCCCGGGGAGTTCCAGGGAGGCTGTTCCTGCTCCATTCAGTCCCTGCTGCAGAGCCCTCAGGGCACTGGAGTTGCACTGGGAAGCCACTGCCCTGGCAGCGGGGGCGAGGGAGGAGCTGCCCTAAAACACAGGAATTTGTCCCTGATCCTTGTCCCACACTCCTCACACCACGCTGAACTGATAAACCATGGGAAGCAAAGCTGGCAGGGATTGTCAGCTGCCACTGCTGGAAATCAGAGCAGGGAGAGGAGAACACGTGTGGCTCCTGGAAGCAGTGGAGCCTCTGCCTCAGTCGGTTTTTGGTGCTCGTGTCTCTCTTAATCCCATTCCTTTTCCTTCCCCCTCCTGCAGGGTCCCACTGACTGGATTCTTTCCTCTTTTTTTCCCCCCATGTTATTTATGAACATTGTGGCCTTGTTGGGGGGAAAACCAAGTACAACATGAGCAGGTTTTTTTTGCCTGCTGATCGTGGGCTGCTCTGTCTGTCTCTGCAGCTCAGTGGGAAAGGCTTTTCCCAGAGCTCTGTGCATTCCTCTGGACTCTGCTGCTGGCACACAGATAAGAACAGATAAATATTTTCCTCACTAATAAGGAGCATCAGAGACAAAATAACACTTCAAGCACACAGTAGAATAAAGAAAGTTGTAGACAGTACTTGGCACATTTACTCCCTGATACGCTGCCGCCTCAAACATTATTTTCCTTGGACTCGTGTTCTCAACACCAAACTCCACTGCTGCTCTGCCTACATAAACATCTGTGTTTGTCTCTGTGCATCACTGGTGTTCCTGTTCCCTCTCCCACCAGGTCTCTTCCTTGTCTGAGAGTGAGGATTCCCAGGACTCCTCAGACAGCATTGGCTCCTCGCAGAAGGCTCGAGGCATCTTGGCTCGTCGCCCCTCGTACCGGTACTGATGAGCTGGGACACACCTGGGGTTTCTCTTTGAAACCAAGAGAGGGGCTCCTTTCAGTGCTTTCACACACACTGTCCACCCCCAAGTTGTCTCCTTCACCTTGGAACACGCAGAGGGTCTGTTCATGCACTGAACACCCTGAGCTGACAGAGGAAACTTTGGCTCCTCTGACTGGAGCTGGGCCTCAGCACGATGTCGTGCAGGGGAAAATGTGCATCAGCTGGGATTTTACTCACTTGTATCATTTTGCTGAAAGTGGGGAGTGTAGCCAAATGTCAAACTCTTTTTTTTTTTTTCCACAGAAAAATTTTGAAAGATCTTTCCTCTGAAGACACACGGGACAGAAAAGGAGATGAGGAAAGTCCCGGGGTCTCCACTGTCACCTCCATGTCCGTTCCCACACCCATCTACCAGACAAGCACTGGACAGTACAGTATGTTACCCAAAATACCTACACAGTTTTGATTCAACTGGCCTCAAAATATACAGGTTTTGTTATATATTTGATTAAGATGAAACTCAAAAGTTGGTTATTATCTAGCAGTCAGTGGAGTTAGTACATAGAAATAACTGGTATCTAAGACCTCAGATAAACTCAGTGCTTTGTAATCTTAATTTTTGCACATTCAGACATTTAAGGCTGTTGGTGTGAAGCACACAGCAGTGTTCTGTGCTGGATTTAACCCAAAATGTCAGCTCAGTGAAGACACCAATATATCTATATATCTGTATATATATATATATCTCATAGGCCACACCAAAAGGTTCCTGTGGTATGAGGGAGGCAGCAAAAAATTAGGATTTGTCCCTTTGATGTCATCACCTGGTATTCACTGTGCTCCACACCTGCTCCAGCACGTGGAGCTCCTCCTCTCCATCCTCTGAGCTGAGGGTTTGTGCTTCAGGGGTCGTTTTCCTTCACTGGGGGCTCCAAGAGACCTGGAGAGGGACTTTTGGCGAGGAGCGATGGGACAAGGGGTCCTGGCTTCCACCTGGAAGAGGGCAAGGTTAGATGGGATACTGGGAAGCATTTCCTCCCTGTGAGGGTGCTGAGGCAGTGGAATGCTCTTCCTGGAGGTGTCCAAGGCCAGGTTGGACGGGGCTTGGAGCCACCTGGTCCAGCAGAAGGTTTCCCTGGGAGTGGAACGAGACGATCTTTAAGGTCCTTTCCACCCCGCCCGTTCCATGATTCCATGATTTACCTGTGTTTCCCACTGCTCAGCTCCCAACCCTGTGTTTCCCACTGCTCAGCTCCCAGCCCTGTTTCACACTGCTCAGCTCCCAGCCCTGTTTCACACTGCTCAGCTCCCAACCCTGCTGTCCTGTCCCTTCCCCGCAGTTGCCATCGCGGCCAACGGGCTGCAGCTGGCGGGGCCGGGCTCGGACGGGGTGCAGGGGCTGCAGGCCCTGACCATGGCCAACGCCGGCGGCTCCCAGCCCGCCCCCACCATCCTGCAGTACGCCCAGACCTCGGACGGGCAGCAGATCCTGGTGCCCAGCAACCAGGTGGTGGTGCAGAGTGAGTACCCCTGGGGTCACCCCCTTTGGTGTCCCATTGTCCCCTCCTAATGTTACCTCGTGTCTGGTGTCCCCAGCTGTCCCCTCCTAACGTGTCCCCGTGTCTGATGTCCCATTGTCCCCTCCTAACACTGCCCTGTTTGGTGTCCCGTTCCCTCCTAACGCTGCCCCGTTTCTGCTGTCCCCTCCTAACGTGTCCCCATGTCTGGTGTCCCACTGTCCCCTCCTAATGCTGGCCCATGTCTGGTGTCCCATTGTCCCCTCCTAACACTGCCCTATTTGGTGTCCCCAGCTGTCCCCTCCTAACGCTACCCCCTTTCTGCTGTCCCCTCCTAATGCTGCCCCATGTCTGGTGTCCAGTTGTCCCCTCCTAACACTGCCCTGTTTGGTGTCCCACTGTCTCCTCCTAACACTGCTCTATTGGGTGTCCCATTCCCTCCTAACACTGCCCCATTTGGTGTCCCACTGTCCTCTCCTAACGTTGCCCCATTTCTGGTGTCCCACTGTCCCCTCCTAACGATGCCCCATTTCTGGTGTCCCGTTGTCCCCTCCTAACATTGCCCCATGTCTGGTGTCCCACTGTCCCCTCCTAACACTGCCCCGTTTGGTGTCCCACTGTCCCCTCCTAACGCTGCCTGTTTCTGGTGTCCCACTGTCCCCTCCTAACACTGCCCCATTTGGTGTCCCACTGTCCCCTCCTAACACTGCCCTATTGGGTGTCCCATTGTCCCCTCCTAACATTGCCCCATTTCTGGTGTCCCATTGTCCCGCTGCCCCGTTTCTGGTGTCCCATTCCCTCCTAACGCTGCCCTGTTTGGTGTCCCACTGTCCCCTCCTAACACTGCCCCGTTTCTGGTGTGCCCAGCTGCCTCTGGAGACATGCAGACGTACCAGATCCGCACCACGCCCACCACGTCCTCGCTGCCCCAGACGGTGGTGATGACGTCCCCCGTGACTCTGACGTCGCAGTCGAGCAAGACGGACGACCCGCAGCTCAAACGGGAGATCCGGCTCATGAAGAACAGGTACGGGGCTGCCCCTGGGCTGCTCGGCTTGGGGAGGTCCTTGTGCTGAAACCACGGAATTCCCGAGGCTGGAAAAGCCCTCCAGGACCGTCGAGTCCACCCTGTGCCCGATGCCCGCCTTGTCCCACTGAGTGCCACATCCAGGCCTTCCTTGGACACCTCCAGGGGTGGGGACTCCTCCAAACCTCCCTGGGCAGCCCCTGCCAACGCTGCAGGTTGGCTGCAGTGTGTGTCACCACATCCTGCTGAATTTCCTGCTCTCCCCCTCTCTGGGTTTTAGGAACTGGCTGGAGGGCCGGGCCCAGAGAGTGGTGGTGAATGGTGCTGTATCCAGTTGGGATCTGGTCACTTAGTGGTGTCCCCCAGGGATCAGTGTTGGGCCCAGTTCTGTTTAATATATTTACTGATGATTTAGATGAGGGGATTGAGTCCATCATCAGCAAATTTGCAGATGACACCAAGCTGGGGCGGAGTGTGGATCAGCTGGGAGGCAGGAGGGCTCTGCAGAGGGACCTGGAGGGGTTGGAGAGTTGGGCTGATTCCAAGGGGATGAGGTTCAACCAGGCCAAGGGCCGGGTCCTGCACTTTGGCCACAACAACCCCCGGGGACAGAGGGGCTGGAGAGCAGCCAGGCAGGAAGGGAACTGGGATTTGGGATGGACAGGGAGCTGAACAGGAGCCAGAGTGTGCCCAGGGGGACAAGAGGGCCAATGGATCCTGGCCTGGCTCAGGAACAGTGTGGCCAACAGGGCCAAGGAAGTGATTCTGCCCCTGGACTCAGCACTGGTGAGGCCACCCCTGGAGTGCTGTGTCCAGTTCTGGGCCCTCAGCTCAGGAAGGACGTTGAGGGGCTGGAGCAGGTGCAGAGGAGAGCAACGAGGCTGGGGAAGGGACTGGAGCACAATTCCCATGAGGAGAGGCTGAGGGAGCTGGGGGGGCTCAGCCTGGAGAAGAGGAGGCTCAGGGGAGACCTCCTCACTCTCTGCAACTCCCTGACAGGAGGGGGGAGCCAGGGGGGGGGTTGGTCCCTTTTCCCATCAGCAAGACAAGAGGGCTGGGGCTGAAGCTGTGCCAGGGGAGGTTTAGGTTGGAGATTGGGAAGAATTTCTTTGCAGAGAGGGTGCTCAGCCATTGGAATGGGCTGCCCAGGGAGGGGGTGGATTCTCCATCCCTGGAGGTGTTTAAGGACAGACTGGATGTGGCATCAGTGCCATGGGCTGGGAACCACGGCGGGGCTGGATCGAGGGTTGGACTGGATGATCTGGGAGGTCCCTTCCAACCCGGCTGATTCTGGGATTCTGTGATTCCTGGGGCACTTGTGGGTTGGTTTTGTTCCTCCCTGCAGTTGGACTCTCTCAGAACTGTAACACCCCGAGGACAGACACAGCCCTGAGATGAACAATCCTGCCTGTGTGTTGCAGGGAAGCTGCCCGGGAATGCCGGAGGAAGAAGAAGGAGTATGTGAAATGTCTGGAAAATCGAGTGGCAGTCCTGGAAAACCAGAACAAAACTCTAATTGAAGAACTAAAAACTTTGAAAGATCTTTACTGTCATAAAAGTGTGTAAGAAAAGAAGGTAAAAGCCTTTGGGGACTGGTGAAATTTCAGAGGAGAAATTTTTTTTTATACTGAATTTTTTAAACTAGATGAAAGGTCAAAAATGAAACTTTTCTACCTAGATTTCACAGCTCAAAGACTCTATAGATTTTATTTACAACGTGTTGGTGACAAAGTACAAAAAGAGGAAACAAGAAAACCTCACCAAAATTCCTGCTGGCACAACTGGAAACTGATAAAAGTCAAGATCGCAGCTGCAGTGGAAGGACAGTCACGTGTGACGAGGCAGGTGATGAGAGTTTCTTTGAGAATTCCTACCAGTGCCTCTAATAATGGAGGCAAAATTTGGTTCCAGTGAAAACGTGGATGAAATGGAATCCTTGCCATAGCTGACATTATTAGTAACATTTATAACCAGTGTATGTTTTGATTTCTTACTCTTTTTCAATCCTTTTTCCTTCAGTTACTTGTCTGTAAATATTTTTATTTTAACCTGTAAGTTGGTATTTACAGGTGCAGGTGGTAACTTTGCTCGAGGTATAAATTATGTTTTTCCTCTTTCTCAGATGGCAGTTTAAAAAAGTTGGGATGATTTTTATCCATGTTTGCTGTGTTTTATCAGATTTGGGAAAAGGATCTGCAGAAGGCAGCAAGAGGCCTGGAAATGTCTGAGGCACAGGAAACTGGGCTGATTTTCCCCAGACAATTCAACACATCCCTGATTTTAAAGCACAGTGTGGAGGGACAAGGACTGATGACAAAAGTCCTGAGGAATTTCTGAAATTAAAACTTCTTGGAAGTTTAATTTCACAGGAGTTTGTTCTTAGTTCTGGGCAATGAGAAACATCAATCATTGAAAATTAAATTGTGTTACAATTAAACACTCAGTGGCTGGGGATTCTCCTGGACTTTGGAACATGAAACCAAATAGAAGAGAAACCATGAAGTAAAAAAAATGGAAGATCTATACCAAAGGGTTACGAGGTTCTAGTTTCTGGGTTATTGCTGGAAGTAGTGCAAAATTACCATTTCCAGCCTAATTTTGTAAGGTAGGAACTATTTTGCAAAGTGAGGGTGTCTTTGTAAGCAAATATTCTATTGCAAACAGGGAGATGGTTGGTATATTTTGTAGCTGAATTGTGATCTTTACAAAACCTGAAATTGAGTTTCTATACGTATTTTGACAGTTTATATATTTCATTTTAGTAACCAAATGAAATATTTTGTGAACCAGATTTTCAAGGATATATTTTTATGGATAGTACAAAGTCAAATGAGATCCTCTTTGGTGTAGGAGATATTTGAAATAATTTTGTATGTCTGTGGGCAACCTGCAAAATAAAAGGATCCTAAAGAGTATTGGGGGGGGGGAAAAGAATAAAAAAATAAAGAAATCAGGGCTTTTTACTCCCCACAGTTGACAGTATCTGCACATTAGATCTGATTGTGCCGGAGGGTTCAGTTTGTACACTTTTAATTTGTTTCAGGTGAAAATTAAGTGTTTGACGTGATCAGGACTCTTTTGGGGGGGGAATCTCCGTTCTTGGAGATCCCCAGAGCCATCTGGGGAGGACATGGACCTGGGCAGGATGTGACCCTGGGCAGGTTCTGACCTTGGGCAGGTTGTGACCCTGGGCAGGATGTGACCCTGGGAAGGTTGTGACCCTGGGAAGGTTGTGACCCTGGGAAGGTTGTGACCTGGGCAGGTTGTGACCCTGGGAAGGTTGTGACCCTGGGAAGGTTGTGACCTGGGCAGGATGTGACCCTGGGCAGGATGTGACCCTGGGCAGGATGTGACCCTTGGTAGGATGTGACCCCAGGCAGGTTCTGACCCTGGGCAGGTTCTGACCCTGGGCAGGTTCTGACCCTTGGCAGGTTCTGACCCCGGGCAGGATGTGACCCTTGGCAGGTTGTGACTTTGGGCAGGTTCTGACCCTGAGTAGGATGTGACCCTGGGCAGGACGTGACCCTGGGCAGGACGTGACCTTGGGCAGGTTGTGACCCTTGGACAGGTTCTGACCCTGGGCAGGTTCTGACCCTGGGCAGGATGTGGCCCTTGGCAGGTTGTGGCCCTTGGCAGGTTGTGGCCCTTGGCAGGATGTGACCCCGGGCAGGTTGTGACCCCAGGCAGGTTGTGACCCTGGGCAGGTTCTGACCCTGGGCAGGTGCTGTAGGTGACCCCCCTGAGCAGGGGGTGGGACAGGAGGACCCCCAGAGTCCTGTCCCCTCTGTCCCATTCCAGGGTGGCTCTGGGAACGAGACCCTCCGTGTCTGCAGCGCTTTTGCATGAGTAACAACCCCCCATTTCCATAGCTGGGATCGAATCCCAATCCTGCTTCCAGTTCTGTCAGCAGGAATTGCACTGTGGGCTGTGCTGTCCCAAGCTGTTAGAGCTCCCTGTGTGTCGTGCTCGCTCGGATCCGGGTGGAATTCCAAGCTGTGCTCCCTCCCTGGATGTGTGATGCTTATCCCATGGTCAGTCAGGATTTTTGATTTTTTTACTCCTTTGGGAATTAATGGACTTGTAGCAAGCAGAGCTCTTTGCCATGAGGAGTCTGCATTCCACGATCTCCTGGTTAGTGGGTCATAAAAGGGGTTTTTTTCCTGGAGTTTTTAAATCTCTGGTTGTTCTGGACACGAGTCCTGAGGTGTTTCCTTCAGGCCAGGCTGGAGTTGACTCCTGGTTGCCACCCTGCCAGAAAAGAGCTTTTTGGCACATCAGAAACAAGGTTGGGAAAGTCCTGACCTGAGGGAGCTGCTCCTGGAGAGGTGTCAGTGCCTCCTGTTTGTTTGGTGGAATTTCAGGACAAACGAACAGCCTGGAGTGTGAACCTCAGAGATCTGGACCTTTCCGCTCAGGTGTGTGTGTGTGTTACCTGGAATGTGTGAGAGAGGCTTTGACCTGCAGTTCTGAACTGCTTTGGGAACTCTGTGGTAGCTGATCCTCACTGGGTATTCTCCTTTTCCTTTTGTAATATGGAATAATAATAAACAAAACCTATCAAATGTTGAGACTGTAGAACCGTGGTGGCCAGTTTTTTCTGTGTCCAACACCTACCCTGCTGCCAGACACACCAGGAGTCAAGTTTTATCCTCTTTTAAAACAGTGTGTTGGAAAGAGCAGCTGATTTTTTTCATCATGGGAATATTAAACAGTAACACGAGTTTCGCTCTTTAATCACTGACCATGAAGTTCTTAATTTGGGATTTACTTTAAAATCTCGATTGTAAAGAGTCAGATCTCACTCCTGAGGGTAAGAGGTGCAGCACCCAGTGCTGCTCTGCTGGTTGGTTCCAAACAGTCCGTGCTTTCCATGATTTGTAAATATTTGTTGAAACAATTAATGGTTGCAAATTTTGACCTTGGTAAATAAAGTCGCCAAAATATTATAATTCTGATGGTCCCTATTTATTTTTAACTCGCACAGAACTGCAGTGGTGGAAATACCTGTGTGGGATCGGGTCATAAGGTGGCCAGGAATAATTAATTGTCAGTTTTAGCAGATGAAAGAGCACCTGTCATGCTAAAAATCGTGAGTGCAGAACAACTTTTACCTTTCTGCAGGGGGTTTTTTACCTTCTTAGATTTCAATGAGCTGAGCCACAGCTGAGGTTTGGTTAATTAAATGGTTAATTAAAACCTTTGTGTGCTCTGCCGGCTTTTACCCGGCAGAGGGAGCTTCTGCCATCCACAAACCCTGGTGGCATCACCGGGTGTATTTAACCTTCTGGTGGCTGGACAAGCACAGGAATGGGGTGGGAGGAAAGTGTTGCCAGTTGATAACATCCCTCTGTTCAATTTTCAGCATTAGGGCCAAGGCTGTTACCGTTTCCTCTCCCGTCAGTGTGGATTTCAGAGGCAGGAAACAAACAAAAAAAAACATATACAATTGCAAACACGACTCCTAAAAAGTAAGTGCACGTCCTTTGGCTCTCGGATTTATTGTGAGTCAGGAGGGAGCTGGTTTTTCCCAAGCTTTCCCAGGCAGGGCCGAGGAGGGAGCTGGTTTTCTCCAAGCTCTGCCAGGCAGGGCCGAGCTCCGCGATGGTGCCACGCTGGGTTTGCCCCTCTTAGAAGGTCTGGGTGAGCAGCGTGTGTGCCACAGTCAGGAGGAGGGTGAGCGTGGTGCTCGTGGGTTTTGGAGTCCTGCTGGTCAGCTTAAGTTTGGACTTGATCCATGTCCTGTACTGGGACAGCCGGACGTAGATCCCGGGATATTTGGGGCGGCCGCAGCCGACTCCGAAGCTGGCGATGCCGATCAGGTAATACCTGTCGGGGTGGTAACACACCAAGGGGCCCCCGCTGTCACCCTGCAGGTAAAACACCACAAAACCCCAGTAAGGTGGAAATGCAGAATCCAGGCAGTAATAAATGCAGGGGTTATAACTTTAGGCAGCTCAGTTAACAACAGCAGCAGTGATGGTAACGTGGGCGGTAACATGGACAAGTCAAGGTGAGTGTGGTGACACTGAATTGGAATCCTTGAGGTTGGAAAAGCCCTCCAGGATCACAGAGTCCAACCTGTGCCCCATCCCCACCTTGTCCTCCAGCCCAGAGCCCTGAGTGCCACCTCCAGGCCTCCCTTGGACACCTCCAGGGGTGGGGACTCCACCACCTCCCTGGGCAGCCCTTTCCAAGGCCTGACCACCTTTTCCATGAAGAAATTCCTCCTGATTCTGCTCAAGACACTGCCCTGACCAGAACCCCAGGCCTGCACTGCTTCAGCATCTTTAAAGTTCTGTTGTTTTCTCTCTGCACCTTTTCATGCCAAGCCTTGTCTCCCTCACTCCTCAGTTAATTGGGGAATGTGTTGTCCACACAGTGTGGAAGCACCAAGACACATGGTGAGGAACACACATCCTGATTCTTGGCCGTGTCACCTACTCGGGGAAAACTGCTGAGGGAAGCAGGAAGTGTATCAGACAAAGCACATTATGGGGTTTAATTATAAATGTCTCCATGTCCCAGCTGGTGCTGCAGCTTCTGCCAGTGCTTCAAACCTGAGAATTGGCTTTTCTGAGAAAGAGGTGGTGATTGCTCAGCACTGGAATGAAAGCCCTGCCACATCCCTGAGCCCCATCCCTGAGCCCCATCCCTGAGCCCCATCCCTGAGCCCCATCCCTGAGCCCCATCCCTGAGCCACATCCCTGAGCCCCATCCCTGAGCCACATCCCTGAGCCCCATCCCTGTGCAGTGCTGCTGCTCTCTTCCAAAAGCATAAAAGCAGGTGGGACACTGGTGTGCTTCACACACACTCCATGGCACAGCAACGTGTGTCCAGTGTCACATGTAATTTATTGTCACCTCCGTGGCACAAATTTGCTGCACTCTTTAACCTTTCCCTTTGTTCAGCGTTCACAGGCTCTTGCCACGTTTCTGCTGCCACCGAACGTGTACCTGAGATATTTCTGCTTCGCCATCACCCTCCCGCCCCTCTTTCTGACGCTTCCTTTGCCTGTGGCCTGTTTTCTAGTTGGCATTTCTGTTGTTTTCATTGCTCCTGATGCCCCTGAGCCACCCCCCTCTCACCTGGCAGGTGTCGGTGCCCCCGGCCCAGGCGCCGGCGCAGAGCACCCTGTGGTCCATGAGCCCCGCGTAGCCCTCGGAGCTGTTGCACAGGCTGGGAGGGAGGATTTCCACCCGGGCTTCCTTCAGCACAGGTGAGATTTTACCTGGAATGGAGGCAGAATTCAGCCAGGTGAAATATGCTGGGCTCTGTGGGGAGTGGTTTTTTTGCTGTGCTTCTTTTTCCCCCCCCCCTTGTCGCCAGCTGGGGTGTGTTCCTGGACGTGTTCAGGCACGGATGGGACACGGATCCTGCCTGCTCCTGATGGGTTGGAACTGGAGGGGGTTTAAGGGTTTGCAGACTTGGGTTTGATGTACATTTTGCAGTTCTTCCTCAGAAGCAGCAGCAGTGGTAATGCACCTGCCTCGCTCCAAGTGTCAGAGGTGACTTATCTAAAGGGCTCATGTGATCCCAAAATTCCCACACACCAACTGGCATCGAGCTTTGTGCCCAGTAGGATTAAAGAGAGATCTGGAAGGAGTGTAGTCATTCCTAAATCCCTGGAGACCCCATTCATCAATCCCTGAGGACCCCCCAGTTCACAACATGCAGCATCAGAATTGTTGCTTTTTGATAGAAAAGCTGTTTCCAGCAGACCATGTTGAGCTGCACCACAAATCTGAAAGTCAGGTGAGTTTGGTTTTTTTTTCCATGTTTTTCTTGGAAGAAAGGCTGGCAAATGTATTCCTGTGGTTGCAGCTGTGTGGATCTAACCTGGTTGTGATGGAAAAAACCCCTGGAAGCAGATTCTCACTGCAGAGAGTTTAATGAAGTTGTGTGAGGGGACCATAACCTGAGCAAATCCAGTTGGAATCACGGATGGTTTGGGCTGGGAGGGACCTCAAAGACAATAAATTCCACCCTCTGCCATGGGCAGGGATATCTTCCACTAGCCCAGGTTGCTCCAAACCCCATCCAGCCTGGCCTTGGACACTTCCAGGGATGGGGTGACATCCTCTGGGAAATGCATTCCAAGGCCTCCCCACACAGAGGCATAATATCCTAATATCCTAACATCCCCCTGTTTCAGTGGGACTCCATTCCCCTGGGAAGGCTGGGCATGGCAGGCAGGAAGGAGAGGCAGGTCCCATTACCCTTCCCTGTGGTGCACCACACAGGAGGCATTCCTAATATCCTTCCTAATATCCCATTCAACCCTTCCTTGTTTCAGTGGGACTCCATTCCCCTGGGAAGGCTGGGAATGGCAGCCAGGAAGGCAGGCAGGGCCCATTACCCTTCTCGGTGGTGCACCACACAGGAGGCATTCCTAATATCCCTAATATCCCTATTTCAGTGGGACTCCATTCCCCTGGGAAGGCTGGGCATGGCAGGCAGGAATGAGAGCCAGGGCCCATTACCCTTCTCAGTGGTGCACCACACAGGAGGCATTCCTAATATCCCTGATATCCTTCCTAACATCCCCCTGTTTTAGTGGGACTCCATTCCCCTGGGAAGGCTGGGAATGGCAGGCAGGAGAGCCAGGGCCCGTTACCCTTCTCGGCGGTGTGCCACACAGGGAGGCATTCCTAATATCCCTGATATCCCTATTTCAGTGGGACTCCATTCCCCTGGGAAGGCTGGGAATGGCAGGCAGGCAGGCAGGGCCCGTTACCCTTCTCGGCGGTGCGGCCCCAGCCGCTGACGTAGCAGTCGGAGCCGTTCTCCAGCTGGGGCTGCAGCGGCGCGGGCGGGAGGCAGATGGGCTGGATGTGGAGGCTGGACTGCACGGCCGAGCTCAGCTCGAACACGGCCACGTCGTTCTCAAAGGTCTCGCTCTTGAACTCCGAGTGCACCAGGATCCTCCTGATCCTCCTCTTGGCCGTGTGGGGGCCGTGCCTCTGCAGGTTGTGCAGGCCCAGGACGGCGCGCCAGAAGCACGGGTTCCTGCGGGAGGGTTCACTGGATTTTAACTGGTGGGTTTTAGGGAATCGTGGAATGGGTTGGGTTGGGTTGGGTTGGGTTGGGTTGGGTTGGGCTGAGTTGGGAGGGACCTTAAGGCCCATCCCGTTCCCCCCACCCTGCCATGGGCAGGGACACCTTCCACTAGACCAGGTTGCTCCAACCTGGCCTTGGACACTTCCAGGGATCCAGGGGCATCCTCTGGGAAATTTATTCCAAGGCCTCCCTACCCTTACAGGGAGGAATTTCTTCCCAGTGTCCCAACGTGGCCTTGGACACTTCCAGGGATGGGGCATCCTCTGGGGAATGCATTCCAGGGCCTCCCCACCCTTACAGGGAGGAATTTCTTCCCCAGTGTCCCATCTAAGCTTGCCCTCCTTGGCTCATGCACCTTTAGGAATATGTATTGGAAATTCCATAGTAAATGTTTTCTGGAATGAATCTGCCTCATTCCCCTTCTGCCCCTGGGAACACTCACTTTGCCTAATGCTGGTTGTGGCTGTTCAGGAAAATTCAGGTTAATGATTTAAGCTGAAACTTGGATTTTCCCTCCCACCCCATCTCAGCAGAGGCCACCAGGAGATATTCTTCTGAAAAGGCTAAAAACTTGGATTTATTTTGCAGAAAGGAAGGAGGCTCATCCCCACAATGCTTAGAAAGTCTCTGCTTGTACCTAGATTAGGGAAATCCATTAACTAGAAGTAACAATAATGAATGTGAGATTTAGAAATAGGGTTGGAGTCTTTCAGGCCTAATTTCTAGTCACGTATGTTGAAAAAAAAATCTTTACTGGTATTAAGTGGGATTTGGATTTGGCCTGGGATGAGCTATAAAATTCAGATTAACCTCCAAAGTTAAGGTAAAAATTAAATTGATAATTTAAAGAGGCATTATATTGCAAATAAATGATTGTTAAATTCATTTAAAGAAACAGGGAGCTGATGTAACAAAGTCCTGATGCAGGATGAAATTCCAAAGTTCAGGGATTTTACAGTTCACTTTCCCTCAGGGTCAGGGCTGTGTCAACACAGTCGATGGGAACTGGTGCAGATTGTGCAAGTGTGGCAAAGGCCACAGTCAAAAGTCTGTTCTGAGCAGTTGTTACCACACTGTGAAAAAAACCCCCACCAAAAACCTGGGCTCATGTGCAGCTGCTGTCACCAACACCCCCAGGGCCTCTCCTGGTGGGCCACTTCCATCTGCAGAGACAATCAGGGACTCCTGCAAGTTGACTTTACTGACTGTGCTGTGCCCAGTGACTGGAACTGGGGAGACTGTGAGCCAAAGATGGGAGATTGTGAGCCAAAGGTGGGAGATTGTGAGCCAAAGGTGGGAGATTGTGAGCCAAAGGTGGGAGATTGTGGCCCAAACGTGGGAGATTGTGGCCCAAACGTGGGAGATTGTGGCCCAAACGTGGGAGATTGTGGCCCAAACGTGGGAGATTGTGGCCCAAACGTGGGAGATTGTGGCCCAAACGTGGGAGATTGTGAGCTGAACGTGGGAGATTGTGAGCTGAACGTGGGAGATTGTGAGCTGAACGTGGGAGATTGTGAGCTGAACGTGGGAGATTGTGAGCTGAACGTGGGAGATTGTGAGCTGAACGTGGGAGATTGTGAGCTGAACGTGGGAGATTGTAAGCTGAACGTGGGAGATTGTGGCCCAAATGCGGGAGATTGTGGCCCAAACGAGGGAGATTGTGGCTCAAACATGAAAGATTGTGAGCCAAACGTGGGAGATTGTGGCCCAAACGTGGGAGATTGTGGCCCAAACGTGGGAGATTGTGGCCCAAACGTGGGAGATTGTGGCCCAAACGTGGGAGATTGTGGCCCAAACATGGGAGATTTTGAGCTGAACATGGGAGATTGTGAGCCGAACATGGGAGATTGTGAGCCAAACGTGGGAGATTGTGGCCCAAATGTGGGAGATTGTGAGCCAAACATGAAAGATTGTGAGCCAAATGTGGGAGATTGCAGCCCAAACATGGGAGATTTTGAGCTGAACATGGGAGATTGTGAGCCGAACATGGGAGATTGTGAGCCAAACGTGGGAGATTGTGAGCCGAACATGGGAGATTGTGAGCTGAACATGGGAGATTGTGAGCTGAACATGGGAGATTGTGAGCCGAACATGGGAGATTGTGGCCCAAACATGGGAGATTTTGAGCTGAACATGGGAGATTGTGAGCCACACATGGGAGACTGTGAGCCAAACATGGGAGACTGTGAGCCAAACGTGGGAGATTGTGACCCCAACTTGACAAATTCTGACCTAAATGTGGGAGATAGTGACCCAAACTGCCTCCAGCCCAGCTGGTCCCCCCCGGGGGTGTCCGGCCGTGGTGCCAGCCCGGTGCCAGCCCGGTCCGTACCTCCTGCCCTCGACGCAGTGCCCGGCGGTCAGCACGGCCTTGCGGCTCAGCAGGACCCCCCCGCAGAGGTGGATGAACCGGACGCCCCCTCGCAGGACCTGCAGGCTCACGACCCACGGCCACGCGCCCTCCGGGGCCTCGTGGCCCCCCACGATCCAGGACGTGGCTCTCCGGGCCAGGGGCGGCTGCTGCTGACACTCTGCAAAACACAACGGGGGGGGTCTGGGTATTATTGGTTGGTTGCGTTGGGGTTTTTGGTTGGTTGGGGTTTCGGGGGGATTTTTTTTTAGCTGTCTTGTTGTTTTGTTGGGTTTTTTTGTTTGGTTTGAGTTGTGTGTTTTGGGTTTTTTTTCAATCTCCAGCGTTCCCACAGCACAGGAAGGGAGTGGAGCTGTTGGAGCAAGTCCAGAGATGCTCCAAGATGATCAGAGGGATGGAGCAGCTCTGCCAGGGGGAAAAGGCTGGAGAATTGGGATTGTTCAGCCTGGAGAAGGGAAAGCTTTGAGGTGACCTCATTGTGACCTCCCAGTGCCTGAAGGGAACCTGCAGGAAAGGTGGAGAGAGACTATTTCCAAGGGCCTGGAGTGCCAGGACAAGGGAGAATGGGTTCAAACCGCCAGCAGATTTTAGATGGGATTTTGGGAAGCAATTCTTCTCTGTGAGGGTGGTGAGGCCCTGGAATGCATTTCCCAGAGGATGCCCCATCCCTGAAAGTGTCCAAGGCCAGGTTGGAGCAACCTGGACTAGTGGAAGGTGTCCCTGCCCATGGCAGGGGGGTGGAACGGGATGATCTTTAAGGCCCCTTCCAACCCAAATCATCCTCGCTGCCTTGGAGGATCCCGGGACTTCTTAGCTGGTATCAAATACGTGTTTCTGTCTCACTAAGGTGCATCCCTTGCGTGTAGATTTGACATTACGCGTCTCGAGGCGCCGCTGCTGCTGCTGCTGCTTCACGAACCCCCCCAAATTCAGGGGCAGACGAAGTTTTTCCTCGTGTCTGTGGGGAAACACCCCGTCCGCACACACCCGCCCCCAACTCCTCCCCTCAGCGCCCGGCCCCCTCAGACCCTTCCCCTTCTCCGGGTTCCTCAGAGCTTTCCTCGGGTTCCTCAGACCCTTCCCCGGCCCCACCGCCCCCTTCCCCGGCCGCGGTGGGTCCCGGTGGGTCCCGGTACCCTCGCTGGGGTCCCTCGGGGCCGCTCCCCCGGGCCGGGGCCCCGCGAGCAGCAGCAGGAGCAGCAGCAGCAGCGGCGGCGGCACCGCGGGCCGCCCCCGCCGCATCTCCGTCGAGGGGCGAAGATGGCGGCGGCGCCTCAGGGAACCCCCCTCCCCGGGGGAACGGCCGGTGCCGGTGTCCGCACGGGGCCGTTGGGGCGGCGGGGACGGCGCGGGGAGAGCGGCCGGAGGGGCTGCGGGGGACGGGAGGGGCCGCGCTGCCCTCAGGGACCGACCGGTCCTGCCCTCAGGGACCAGCCTGGCCCTGCCCTCAGGGACCGACCGGTTCAGCCCTCAGGGACAGACCGGCCCTCAAGGACCGACCGGCCCTCAGGGACTGGCCTGGCCCTCCCCTCAGGGCCTGGCCCTGCCCTCAGGGAGCCCTTGCAGGAGGTGCCGTTCGGGGGGGCTCACCCTCACCTGGGCAAAGGATTTGGGGTTTCACCCTCTCCTGGACAAAGTTTCAGGGGTCTCACCCTCTCCTGGACAAAGTTTCAGGGGTTTCACCCTCACCTGGGCAAAGTTTTAGGGGATGTCCTTCTCACCTGGGCAAAGAGTTGGGGATCTCCTCCTCACCTGGGCGAAGGGTCAGAGGTCTCGCTCTCACCTAGGCAAGGGTTTAGGGGTCTCATCCTCTCCTGGGCAAAGGTTCAGGGGCCTCACTCGGGCGAAGGTTTAGGGGTCTCACCCTCAGCCGAGCGAAGGTTCAGGGGTCGTACGGTCACCTGGACAAAGGCTGAGGGGTCTCACTTTCACTTGAGCGAAGGTTTGGGTGTCTCACCCTCCCCTGGGCGAAGGGTCAGGGTTTGGGGTTTACTCGGGTTCCATCAGGAGGAACAGGAACAGCCGTGAGGGATTGTGAGGAGGGGACAGGGGGTCCGATGGAGCCCTGGCCACATCCCAGGTGAGGAACACCTGAAGGAATCCCATCCCAGAGTTAACCAGGCACAGGCAGCAGTTCCCTTCCATTAATACATTTATTTTCCTGTCTGATGGGCTGGTTTATGTTCTCCTGGGATCCTCTGTAGCTGGGTCAGCAGTGCCAGGGCTTCACGAGGGAAACAGCCCCGAGTTCCACCCGGGAGGTTTGATTAGAGATTAGAAAAAAATTCTTCATGGAAAGGGCTGTCAGGCACTGAAAACAGGCTGCCCAGAGCAGTGGTGGAGCCACCGTCCCTGGAAATGTTCAAAAAACGTGTGGACGTGGCACTTGGGGACATGGGTTAGTGGTGACCGTGGTGCTGGGTTAACTGTTGGACTCTGACCCAAAAGGGCTTCTCCAACCTGACCAGTTCTGTGATTCAGAGACGCTCAGAAAACAGACCCTCTCTTCTCACTTAATTCAGTTTCTGATTTAAGACCTTCACAGAGAGAGGGACGTGCTGAGGAGCCTGTGCCGTGCTGGGTGTGCTGGTCAGGACGAGGAATTTTGGGGGCACAGGGAGCAGCCGGGCAGGACAGGGGTTACTTCACCCCGTACCCCACGATGTGCGGCTCGATGGGCGTCCAGGGCAGCGCAAGACTTATGTGTTGTACCTTCAGCTCCGAGAACTTGGCCTCTTCCAGATTCTTCCAGAGCTCTCTCGTGAGGCAGCATCCAGCAAAGACGAGTTTCCAAGTCGGGAAGCAGACCTGCTGCCAAAAATACTTCCAGCTGGAATGCTCGGCGGCCACGTGCTCCAAGAAATAGAAAGCTCCTCCCTGGGAACACAGAGTCTCTTACAGTGAGTGTGGGGGTCATGCTAAGCAGCTCCCACTGTCCTGTCCCTTCCCTTTTCCCTTTTCCCTCTTCTCCTCCCTGTATCAGTTGGAATTATTGAAAGAAGGAAACTTGCAGAAATTCAAGAAGCACAAAGAATTGACTTATTTGATCCCTCTTTTATTCCAGCAATAACTTGTTATGGCTTTGTTTCAGTTACTTGCTAACATGACTTTTTTTCCAAAGGAAACCAAGAGAAATGTGTAAATGCTGCTCCAACCCATTGGTTTTTGACAACCCAGAGGATTGTCTTTCAAACTGACAGAGAACAGATTTTAGATGGGATATTGGGAAGAAATTCCTCCCTGTGAGGGTGGTTTTAATCTGCAGCTCATTAGCAACTCCAGGGGAGAAGGTGCTTAATTAGACTGGTCTGGTCATACAGGTGGAGCAGCCCCACATTTAGTCTTGATCAGAACTTCCCACCCAAGGAAAGTCATGTGAGTGGGAAGGGACAGCACCACATTCTGCCTTAAATGATGGACTGTGGAGCAATTTTAGTTAGTAGAGTGTTGCTTTCAGGATTTTACTCTTCAGACTAAACCAGTCTGACCAGTACCACGTGCAGAACGGCTGCAGGAACCAACCCGGGTCTGGTTTTTAAGCTCAAACCCAATTTTTTATACTTTTTTTTTTTTTTTCCCCCCTTTCCTCGTGGCAGGGTGCCTCAGGAGTGGATGGCAGAGGTTTAATGCAGGTACTCACCGGCCGGAGCACCCGCAGCACTTCCCTCAGGGTGCTGCCCACGCTCTGAACCGAGCACAGCACCAGGGTGCAGACCACGACGTCCACGGAGCCGCCGGGCACCTGGTGCAGGTCCTCCCCTGCAGCCACCAGGAAACGCTCGTAGTGGAGGTGCTGGTTCTTCTTCATGTTCTTGGCGAGGCTCTCCTGGAAGCTGGGGTTGATGTCGGTGCAGGTGACTTTGCAGCCCGAGGGGTAGAACTGGAAGTTGGAGCCGCCGCCGGTGCCGATCTCCAGCAGCCTCAGCTCCCCCGAGGGGCTCCGGAAGTCGGGGAGGTTCCGGAACAGCTCCTGTTTGTGCTTCTTTGATTTCTTGTCGTGAACTGCGGCGATCTTGTCTAAGATGAAGGGGAAAAACACCTTCCTGCAGAAGGGCTCCCACACGCCCAGGAAGGAGAGCAGGTAGATGGGGAAGGCGAGCAGCGCCAGGCAGGTGCGGAGGAGGAGGACGCTGGCGCCGGCCTCTGCCATTCCCAGCGTGGGCAGAGGATCTGCACGGGGCAGAACAACTTCTGCTGGGTGTTAGAGCCCTGGGAGCTCAGGCAGAGCTGCCTTCGGGTGCTCCCTGTGCTCCTGTCCAAGTCCGTTCAGCTCCTTGGACTGTCCTGGTGGACTCTTTTCTCCTGCTGATTTCCAAGTCCGGTCACAGGCAAGCGGTGACCAGAGCGTCCCAACTGGCAGGGGAGGAGCTGCCGGTTTGTTCCCAAACCGGGACAAACTGGGCGGCACAACTGTGCGTGTAACCCCTGGCAAAGTGTCTCCGAGTGCCCTCTCTTGGCGCTCGGCAGTTCCAGCACGGTCACGTCTCTTAAAGCCGCCTGTGCTGCCCTGGGGGAGCTGAAGGGAGCTCAGCCCGGCTCTGGAGCTCTGTAGGAATTTCATTAGGGGGTTGATTAAACTCTCAGTTCAAACACTCTTGTCTGGGAGTTGATTTTCCACCCGGTGTGAGCAGCCGGGTGAGCTCAGCAGCTCCATCCCCTCTCTCTGAACTGCACTGAATCTCCACCGAAAAGAGTTTTCAGCCTTTGCAGTTCGAGGACACCTTAAATCCTTTGGAATGTGGGAGCGGGCTCTGGGAGCTGCTGTTCGGGGTGATTTTCCGGAGTGACGGGCAGAGATAACACAGTTTATTAACTCAGTAGTTGCTGCATATGCAGCGTGTGGGGGTTGGGGTTTATTGACTTAAAGTCGAGTCAACCCGGGCTGCTCCAAAGTTTTGTCAACTTTGGGGTGGCCAGAGCTTTCCAAAGGATTTGGTGGCAGTGTGGGTGAGCCACGAACGGGGGACTGCTCTGCTCCAGGTGACAGGAGGACTCAAGGCCCCTGAAACCCTCGGGATGAGCACTCCCTAACAACCTTAGGCCGTTCTGCTGGGAATTGCGTCGGAGTTTTGTTTTCCTGGGAGTGCCTCCGGTGCGTCCCCTCCTCCCTCTGGTGGCAGTGAAGCAAATTAAACCCAGGAGTAATTAGGTGCTTCATTAACGAGCTCTGGTTGTGTCTTCATGCCTCCACCTCGTGGCAGCTACAAACAGATTGAACAACGGGAATCAGAGAATCGTTTAGGTGGGAAAAGACCTCCAAGATCATGGAGTTAATTACTCTGGGTTGCACGTGTGAAGCACAAATAGAGGCAGTAATGGATTATTTTATTATAATCTGGTTTTACATCAGGTTGTAATTCCTTGGTGCTGTGCTGCAGGGAGTCATGGAAAAGGTTACAGTGGCCAAGGAAGCAGCACCTGCTCTTGGTGTCCCGGGGGGAATTTCCCTGGACATCATTCCTAAGGAAACTCCTGTGTTTAAAAGGTGTGAGCGAGGCTGGAGGGAGAGTAGAGAATGCAGAGATAAGCACAGGTGTGAGGTGTTAGCAGAGGTCACTGCACTGAGGGGGAAGGAGGGGTGGGGGCTGTCGGGATGAACCAAGGAGGAGGCAGGATCCTTATTAAACATTTTTAATTGGTTTTTTCCTGAGCACCTGTGTGCTGATGAAGCACCAGGCCCAGTGATGATGATGGTGATGAAGATGATGCTGCTGAAGGACCAGGCCTGGTGATGATGCTGATGAAGATGATGATGAAGATGCTGCTGAAGGACCAGGCCCGGTGATGGTGCCGATGAAGATGCTGATGAAGGCCCAGTGTTGGTGCTGATGAAGATGAAGATGCTGATGAAGGACCAGGCCCAGTGCTGATGAAGATGATGAAGATGCTGATGATCCTGCTGAAGGACCAGGCCTGGTGCCGATGCTGATGAAGATGATGATGCTGCTGAGGGACCAGGCCCGGTGCTGGTGCCAATGAAGATGCTGATAAAGGCCCAGTGTTGGTGCTGATGAAGATGAAGATGCTGATGAAGATGATGAAGATGCTGATGATGCTGCTGAAGGACCAGGCCCGGTGCCGATGCTGATGAAGATGATGATGCTGCTGCTGAAGGACCAGGCCCTGTGCTGGTGCCGATGAAGATGCTGATGAAGGACCAGGCCTGGTGCCAATGAAGATGATGAAGACGCTGATGAAGGCCCGGTGCCGATGAAGGCCCGGTGCCGATGAAGGCCCGGTGCCGATGAAGGCCTGGTGCCGGTGCCCGGTGCCGATGAAGATGATGAAGGTGCCGATGCGGTGCCGGTGCCGGTGCTGATGCTGATGCAGTCCCGGTGTCGGTGCTGATGAAGATGAAGATGCTGATGAAGGCCCGGTGCCGATGAAGATGATGAAGACGCCGATGCAGCCCTGGTGCCGATGCAGCCCCGGTGCCGGTGCCCGGTGCCGATGAAGATGATGAAGACGCCGGTGCAGCCCCGGTGTCGGTGCCGGTGCAGTCCCGGTGCCGGTGCGGTGCCGGTGCAGTCCCGGTGCCGGTGCAGTCCCGGTGCCGGTGCCGGTGCAGTCCCGGTGCCGATGCAGTCCCGGTGCCGGTGCCCGGTGCCGATGAAGATGATGAAGGTGCCGGTGCAGTCCCGGTGCCGGTGCCCGGTGCCCGGTGCCGGTGCCGGTGCCCGCCCCGGGTCGGGGTTTCCCCGCTCTCTCCCCCCCCCGCTCCCACCTCCGCCTCCCCCCCCCCCCCCTCCACGCGCTCTCTCGGCGGCTCCGCAGCGCCCCCTGTCGGCGCGCGCGGGGCGGGCGGGGGCCGCGCGGCGCGGGGGGGGCCGGGCCGGGCGGGGGGAGCGCCGGGAGCGCACCAAGATGGCGACACCCGCAGTCCCTCCCGCAGCTCCCCCCGCGCCGCAGTCCGGCCCCGCCGCGCCGGGGCCGCGCTGAGCCCGCCCGACACGGTGAGTTCGCAGCCCCCGGGACCCCCGCGGGCCTCGCCCGCCGCTCCCCGCGCTCGCCGTCCCGTTCGGTTCGCCGCCTCCCCCGGGGGCTCTGCCGCAGAGCGCGGCCCCGGGCGGCGCCGGGGACACCCCGGGGGAGCACCGGGGGGGGGCGGGTTGTGGTGGGGGGAGCTCGGGGGGGAGCTCGGGGAGCACCCCCAGCCCCAAACCCGCCGCGGGAAGAGGAGGGGGGGGGGGGTCCCGGGGCTTTTCACCCCTTTCCCCACCCGCCCCCTCGGGGGATGCCCGGTCACCCCGCGCCCGGGGAAGGGGTCGGGGGGAGCCGGTTCTCTGCCCGCCCGGCGCTGCCCCCCGAGCCCTATTCGGGGGGCTCCGGCAGCCCCTGCCCGGGCCGGGGAGGGTCCGTCCGCTGCAGCCCGAGGGCCCCGGCCCCGCGGAGGATGGGGACGGTACCAGGCCCGGGGTGAGTGTCCCCCCGCCGGGGGGCTGGGGCTGGGAAGGGGCAGGAGCCCCCTGCGCCCACCCTGGGCCTGCAGCCCCGTTTGGGCCCCCTCCACCCATCCCTCCATCGCTCCCCGCATCCCTCCCTCCCTCCACCCATCCTTCCACCATCCCTGCATCCCCCCCTCCACCCGGGGGGCCCGCGGGACCCTCCTCCCAGGCCCCAAATTGGGGACCGTACTCTTTGTCTGCATTGTGGGGTGGGAGAGCCCCGAGTTCTCGCCGCCGTCCCTTCCCCCCCAACCCTCGCTGCAGCGCTGCCCCGTCCCCCCGCCGCCCCCTGCTCCCCCCATCCCCATCTCCCTCTGCCCGGGGATGGGGGACAACTTGGAGGACAGGGGATTTTTTGGGGTGAGGGGCGATGGTCGGGGCGGCCTTGATGTTCCAGCTGACCCAGATGTTGGGTCAGCATCGTGGTTGTGCTCTTCCCTCTCTCCCTCCCTCCCTTCTTCCTTCCACCGCACAGATTTTGGGGTGGAGGGGGGTTGGCGAGGGCAGGTTTGGTTTATATTAATTTTTCTTTTTTTCCTGCCGGGAGGGAACTGCACGTTCACGGTCTTGGGTGGTGGTTTCTTTTTTTTTTTTTTTTTCCTGTTAAAAATCTGGGTGTCTTCCTCCCCTCCCCCTGCGTTCTGGTGCAAGCGATGCTCGGCTGATGTGGGGGTGGGGACGCCGGGAGATGCTCCACGGCAGCGGCTGCGGATGAGCCGGGGTGAAGTCGGAAACTCTGGGAAAGGGGAGTGTGTGTGCGAGGGCCAGCAGCTGGATTCCGCCCCTCGGGCCCTGAGCTGAATTTTGGAGGGTGATCCCAGGCGTGGGAGGCTCATCCTTGTGTGTGTTCCCCCCACCCCCGTGGGGTCTGCGGGAGCCCCCCCCCGAGGGGCCGCACGGGTGGGGCGGGTTTTTGGGGCTCTGGTTGTGGTTGTGCTCTTGTGTATCCGCGTCCACCCTCTCCGGGAACACTGCAGCATTCCAGCCGCACCGGGAGCCGTGACCGGGACGTCCTCGCTTCACACCGGGCAGCTCCGATTGCGAGGAACGGGCGGGCGGGGGGTCCCCGTCTCGTCCTGCCGGTGTCTCTGGGGGTGAAAAGGGGGGAAAACGTGACGGTGGTGGTTTTCCCTGGCAGCCCTGGAGGGATGGGGCTCCGGGAATGATGCTCTTTCCCTGTGTGGGTGATGGAAGCGCTGGGGGCCGGTTCCTCCAGCGATGCCCCGGGCGGAAGGGCTGGGCGAGGCTGGAGGGGCCGGGGGGACCTTCCGCGGCTCCGGCGGGGCCGGTGCTGAAACGGACAGCTCCTCCCGGCGCTTCCCGGCTCCTCCCGGCCCTTCCCGGCTCCTCCCGGCCCTTCCCGGCTCCTCCCGGCGCTTCCCGGCTCCTCCCGGTTCCTCCCGGGGCCGTTCCCCGCCCGCAGCCGGGACCCCCCGCGCCCCTCACCGTCCCCTCGGGCCATCGCCGCCCCCCGATGTCGCCGTTCCTGGGGGGGCAGGTGCCGTTATGTAAAGTTGGTGAAGCTGTTGGGCACCTCTGGGTGTCCCCCGGCAAAGGGAAGCCGGTGCCTTTTGTGGAGTAACGAGCCCCCGGCCGCGCTCCTCTGTCCGGGTGTTTTCCGGACGGCTCCATCCTAAGGCCTCCCCGAGCTCGGCTGCTCGGCTTTTCCATCCTCTGCCTGTCTAGAAAGTCCCTGTTCTTCTCCTCGGTGGGTTTTCTGTAAAATTAACAGCGTGACCCAAGGGCCACCGGATCATTTTTATGCCTTTTGGTGCTTCCACGGTGTCGTTCACCCCGGGGGGAAGGACCCGGGCCCATCACAGACAATTTACCCAGTTATATAAGCTCGTACATATGGCTTGGATGTGGATGGTGGTGTAGATGCTGTAGTGCTGGGGGGAACAAGTGTGATCCTGTGGATGCCCGGGGGGGAAGGAAGGAGGTTTCTAACAGGCAGGAGGGCGAGTGTGCTGCAGGAAATGGAGCAGGGCCGGGCCTTCCCCCCGTTCAATAAGGCAGAAACAAAGTCGGAGTGGGAATGAAGCAGCTTCAAAACCCAAATCACGGCGTCACCTCCCCGCGTTTGCTGCCGTGTCTGTGCTCGGGGCTGGCTCTACCTGAGCGTGGCTTTCACCAAAACGGCCCCAGCCAGGTTTCCACCTCGACTGGGAGGTGCTGGTTTTCAGGGGCTGGGGGTCCTCGAGGCTCCCTGTGGGTCCCTGAGGCTCCCTGTGGGTCCGTTGGGCTCCTGCCATGACGTGGTTCCCATTCCCTATCAGTCCCTTCCCCCGGAGCGGCTGCGACTCCACTGACATGGGCAAATATGCCAGGATCAATAATTGATTGTTGGGCTCAGAGCAGGGGGCTGGGTGAGGGAGGAGCTGTAAAACAGAGAAACGAGGGAGTGGGGGGCAAGCACAGGGGGGAATCGTTTGAGGGGAGCAAGCACAGGGGGGAATCTTTTGAGGAACCATGGGGAGGAAACGCGTGTGAGGGCTGGTGTTGGTGGCCATGGGTTGGGCAGCTGGTCATCGCTGACCACTGGCTGGAATCTGGTGGGGTTCAGGAATAACTGAACTCTCAGACTGTCCCCCCCGTGTCCCAAATCCCACCTGTGTGCAGAGCAGACAGGGGCCGAGCTGGGGAACAGGAGCAGGGAAGAAGTTTGTTACAAACCCTCTCTGGCCCGAGCTCGGGCTCCAGGCTGGCTTTTAACACTTCACATGCTCTTCTGGCTTAGGCAAAACTGTCTTCTTTCCAGGAGGAATTTCCTCATGGAAAGGGCTGTCAGGCATTGGAAGGGGCTGCCCAGGGAGGTTTGGACTCCCCACCCCTGGAGGTGTCCAAGGAGTGACTGGAGGTGGCACTCAGTGCTCTGGGCTGGGGGACAAGGTGGGCATCGGGCACAGGGTGGGCTCGATGGGCTTGGAGGGCTTTTCCCACCTCAAGGATCCTGGGATTCTGTCTTTAAATGCTTTTCCAAAGTTAGAGCAACTTCTGCCTCCCCTCCCCTCAGCTGTTATTCCTGCCTGATGGAGCATTCCAGCAGACAGGATATTTTAAGGAGAAGGGGCAGCCAGCAGGGCCCGGGCTGTGGCAAAGCTGTGACGTTGCTTCTTTCTGAACAGAAACGTTTCAGAATGCAAAAATGTTGGTACCTGAACCCTGAAAGTGCCATCCCATGTTTCTCGTGGTGCTCCTGCCCCAGCAGGAAGGTGTGAGCAGTTCAGAATGAGATCTGCAGCCAGTTGATTTGGGGAGGAGTGGTTTACTTGTTGTTGAATAATGTTACAACACCCAGTGAACTGTCCAGGGGGCGGCTTTAAAATTACAGAAATAAACCCTTCATTGCTGGAGGAGGGAGTTGGAGGGAGTGAGAAGGTCTGAGCCCCCCCAGCTCTCTCAGCTGCTCCTCAGTGTGAGCTCTGTGGCACCCAGGTGGAAAAGTGCTCTGGAAATGTGAGGTTGAACAACAAATGTGACCATTCCAGTGGTGATTCCAGTGGGAGGTGAACTTTTCCTTGGCTGTCAAGTGAGATCAGTCTCAGGATGGTGATGTCAGGACAACCAGGAAAACTCCCATGGAGGGGGAGCTGTTTGGTGTGACCAGCTGAGGTTTGCAGGGGTGATAAGGAAGGGAGAAAACTGTTTCTCCATGAGGAAACTGGGTTGTGTTCCAGCAGAAATTCCCAGATCCGTGTTGTGTGAGAGCAGAGCACTTAGAGGAGGGTTATTTGTTCTGCCTTTTTTCATATTTGCCTCATTTGTACCCGAAGCATCCGAGTGCTGCACAAGAGGAGATTAATTCCCCCCCAAAGGAGATTAATTCCCCCCAAATGCTGGTGTAAAATAACCCTTCCCTGGCTCCTGTTTTGTCAGGGATGGGGCTGAATGAACCGAGGGAGGAGTTAAATCTGGGTTAGGGGCTGAACTCTTACAAAAGAGCTGCTTTAATCAGTTCTTTGTTCAGAAGTTGGGCTTTAAAAAGGGGGAAGTTGAAGCAGTTGAGGTTGTTTAGTCTGTGAACCTCCAAGCTCTGGGTGAGGTTGGTGGTAAACATGAGCCAGCTTTGAGTAGGGAACTGGGGGTTATTGGGTGAACTGGGCTTGACTGGTTTTAGTTCTAGTAACTCACTGGGGGGTGCTGCAGAAGCCACAGAGCTCTTGGGGTGGATGGAGGGCCCTGCAGTCTGAGGGCTTTCATTTCTCAAGTTTTTATGAAAGCCTCATGAAATATTAAGGTGTTTTCAGTGTGTTCAAGTTTTCAAGGCCAGGTTGGGCAGGGCTTGGAGCATCCTGGGCTGGTGGAAAATGTCCCTGCCCGTGGCAGGGGGTGGAACAAGATGGGCTTTAAGGTGTTTCCTGTTCCTTCCACTTTCTAGCAACAAATATGCCATGAGAGCTTCCCTAAGGGAAAAGTCCCTCCTTCTCCCCAGCCTGTTGCATCACTGAACCTTTTCATTGATAAAATTGGCCTGGTCTGGGCACAGGAGTCTCTGCAGGTGGGGATCAGCCACTTCCAGCCATGGATGCTCCCATGCAGGGATATTTTGGGTTGGCTTGGAGGTTTTTAGGCTCTCCTGCAGCAGAATTTCAGGGGGATGTTCATCCACACTGTGTTTTCCTTCCTGCCCTGACCCTCATGTTGGAATCAGAGCCACGTGTGCCCGTGTGGCTTATATAAAAATTCACACAGAAGGTCTCTCTCTCTTGCTCAAAGTCACCCTGTGAAATGGCTGAATCTTGGTAATTAATAAAGGCAGAAATGTGTTAAAGCAGGGAAATTGCCTCAAAAGTGTTTTTTAATTTATTTTGACAATCAGCTTGAATAATTTATTGGAATATTTCATAATGTACCGGTAAATGGACTGCTGGGAACATTTAGAGAAAATAATTAAGTCTTAGCAACTGGGCCCCTCAGTGCAGTGGTTAATCTGGTGGGAAGCTGTTGAGATTTGAAAAATGGGGGTGTAAATCCACAGTCTGGGCCTGGGCAGTTGTGTGCACCCAACTCCAAGGGCCCAGGATAAATCCCCGGGCCCCCCAGCAGCAGGACATCATTCCCAGTGCATTATCCATGGATCCATAACCCCCCCACCCTCCTCCTGCCCTCACCTGGGGGCCGAGGCTGCCTCATAATTTCCACGACGTTTCTCTCCTCGGAGGTTGAAGAACCTCCCAAAGGGCCAAAAGGAATCCTGGCATTTATCCCCCACCAATTCCTGCTGTCCCAGCAGGACCATTCCCACTTGGGAAATAAACCCTGACAAGGTTTTTTTGGCCTCCAGAAGCTTTGCTGGGAAGAACAGCTCAGGCCACGTGGGCCAGACCGGGCGTGGAAGTGACTTCATTGAGGAAGAGGAGGATGAGCCCCATAATTCATTTTGTCCATTCTCTTAATGTGGGGTTATTTATTGGCAGAACAAAGTCAGGACAGGAAAGAACTTCCCAAGGAGTGAAACTGAAACAAGTCACAGCCCTCTGAGCAATTCCAAAATGCCAAAACACAGAGGAGCTGCTGCCACGTGCAGCTGGGAGCCAGGTTTGGGTGTTGGTTTGTTTGGTTTTGGTTTTGTTCTTTTCCTTTAATGGATAAAGTTGAGTCGGTGCCTCCAGTTGTGGGTTGTGTAATTGTGCACAAATTCCTTCGTGCCTTCGGTTTTTTTCCCCTTTTTTTTTCTGCTGTGTCCCTGAGCTACTTTGGTTTCTAAATTCAGGCCTTACATATTTATCTGTGCCATTCAATTAGACCACATCCCCAATGCTGCTCTATAGTTTCACAGTATGTGGGAAATTTGGTAATTAAATGCATGCAAATGCTGCAAGAATAGAATAAATTAATTTTCCTTAATATCAGCAGGCCGCTGGGTGATTTCTCAGAGATAATGTGACCAAGATACTGTTTCTTCTCTCCTCTCTTGCCATCTTTTTTTGAATCTTTACTGTTGTTGCTTTAGAAATACCTGGTCAGGTTTGTAGGAAGAGAATCCCAGCCCGACCAGGCTCTGGGATTACATAAGGAGGGGGATCTGTACATCAGTTTTTTGGGATCTCCAAATAAAACCCCAGCTGGGCACAGCATTTAATGCCCACGGGTGTGGTGCAGCTTTGGATTGACGTGTGGGTCGGAGCCCGGGGAGGGTGGGAATGGCCAGAGCTGGAGTGGAGCAGTTGCAGGGAATACCCTGAGCTCCCTCAGCAGGATCCTTTGGATGTTCTGGCTCCTGGAAGTGCTGGGTGAAAGGCTGGGATCTCCGGGTGCTCCTCCCAGGGGCTCGGTTCTTTGTCCCTGGGGTTGTTCCTGGAGCCCCCTGCCCTCCGGGGAGCTGTGATTGTCCTTTTTGGGGCTTCCCTGAGCTCCTCCCGTGTGAGTTCAGCCCAACCCTCAGCACCAGGGGCTGGGCAGGTGCCTCTGACCTGGTGCTGGAACAGCTGAATTTTAACCATTCAACCCCATGGTTTGCAAGGAATTTGAAAGTCATTCTTCCCGAGATTCCAGACCTTTTGATATTCGCTTGGGTGCTGTGTTTGTGTTGCCTTAAAAGCTCTGACCTTACCAGTGATTCCTTTCCCTCATTGAGGTACCTTATCCCACGAATCCTTTGGATCCTTTCCGTGCCGTATCCTCGTGGTTCTCCTGCCTTCCCTCTTGGATCCGGTGTCTGGGTCCCTCCCCGAGCGCCGTGGCGGGGCTGGGTTCTCTTCCAGCCTGCAGCACTGCAGTGCTGTTGCATCAGTGCAGGGTTTCTGTCATCCCTCTCCTCCCTTGGCCTCCTCCCGGAGCGAGAACAGCCCGGCAGCTCAGGAATGCAGGATATTCCTGCTGCTGGTTCTGGAGCGAGAGCTTGGCACGAGGAGCGGAGCTGCAGAGGGTTTGTGGGCGGCTGGATTGCGAGGAACCAACTTCCTCCCAGCTCTGCTTTTTTGGGGGAGTGGGTGGAGGAGCACGAGGGGCTCCTGGAGGGATGGGGCAAACCCTGGCAGGGTCTGGGCTCCAGGGCAGGAGGGAAGCTCTGCGAGCTCGTCCTCACCCCTGCTCTGCACCTCCTCCCCTCCCTTTCCTTTCATCATTTGTGTTGCATCTGATGCAAAGAAGACCCCGTGTCTAACCCGTATGCCAGAGAAATTTAACTTGCAGAAATCACTGTTGTGCTTGATCAAACTACTTTAAAATTATTTCATTCTCGTGGCCCAAAATGAATCATTGCCCTGATAGCTGACGGAGTCATGGAATGGTTTGGGTCGGGAGGGACCTTAAAGACCGTAAATTCCACCCCCTGCCATGGGCAGGGACACCTCCCACTAGCCCAGGCTGCTCCAACCTGGCCTTGGACACTTCCAGGGATGGGGCAGCCACAGCTTCCCTGGGCAGCCCGTGCCAGGGAGCACTTTTTGGGAATGCTCAGAGCGCTCCGCTCCCGTTGGCACCGAGTTCCTCCTGTGGGTACCAGGGAGCTCTTTGCTGAGCACCTCCTTAGCAGAGGGAGGGATGTGCTGGTCCCCAGCCCTGCCCAGGCCAGGTTAGACCTTGCCCAACCCCAGCTGGCTGGGAATTTTGCCTAATTTTGCCTGAGGGCAGTGACTGGCAGAACCATTTTTGCAGGAGAACGGTGGGTTTGATGGCGGAGTTGCTTTTCAGAATGGTTTTTGCAGAACAGTTTGTGTTCAGGAGGACCCAAAATCGGGGTGGTCACCTGTGGGAGAGCCAGGTCTGTGTGGTGCTTCTCCTGTCCTAGGTGAGGTGGGTGGGAATGGGCAGGTTCACCTGTGTCCAGCCTTGGTGTGGCTTGTTTTGGGACTGAACCAGCAGCTCGGCTGCCTCATTCCTGCCAGAGCTCAAGAAGCCTTGGGATGATACTCTCAGGGACAGGGTGGGACTCTTGGGGAGGGTCCTGTGCAGGACTCTCAGGGATTGTTGAGTGTCCTGTGAAGGCCTCTCAGGGGTTGCTGAGGATTGTTGGGTGTCCTGTGCAGGACTCAGGGATTGTTGGGGATTGTTGGGGTGTCCTGTGGAGGACTCTCAGGAATTGCTGAGGATTGTTGGGGTGTCCTGTGAAGGACTCTCAGGGATTGTTGGGGTGTCCTGTGAAGGACTCTCAGGGATTGCTGAGGATTGTTGGGGTGTCCTGTGCAGGACTCTCAGGGATTGTTCGGGTGTCCTGTGGAGGACTCTCAGGGATTGTTGGGGTGTCCTATGCAGGACTGTCAGGGATTGTTGGGGTGTCCTGTGAAGGACTCTCAGGAATTGCTGAGGATTGTTGGGGTGTCCTGTGCAGGACTCTCAGGGATTGCTGGGGTGTCCTGTGCAGGATTCTCAGGGACAGGGTGGGATTGTTGAGGTGTCCTGTGCAAGACTCTCAGGGACAGGGTGGGATTGTTGGGGTGTCCTGTGCAGGACTCTCAGAGATTGCTGAGGATTGTTGAGTGTCCTGTGCAGGACTCTCAGGGATTTTTGGGGTGTCCTGTGCAGGACTCTCAGGGATTGTTGGGGTGTCCTATGCAGGGCTCTCAGGGATAAGGTGGGATTGTTGGGTGTCCTGTGCAAGACTCTCAGGGATTGTTGGGGTGTCCTGTGCAGGGCCAGGAGCTGAACTGGACGATCCTTGTGGGTCCCTCAGTGATCCCGAGGGGATTCAAAGGCCGGAGCTCCCCGTGGCTCTGCCCTGCGCTGTCTGTCTGTCTGTCTGTCTGTCTGTGCCCATTCTGACGTTCTCCCTGTGTTTGCCCTCCCCACCTCTCCAGAGCTGACCTGCCCGGGGTGCAACATCGCTAAAGAAGCTGCTGCAGGATGAAAAGATGGCAGCGCGGCTGCTCGCACCACCAGGCCCCGAGAGTTTCAAGCCCTTCACTCCGGAGTCTCTGGCCAACATCGAGAAACACATCGCCGAGCTGAAGAAGAAGCAGCGCTCGAAGCAGGACAGCAGCCACCGGGATGACGACGAGGACAGCAAACCCAAACCAAACAGTGACCTTGAGGCGGGGAAGAATTTGCCTTTCATCTACGGGGACATCCCAAAAGGGCTGGTTGCTGTGCCACTGGAGGACTTTGACCCTTATTATATGACCCAGAAAGTGAGTTCTGGCGAGAAAGGAGCCGCTAAAGCACCTTCTTTTTTTTTTTTTTTTTTTTCCCCCCCCCCCATTGGGAAAAAATGGCAGGTTTGGGGTATGGTTGGAGCAGAAGACAAAGGATGGAGTCTTGGATGGGGCTGGTTTGTTGTGTGGGTTTTTTTATGAGGTTTAATTGATATGATATGATCAGGTTTAATTGATATTATAAGGCCGGTCTTTAAGGATGGAGTTAAGAGAACAGGGTCTGGAAAGTAAAAATAGATCAAGCTGTGCTGATGTGCCAATTTTAACCATTGGGGTAATAAGGAGACTGGAACTGAGGGGCAACAGTGGTGGTCTGAGCCTGTGTTTCATCCCTTCCATGGAATTCAGGCTGGATGGGATGGTTAGGAGGCAGTGGGACACGGAATCGTGGCAGAAAAGGAGCGAGAGAAACTAATTAACTGGCCTTCATCTGGAGAATTTTTATTTTTAAAACGTTTGGATTAACCACAAGGTGATGTGGCAGGAGGCACTTGTGGGGTTTATTCAGAAATAAGGGGAGCAGTGAGTTGGGAAACTGCTGGAGATGGAGGGGAGGGATCTGCTGGTCATGGAATAGGGAGGAGCACGGTCATGGATTTTCTCAGAAGGCTAAAACTGAGGTTCTTGGCTGTTTATTTTCATGGCTTTCCTCGATACAACTTTAATTGGGGCAGGCTGAGAGAGCTGCCATCCCTAACTGAGGCTCAGCTGTCATGGGAGGAGCTGCAGGTCTGGCCCCTGGGTGACAGGAGCTGTGATGTGAGTGGGGACAATTGCCTGTGTGTGAAATCCCTGTGCTGGGTAACAAATGTGTGACGAGTTTGTGATGGGACACAAGTTTGTGCCACGCTCAGAAGGGACTCCAAGACTGGCAGGGTGTCATTCCCATGGAATCAGCTGGATTTGGGTGTAACTGGCTGTTCTTTCCTGCATTTGTAGTGGTGAGTTGTGTTGCTGGGAGCAGGAGCTGGCTCAGCACAGGGCTTTGGAATTTTGGAATGTGTGTGTTGGATCCCAGGGTCCAGGTGATGTGCTGCTTCAGGAGATGCATTACCAGGAGCTCCTGGGGGAAAAAGGCACTGTAGTTATCCTCAGGAGTATTTTTTTCTTTATCAACCAAGTGTTTTCTCTTTATTAAACCAACCTGGTATTCCCTGGTTTTTGGTGAGACCGGCTCATGGAATCCCAGGATGGTTGGGGCTGGAAGGGACCTTAAAGCTCATCCATGGACAGAGACACCTTCCACTATCCCAGGCTGCTCCAACCTGGCCTGGGACACTTCCAGAGATCCAGGGACAACCACAGCTTCCCTGGACACCCTGTACCAGGGCCTCCCCACCCTCCCAGTTCCGAGGGTCTCTTGGCCCATCCCACCACTGGGGTGTCACAAATGTCACTGGGATCCCATCAGGAGGGGTTTGGAGCCTCTCTGTGTCTGTGCAGGTGAAGGGATGGTGCCAGTGGCAGAGCTGGGCTGTCAAACCCTTTTCCAGCAGAAATAGGTCCCTGGTGCTGAGGGGGCAGAGGCTCCCTGGTTCTCCGTGTCCCACCAGGAGCAGGAGGCAGAGGGGAACCCCTTTACCCCTCCTGCTCCATCAGGCTCCAGGTTTGCCTCCCAGCACAAGGCCATCAATAAACCTTCCATTTCTAGAGGAAAAAATCAGCCACACTCCCATCCCTGAAGGCATCTGTCCCACCTCCAGGAGCACCACAGGAGTGCTGACACTTGAGGAGTCGTTGCCTGCTCGTGGTGTGGAGATGGAGGGAAAGTTCTGGAGATGAGAGGGAAACCCCCTCAGCCCTGTGTGTGCCATGCTGGGAGCAGGGCCTGGCTCTCCCCACAGACACTGGATTCATGCTCTGTTCCTTTCCATCCATCTCACTGTGGCCATTCCTTAGGTGTGTCCTTCCCGCTGCTTCCCAGAGTCCGTCACTTCCCACCAGGCAGGTTTTGTTTTTTTTTAAGGCCATTAAAAAGGCCCTTCTCTGAATCATCAGGAATCTGCTTGAATCATGGGAAGTTTTCCAAGATTTCCCCACACCCCCCCCCCCTTCTCCAGAAGGCTTTGCATCACAGGTCTTTGCTTCTGCAGCGTGCACAGGGACAGATCAGCTGGTTGCTTTTCCTTGCAGGAGGACACGGTGATCTTGGTTTCTCTTAAGGAACTGAAACTGCATTTTAACGGAGCAGCTCAACTTCCAGTGGCCTGGTAACTGATATTTAAAGGGGAAACAGAGTGACTTGGAAACAGCACCGTGGCCCAGGGAGTCACAAGCCCCGGGTCTGGAGCCCGGCGATGGTTTTGTCCCAAGTGCTGCTCCTTGCTCTGCTCAGGTTCGTTTTGCAAAACGGGAGTCACGGAATCCCGGGATCATTGAGGTTGGAAAAGCCCTCCAGGACCATCGAGTCCAACCTGTGACCCATCCCTGCCTTGTCACCCAGCCCAGAGCACCCAGTCCAGGCTTTTCCCAGGCTGGGGTTGTTTTCCTCAAGCACCTTCCCTGGGTGGGAATCTCATCCGTGCTGCGGGACGGGGTGAAGGTGCTCCTGCTCCTGCAGTTGGCTCCACTTGGAGGGCAGCAGAAGGTCCCTGAATATTTTGGGAGTTGAGACCATGGATAGGCTCGGGTGGGTGGATTCCAGCAGGAAAAGGAAGGCTGTCCACACATCCATGAGCATCTGAGGCTGGAGCAGGACGTCCGAGGTCACCTCCTGCTGGCAGATGAGCACCTGAGGATCCCTCTCTCCAGGTTTCGTGCCAATGGAGTGACTTGCAGCTTCCCCAAGTCACATGCCTGCTTTGGAAGTGGGCCCTCGGGTCCAGAATGTCACCTTGGCTCTGTGGGCCTGGGAAAATCTCTGGGATGGGAGGGCCCAGCTGCAGGAACCACGTCTGGCCCTGGGATGTGACGTCTACAGGGACAAGGGGTGGCTCTGCCGGGGTTTTGCCTTCCAGTGGAGTCCCCAAAGCAGGGGGAAGAGTCAAAACCACCTCAAGAAATCAGCCTTTTGTTGTTTCCAGAGCCTCAGTGCCTTTTCCAGATCTTCCAACACTGAAGCAATACTGGCCATGATATTTGTTGTGCAAACTGGAAACATTTCAGTTAAAACCCCCCAAGGACCAGGACTTCCTTGTGAACTTCCTTATTCCAACAAAATTCAGGAGAGCTCCCAGTGTGAGCAGCCCCAGCCCCTGCTTTCCAGGTCTTGCTTAATGAGGTTTTTTTCTTCCACTCCGTGTCTCCAACTGACTTAAAAGGAGCAGGAAAAGTGGGAAAGGAAAAGACTGAGGGAAGGGAAGTGAAATCCCTGTCAGTCCTGCCCTCCCTGGTGTCGGAGGGAAGGCAGAGTGGGATGGAGCCGTTGGCTGTGTGTGGATCCAGCCCCGAGGATCCCAGCTGGGATCAGGGAATGCCGAGTGTGGCAGGGCCAGGGAAGTGATGGAATCTCTGCTGCCACCCCTAAATCTGCACCGCTGGGGATGGTGGAAGGATGGGGAATTGGAGGGAGAATGGATTTCCTTGCACAGGCAGATTGAGAGGTTGTTAAAATTTAAATCCAAATCAGTTTCTCAATATTCCATGTTGAACCATCTACTTTTTTTTTTTTTAAATATATCTTTCAGGAATGTTTTATTTTCTAAATTCCAAAACAGTCAAGTTTTTTTTCCCCACTATTTGGCTTGAAGCAAGAGGTTAAAGCAAGAACAAAATGTAGCAGATACTTCTTTTCCCCACAAGCTTTTCAGTGGTGAAGAGTAAGTTACTAAGAAAGAATAAATCTGTCCCCTTTGGGGGGAAGGGGAAATTAAATATTAAATAATGGAGTTTCTGTGTTAGAAAGTACAACTCTGTGAGACAAAACAGACTTGAGAAATATTTTGCATCGACGTGGGGGTGTTTCTGGGCTGGGTCATGTCCAGCCTCTCCCCCACCAGATCCCCCCAAGTCCTTCTCCCCCAGGGCTGCTCTGATTCTGTCTGTGGTTCCTCAGCCCCCAGAGTGCCCGAATTCCCTGTCCATGAGTTTTCCAGCAGTGACTTGCTCGGGGTGTCACCAGGAAGTCGTCGCTCTCCCTCTTGCTCAGCATCGAGTGTCAGCCCGTCGTGGTGTCACTGCTGCAGGAATGTGGCTCCATATGTTCCCAGGCTGTTCCTAAAGCTGTTGGCTCCTGAAATCTCCTGCCCACTCTCCTCCTCTCTCTTCAGCCACCTCGGAACCGCCCGACGTTAAACCCGCAGGAAGCAGAAGCGTTTCAGATCTTCCCAGAGCCTCAGTGTTTCCTGCCATCCCTCCATCAGCTCTGTCCTGCTCCCCTGGCACAGTCACCATCTTGCAGATTAATTTAGAAAACTCGTCCTCTGGGAATCTTCCTTCTTCTTGTGAGCCCTGTTTCCAAGGATTTGTTAACACGTGGGGCTCTGAGGGAACTGAAGCGGACGGAGGTTTTTTCACAGCTCTGACAACAAACTGAGAGTTTGGGAGGTCCAACCAGACACAACCATCTCTTAAACCGAGTGCAAAGTGCCTTTTTCCAGGTATCACCTTCCTCTAAGTTCTGAGCTTTACCTCAGCACTTCTTAAAAGCTCTTAAGGATGTTCTTGGCCCGGACCCAGCAAACGTTTTAAGAGCTCGCAGCCATTTCGAAATGGAGTTTTAATATGTCAGCAGCAGAAAGAGAAGCTAAGAGAGGGTTTAAATTGCCAAACAATTCTTGGCTTTTGGGCTTTTCTTTCTACTGATGAGACCAATGGGAGGCTTACCCAGGATTTTATGGGATACACAGGGGAATGGTGGATCTCGGAACCGTCGGAATCGATGAGCAGACTGGAATTGGGGCACTTTGTTGGTGTGAGGGTTGTGCTGGAAGGCCCAGGGGTGATGGGCTTTACAGGCAGGAACCACTCCACAAGTTTTATGGTCTAAAAGGAGAAATGTGTGCAGAGCATGGAGAGGAAATGAGGACACGGGACAGGGGAGGGACTAAGAGGGCAAAGCAGAACGTGGAGTTCCTGGTTGGTGGGCAGTGGGATGAAACAGGTTGGATTCCTTCCTGGAAAGGGTGGTCGGGCCTTGGAAGGGGCTGCCCAGGGAGGTGATGGAGTCCCCAGGTCTTTGTCCAGCTCACCTGGACCCACATCATGCTCAGCACAGGCACAGCAGAGGTGTCACTGCTCGAAAGATGTGGGAGAGTCCGGAGCTCAGGACACGGCGGGAGCCCAGGAACATCCCAGTGTCCTGCTCCAGAGCCTTAAAAAGAGATTTAAAAAAGGAATGGGATGCAAGTCCTGGAAAGTTTGTGGTGTCAGGGAAGGGAAATGAACTGGTTCCTAGAACTGGGTTGTCCCTTGAGCACTTTGTAATGGCAGTTCTGCAAAACTTTGGGCCTTTTAGAAGGTTGTTGCATGCCAAGGTGATCTGGTCATTAATTCACGATGCTGCAACTGAAGAGCTGCCCGGGGTTGTCTTTAAAGTGCTTTTGGTGGGGATGCATTAGTGGTTCTGTGCTCGACCACAACCTGATTTTGATTTCCTTTGCAAATAATTTACTGCTCAGTGGTCTAATTGAGCCAAACGAGCCCAAACACGTTGTTCCCCTTGCGAGGAGGGAAATGACAGATTTCCTAAGAGGAGTCTCCTGGGGAAGCCGGGGTTGGCAGGGAGCCCCAGGATTCCCTTGGGTTGGGCTCCGGGAACTCGGGGCTGTGCCAGCCAGGGGGGCTGGAGACGAGTCCGGGGCCATCCTGGAGAGAATAAAAATGGGACAAATGGTGCCAGGGAAAGGGCTTTGGCTTCTCAGTGCACACAAGTTGCTTCCTGCCCTCTGAGTCGGGTGCTGGGTGCTTTGGGTGTGCTGGAATGAAGTGCCCACAGACCCACTTGTACCTGGGATGCTCCCGGTGCTCCGTGGGGAGATGGACCGAGGGATCTGTGGTGTAAGGCTGTGGAATTCTGCCTCCCATTTGCATGAGTCGTTCCACAGGTTCTGTGTAAGGAATTGAACCTCAAATCTCAAGCTTCTCTCTAATTAATGAAGGGCAGGGAGACCCAGGGGTGGGCGCAGGGGCGGGTGGGACGGGGGGTGACCTGTGTCTGCTGGGCTGAGGGACTCTGCCACCACCTTTTCCTCCTGTTCACCTGCCAGCCTCTCTTTCCAGCTGAGATGCTGTCCTGTGAAACCAGGATTCCTTGTGGGAGCTGTTCTTTGGGAAGGAGGCACAGGCTGTGCCGTGAAGAGGGGCTGGAGCTCGTGGTGAGGGCTCAGCTGCCGGATCCGCTCCTGGATCCTGGTCCTGAGGCACTTTGGGCCTCAGCTCTTCTCTCTTAGGTTGGGGGCCGCAGTGCTGTGGAAGAGGAAAACGTGGGCTTGGATGGGAGGTTTGGCTTCTGCTCTGAAATCTCTGGTGAAATGGATGCTTGGAGTAGAATTGTCCAGGATGTGCTGGTGGGGATGTCCAGGATGTGCTGGTGGGGATGTCCAGGATGTGTTGGTAGGGATGTCCAGGATGTGTTGGTAGGGATGTCCAGGATGGCCTGGTAGGGATGTCCAGGATGTGTTGGTAGGGATGTCCAGGATGTCTTGGTAGGGATGTCCAGGATGTCTTGGTGGGGATGTCCAAGGATGTGCTGGTGGGGATGTCCAGGATGTGCTGGTAGGGATGTCCAGGATGTATTGGTGGGGATGTCCAGGATGGCCTGGTAGGGATGTCCAGGATGTGCTGGTATGTCTCACCCTAATGGGAGCTTCATAAAAGAGATAATTCTTTAAAAGAAAATGCTATTTTTTTACTATAGAAGTAATTTGTCCTTTTTTTTTCCTTTTTATGAGCACAATCCCTGCTTTGATTTTCCTGGATTAACTCTCTCTCTCTTTGTTTCTCTGCAGACCTTTGTAGTACTAAACAGAGGGAAAACACTCTTCCGATTTAGTGCCACACCTGCCTTGTACATTTTAAGTCCTTTTAATCTGTTTAGAAGAATAGCTATTAAAATTTTGATACATTCATATCCTTTTTATTATTGAGTTCTCTTTGCCTTCGTGTGTTCCTTGAAAATCTCTTCCCTGTCAAATCTCTTCCCTCCCAAATTGTCTTTTGCTCAGTTCCCATCTGTGAATGACAGTCCTGCACCCAGGGGGGTGGATTGGCCTCAGAACATGCACAAAAACCTGCTTTTTTTGGATGAAAAGTCGGTGTCCTTGAGCCACATCCAATGAAGGAAACTTCTCCTTTATTTTCCCTGTGTCCATTCTCCCATCCCACACCCATGGATGAGTTTTGGAACAGATATGATTTAAGGCTGTGTTTTTAATGTGAAGAGGAGCTGAGCTTTAACAGCTGCTGAAATGGTTAAACAGAACTAAAACAGATTTTAAAAAATACTAAATATTAAATAGAATTATTTTCTGGAGAAGGACCCAGAGCCACCTTGTCTGTAATTAGACACTGACTGATTTCTTGCTCTTTTGGCATCTCTAAAACATCCTTCTAATGGCAAAGCTTTTCCAAAAGCTTTTCCTCTGCAGGGCTCAGGCAGCTCCAGTGGCTTTTGGTTGATGGTGTTATTAGGAGGAAAAAAATGTCTCTATTGACTGAGCTGCTTTGCCCTGTTCATTTATTTATTTTAGGTGGTGACTCTAAAGCAGAAACACCCTCATTTGCTGGTGTAGAGGCTCCTGGGCCCTCCATTCCTGCTTCTCAGGTGGAGAAAAAGCTTTTCCATCTTTTCAGAGTGGATTCAGGAATGTTTCCTTTGGCTCTGTGTGAGTTCTCGTGGCCTTTTCCTCCCCCTGGATGCCTGGGATGCAGCCAAGGGATGCAGATTGTCAGGCTGAGCCCAAGATGCTGCTGGAGGCTCTTGGGTCTCCATCTGAGGTGTGTTGGAGTCTCCTTAAATAATTCTGGAAGTCAAACAGCTTCGGATCTGAGCTGGATTTCACTGCTGGGCTGATAATTGAGTGGTTAAAATCCACTTCTGGTTGGGAATTTGTGCTTCAGCCTCCTCCAATCAGTCCCCAAACACACAGAGGGAGCACAGATGGCTTTGGAAGGACTCCTGTGGTTTTCTCCAAGCTAAATCCTGGTGTCTGTGCCTTTCCCATGGGCTGCATGAGCAGACAAGATGTTTTCATGTTACTGAACAACTGGAATTATTTGGGGAGACATCTTCTGTTTGGACCTGGGATTTTTTTTTTTTAATTACTAAGAAAATACCAGAAAATAGAAAATAAATTGAACAGCGACATAAAATACTATTTCTATACTATAAATGTATTATATAGTATATAAATCATATATATATAGTATGTACGTAGTATATATAGTATATATAGTATATGAATAGTATATATAGTATGTAAATAGTATACATAGTATATAAATAATATATATAGTATCTACATACTATATATAGTATATAAATAGTATATACAGTATCTACATATTATATAGTATATAAATAAGTATGTACATAGTATATATAGTATATAAATAGTATATATAGTATGTCAATAGTATATATAATATGTAAATAGTATATGTATAATGTCAATAGTATATATAGTATTTCAATAGTATATATATGTCAATAGTATATATATAGTATATAAATTGTAAATATTGTATAGTATAGTAATTACCTATATAAATATTATATATTATACTATATATTATACATTGTATATTATATTCTATATTATATTTAGCATATAGTATATAATATATAAATAGCCTTATTTCCCACGAGTGCTGGAAGCATCTCGGCTCTTATTATACCTGGAAATGGTTGCATTTTCCAGCACTCCGTGATTTTTGGGGACCAGAGGGGGATGTTAAAGAGCCACCACGTGTCCCTTTGCTCCTTGACTTTGCCCCACAGTATTTAGCATGATCATTATGTGCACTATTTTGACCAACTGTGTATTCATGACTTTTAGTAACCCGCCCGAATGGTCCAAGAACGTGGAGTAAGTACCAACCCTTGTGCTGTCAGAACCTCCCCAGAACTCTGAGCTCCTTCCCTGCTCCTCCCCCTGCCCGTTTGCACGGACACATCATCCCTCAGAGCCATTTGTCATTCCCGTTTTCGGGGTCTGTCATTCCCATTTTCGGGGTTTGTCATTCCCATTTTTCCGGGGGCCAAAGCGCCCTTTGTTCCCGGCGGTTCTCAGCCCGTGTCTCTCCCTCCCCCTGCCCCCAGGTACACCTTCACTGGGATTTACACCTTCGAGTCACTCGTGAAAATCATTGCCAGAGGTTTCTGTATAGATGGATTCACCTTCCTGCGGGATCCTTGGAACTGGCTGGATTTCAGCGTCATCATGATGGCGTGAGTCGAGTTTCCAGGTTATCTCCAGGCTCTGTGGGCAAGAGGGGGGGGGGTTTGTAAAGGAAAAGGAGATTTCTGTCCTGGTTTAAAGCCTGATGGAATCTCAGCTCTAAACTGTGGAGCTGCTGCTGCAAAAAAAAAAAACCCCAGGATTTTCTGAGAATTGCCTTGTTAATCGAGATTTTCGATGGCTCACGTGCCAGAGGGGCTGCTCAGTGTGGGACCAGGAGCCAAATACCTTTAAATCCCAGTCTCTACCTCTCCTTCCTCCTTGGGCTGGGGTTTTAAATATTCCTGGGCTGCAGCTGGAGGTTGGACAGTCATTACCCCACTAATAACCCATTAATAACCCATTAATAACTGTGGTTATTAACCCATTCCCCAAGGAAGGAATTAACGTGGTTTTCCTTCCTCATTCTTTCCTCTCGTGCCAGATCAGCTCCCACTGTCCTGACACTGAGGATCAGGGGGATGTTGAGTCCCATCAGGACTGGTTTTTTTTCCTTATTCCTGGTTTTCCTTATTGCCCTGAGGTGATCCTGGCTCAGGCTCAGTCATGCTGATGGAAACCAGGTCCACGTCAGTGGTCCCTGAGGTTGCTGGTGGAAGAGATATTTTTCCCCCTTTTCAATTTATTTTTGGGATGTTGCAGGTGCACATTGTTGGGCTCCCGTGGTCACCAAGGTCTGAGGGAACAGGGATCATGTAGGAAGGCTCAGGAGCCAGATTTCCAAGGGTTCAGAGCACTTGAAAGTTTCTCCCCAGACAGCACAGAGGAAATATTCTCTAAATGGGGGTAAAATAGAACTCTGGTGCCTTGCACTAAACATGTTCTCTGTGTATCTTGGGTTTATTCCCCTGGAAAAGGGGGATGATCAAACCTACCTGTGGCTCAGAAACAGGAGCATAAAGGATTAAAATGAAGGATGCTGATTAAAATGAAGGATGCTAATGAAAGTGGAGGATGCTAATCAGAGCAAAAGATGATCATGATTTATTAAAAACATGGAGTGGAGCGAATATACCTGAAAACCCTGAATTGAGGAATCATAAAATCATGGAATCCTGGAATGGTTTGGCTTTGAGAGGGACCTTAAAGCTCACCCAGTTGCACCCCTTGCTGTGGGCAGGGACACTTTCCACCAGACCAGGATGTTTAGGGTGGTGTCACCAGGTCTCCTCACAGATGTGACACTTCCACAGTTGCCCTCTGCAGAGGTGACGTTGAATTTTTGAGCCCTGTAGAGGAAGTTTGGGGCACCACAATGTCAAAAAGATGTAAAGGTGTTGGAGAGGGTCCAAAGCAGGGACACAGGGATGGGGAAGGGTCTGGAGGAGCAGCTGAGGGTTTGTTCAGCTGGAGGAGACTGAGGGGAGACTCCCCGGGGGCTGCAGCTCCGACCTCTGCTCCCTGTGAGCAGGGACAGGACCCAGGGAAGGGCTGGGGCTGTGCCAGGGCAGGGTCAGGCTGGACATTAGGGAAAGATTCTTCCCCCAGAGAGTGGTTGGGCACTGACCAGGCTCCCCAGGGCAGTGGGCACGGCCCCAAGGCTGCCAGAGCTCCAGGAGGGTTTGGACAACGCTCCCAGGGACAGGGTGGGATTGTCGGGGTGTCTGTGCAGGGCCAGGGGTTGGACTGGATGATCCCTGTGGGTCCCTCCCAGCCCAGGATATTCCATGATTCCATGATTCCAGGTGAGGATCCAGGTACCCACCCATGCACCTGGGTGAGCTGGTTGCAGAGAGGAGAGACTTAACCCGGGTTTTGCCTCCACAACTTTTCTGTCTCTGTCTCCTCCCTGCCCGTCCTGAAACATTTTAAATCACGAGCTGTGTCCTGCAAGCAGACGATTTATGCAGGGGGAGGTGACCCCAACGGTGCCATTAACTCTGGTTTAATTCTGCAGGTATATAACAGAGTTTGTAAACCTAGGCAATGTTTCAGCTCTGCGCACTTTCAGGGTTCTGAGAGCTTTGAAAACTATTTCTGTAATTCCAGGTAAGGCCCCGGTTGGTGTTTAGCTGTCGGGTACAGGCCCCTGTGAGTGATGTATTGCTTTGTCCGTAGTTGTTGTTTTATTTTGGTGTGGTATTGTCATGGTGTTTTTTGTGTGTGACCTCCCTCATTGCAGATATGTCACAGAGTTTGTGGACCTTGGGAATGTCTCAGCATTGAGAACTTTCAGAGTTCTCCGAGCTTTGAAAACTATCTCTGTAATTCCAGGTGAGAACCCTTCGGCATCAGAGGCTGGGCTTGTGTGTGTCTCCTCTCTCCATCTCCCCTCCCTCCCTGCACTGCTCGTTCCTCAGAAGTGGCACTGGGCTTTTTGGGATGGGATTTGCAGTCTGTGTGACAGGACAGTTTGAAATCAAGGCTTCTGGGCCACCAAATCATGGGATGAACAGGCTGTTATTCCCTACTCCTCTGTCCCTGTGTGCATCCCTGGCGTGCCCATCTCTGAGATTAAAGCCAGGCTTGAAGTTTAATTGCAGGTGAATGAAGGCTCAGGCTCCCCCTCAGGCTGAGCAGTTTCTGGCTCAGGGATTTGCCCCTTTATCACCAGTGTTTCTGCAGATTTAGGAATAACTGTGCAAAACAACAGAGCGAAACCCAACCGGGATTAAAACCTTTTGCCCATTTCCTGAGCTGGACTTGGCCGGGCTGAGCCTCCCAAAGCTGCTTCTAGACCTGTAACTCATTTGTGTGTCACAGGGAGAGCAGGGGCCCTTCTTTTGTTGTGAGACACACAGATTATGGACTGAGAATCCCAGAATTCCAGAATGGTCTGGGTTGGGAGAGACCTTAAACTCATCTCATTCTGTGGGCAGGGCCACCTTCCCCTGGACCAGGTCACTCCAAGCTCCATCCAGCCCGGCCTGAAACACTTCCTGATCCTGAATTCTTGTGCAGAAAAGCCTCGTGTGGGTGGTTTCTCACAAGTGCCCCTAAGTTTAAGGTCAGGCTCAGCTGTCACAGGGATCAGCAGGTTTTCAGGTGCTCAGCCTGTCTCAGGGCAGGCACCTGAAATAACCCCCCGGCTGCCCTGCAGGTCCTTTGGAGTCTGTTCCATGACACATTCCCTGATCATGGAACGGTGGCTCTGCTCTCTCAGGCTGCCAGGGAAGAGCCTGTGGATTTGTAGGGCCCATCCCAGACTGCCAACCCCATCAGCTGCACCTGCCTGTTGTGCATGATGATGGTGATGATGATGATGATGATGATGATGATGATGCTCTGATGTGGCACCCGCTTCCCTTGCACCCCATGAGAACGTGCTGGAGTGATGTTCCTGCTGAGCCTTCCTTAATGTCTGGGGATATTAAAGAGAAAAGATCCCTGGGAATTGCTGCTGGCAGTGCCCTGGGCAGGCCTGACGTGCAGTTGGGATTCTCTCAGCCTCCAGGTCCTCGCTCAGAGGGAAACATCCCTGTTGGAACCAGATTTGCCTGTTCTGCTTTCTTAATTGTAGCAGAGTGGAGATGGTGCAGCTTCAAGGAGCTGGTTCCTGACTGTGTGGCTGCCTTGTCTTCCCGTGGAAGGGAGCAGGACAGCTCAGTTCTGGATCATTCCCTCCACAGAACTCCAAACGAATGGAATTGAATTCCAATGGCAGCGAGAGGGGTGGGGCTGAGCCCTGCTGAGCTCAGCACAGCCCTGACTGGTACCAAAGGCACAATCTGCTGCATATTCTGGTTTAATTAAAAGGGTGATTTGCCACATGCAGCCGAGGGAACCCTGTTTGGGTGTTGGGGGACACTGGACACACCTGGAAACGCCCAAACCCTGGGTGTTGTATCCCTCTCTGGGGGAGGGTTGTCCGGGTGTGGTTCTGCAGCACAGACCTCACCCCCCGATTTTGGGACTAACAACAGGAGGAATGTAAAGCATTTGGGTAATTGGCCTTTTGGGTTATTTAATGTGAAGGCATGAAGTACTCTTTATGGGTTTTACTGCTGTCATTTCACAGGCAGAAAGGGATTTTTCAGAACACACTGAATATTAAAATCTAAAAGGATTCCCCTTCTGCTTCAGCACATGGAGTGGGAATTTTAACCCTGTGCTGAGCTACTGAGAAACTTGTTTTAGTGCTTTGAGTGCTGGCTACACCTTCTACCAATAATTGGGATTCGTGTGGTTTTGAGACAAGATAAAAAATGGGAAATATTTCCAGGATCTGCCATGAAACTGGGCAGAATTCCGTGGTCTCCGTGGATCTGTGTGACAGGAGCAGACTGTGGCTCCTGGGAGCTAAAATATCAAAGTACTGCTTTGGTTTTATGGCTTGGGGGTCCCTGTGAAACTGTGATGGTCTCAAGAGGTTTTCCCTGTTGGCCCTTGAAGTTCTTACATTGAATTGTCTGATGGGGACACACTTTTGTCACACCTGCAGCACACAGGACCCAGGAAAACCTGGAGCTGCTGTTGCTGGAGTTGTGGGGGTTTTTTTGAGTGTTCCTGGTTTGTTGCCAGAACTCTCCTGCTGCCAGTTTTGTCCTGGTTCCAAACCCCCTTTTCCTGCACTCCTCTGAAGGAGCAGCATCCCAACCAGGAACCCGAGGGCTGGTGCATGAGCAGAGCAGAGCTGTGGGATGAGCATGGGGGTGATGTGTCTGCCAGAACTAACAGCAAAAACCTGCTCTGGGTCGGGGCAGGGCTTTGGCATCCAGGAAAAGTCGGGATAATGGAAGGAAATGACATTTAAAAAATTATTCCTCTGTAAGGAATGTATCTATAACCATGTATTTATGAATCTTTATGTGCCTGACATGGCTCAACCCTCTGGTGGTACAGAAGGGGAAGGCTGGAGGGGACCAAGGATTCTGGTCAGGGATTTATTGTGGGATGTTGTTGTGGCCTCAGCCAGAGCCTTGGATCTGACTGGCCCCAAGTCCAGCTGGATCTGTGATTTATGGGGGTTTTTTTTCCTCCTTCCTCCCTTCACTGCTCATTTATAAGTCATAGAATTATCCTACTAAACACTAGAAAGGCTGATTAAAGGGTCCTAAATCCGTGTGGCTTCTGCCTCCAAAATTCTTACTAGTTTAGACCTGTCTCCTAAAAATTAGTGCTGAGTTCTTCCTCCCTCCTGTGGGGGGGGGGTTCCTCTCACAGACCAGGCTGGTTTGAGAAACCAGAAGGATTCTTGGCTTATGCCTGAGTTTACTTTTTAGAACTGAGTCTATCAAGGATCCCGAGGGATCCCAAAGCACCAGGTGAAATCCATCCAAACGGAAAATTCAGCTCCCACAGGGGAAGGGAAGTGCTGGTTCAGGGAAGGGAAATGCTGGGACAGTTCAGATGAGCAGGAGAAACCCAAGGTGGGAGTTTAAAGGTGTTTGATCTTTGTGAGCTGTCACAGCCCGTGCCAGCGAGGGGTTTGTGGCAGCAAATCCCGGTTTTAACATCCCTGTTTGACACCCCCTGTGTGCAGGGCAGTGATTCCTGAACACACCCCTCAGCCTGGCTGCAAAGCTCAGGCATTCTCAGGACAAACAGGGTTTGGGTTTGTTCTGACTGTCCCCTTCCCCACAAAACCCCTGAGCTGGTCCCTCCATCCTGGTCTTGGGGCAGCTGGAAAACCCAACCCCACATGGGGGTTCTCAGGAGCCCCCCCGGTTTGTAGCCAGGATCTTTCCCCCCATGGAGGTGTTAGGAGGTGCTGTATGGTTTGGGAGGGATTTGCAGTGTGTTTTCCCGCTGCAGGAGTGATTTCCAGTCCCCTTTCCCTCTCCACAGGCCTGAAGACCATCGTGGGTGCCCTCATCCAGTCGGTGAAGAAGCTGTCGGACGTGATGATCCTGACAGTTTTCTGCCTCAGTGTCTTTGCCCTCATTGGGCTCCAGCTGTTCATGGGCAACCTGAGGAACAAGTGTGTGATTTGGCCAATTAATGTGAACGAGACCTTCCTGGATAACGGCTCCAGGGGCTTCGACTGGGAGGAGTACACCAACAACATGTGTAGGTGTTTCTGAGGCTCCCCAAAACCTCCTGGTTCAGCTCAGGGGGGTGCCCACCATTTCCAGCGTGGTTTGTGGCACTTTGTGCAATGAAAATCCCCTGTGCCCAGAGAATTTTCGGCTTCTTAGAACCCCATTAGGGTGTTTCTGGTGGGGTTCACCCTTTTAAAGAGTTTGGCTGTGCTCTTTGAGCTGAGTGTTTTGTCCGAAATGTATTTTTACAGATAAATTTCTCAGCAGGGGAATTGGGGGGGGAGAGGGGATCTTGAGTGGAGGGTTTTATGGTGCTGTAGTCTGTTAAATCTTCTACCTTCATACATATTCACCTGTAATCTCTTCATTTTCACCCTCTTCAGCAAATTTTTACATCATTCCTGGTGCCCCAGATCCTTTGCTCTGTGGTAACAGCTCGGATGCAGGGTGAGTGTTGACCTTCACTGTTGATGGGTGGCTAATGCTGGCAAAACCTTTGGGATATTCCCTGTCTCTTCCTTGGTTGGTTCTGGTGTTATTTCACCAGCTTTCAGTAATTTCTGTCTCTAACTGTGAATGCACTGCTGGTGCAGTGGGTTTTCCACGTCACCTCAGGGGGCAGGTGGTGCCAGTGGCACCGTTTCCCTCTGAAATCCAATCTTAGGGATCATCAGAGAAGGGTGAGTGGAGGCTCAGAAACGGGAACTTGCCTCCTGCTGTCGCCTCCCGTTGTTTTTTTCACCCCGACCTTCAGCTCTGAAGGCACTTTTGGCCAAAGCTGGTGCCTTTTTGTCCCTCTCCATGCCCTGACCTGGCTGTTGTCCCTCCCCAGCCAATGTCCAGAGGGATACACGTGCATGAAGGCAGGACGGAACCCCAACTACGGCTACACGAGCTTCGACACCTTCAGCTGGGCTTTTCTGGCTTTATTTCGCCTTATGACTCAGGACTTCTGGGAAAACTTGTATCAACTAGTGAGTAAATGCTTCCCTTCTGCCTCTCACACAGTGAGAATTCGGGGATAAACCAGGAAAGGGGAACGGGAGAAGCTTTGGTTTATTCCTTTCCTCTGAAGGAGAAGCTGCCCAGTGAGGTGTTGGGTTGGAGGAGGAAGGGGATGTTACCTGGCAGCAGGTGCTGGGCTTGGAGTCCAGAAGGGCTGGTGGGTCCAGCTGAGCTGTGAATTAATTCTGGAGGAACCTGAGCACCCGCTGCAGGAGGTGGTGGGAGCCCAGCTCTGCTCACAGGAGGTGCTCAGGCCCTTTGGAGGGCACAGGTCTCCCTTGTGACCTGAGGGTGCTCTGGGGACTGGATGAAGTGGCTTTTTTTCCTCGCTTTGGTTCGTCTTGAGGGAGCCTGAGCCTTGGGTTTCACTCTGTGCCTCCGAACCCCTCTCAGTCTGCACCCGTTGGATGTTCCCTCCGGAGGGGAAGGGGGATGTCACCTTTTGTGCTCAACGTGCAGCTTCCAGTGCTCTGCAGGGGAGGTGCTGAGCTTGAAATCCTCAGCACTGCTGGATTTCCTCAGAAGCATTCAGGTCAAGAAACTCGGGGCCGGCTCACGCCTCGGGTGTCACCCCGAGATCTCCTCCCTTTCCCTCTCCTGATCCCTCTGCCGTTATTTTCCACTCCCAGACCTTACGAGCGGCAGGAAAAACCTACATGATCTTCTTTGTGCTGGTCATCTTCGTGGGCTCCTTCTACCTGGTGAACCTGATCCTGGCCGTGGTGGCCATGGCCTACGAGGAGCAGAACCAGGCGACGCTGGAGGAGGCAGAGCAGAAGGAGGCAGAGTTCAAGGCCATGTTGGAGCAGCTGAAAAAGCAGCAGGAAGAGGCACAGGTGAGAAAGGAAGAAATTCCTCCCTTTGAGGGTGATGGGGCACTGGATTTCCCAGAGGAGCTGTGGGAAGTGTCCCAGGCCAGGTTGGAGCAACCTGGGCTGGACTTGTGCCCACGTGCACTGAGCCAAACTCTTCCTCCAAGCAGGAGATGGAGCATTAATCGGGGAAAGATGTGATTTATTTTCCCTTCTCTTGCCTCCCCCCTCAGGCTGCTGCCATGGTCACCTCGGCTGGGACGGTGTCTGAAGAAGCTGTGGAGGATGATGGGGGGGGAGGATGTCCAGGAGCTCCTCAGAGATTTCCAAACTCAGTTCCAAGAGCGCCAAGGAGCGTCGGAACAGGAGGAAAAAGCGGAAGGACAAGGAGCTGTCGGAGGGAGATGAGAAGTGTGACACTGAGAAGGTGTTCAAGTCAGAATCTGAGGATGGCATGAGGAGGAAAGCGTTCAGGCTGCCCGATAACAGGCTGGGAAGGAAGTTTTCCATCATGAACCAGGTAGTTTTAACCTCCTTCACTGTTTTTTGTGCTTGCTGGAGGTCAGGATAGTGTTATAGTTTAGATCCTGGTTAGCATGTCCAAGGATCTGCTCACAGCAGAGCAGGAGGACACTTAGGGCCCGGGTTTACAGCCCTCACAGGCACTTCCCCCAGCAGGAATTGTTCCTGAGGGAAGGGAATCCAGCCAGTTAATTCCTGCTCTGAGCCAGCTCAGCCAGCCAGGAGGGAGCAGTTCTCCCAGTGCTGCCAACGAGTGAGGGGTGATGGTCTGTGCAGACCTGGAGAGGGGAGGGAAACACGTGGAGGGAGACTGTTCACAAAGGTCTGGAGTGCCAGGACAAGGGGGAATGGCTTCCCACTGCCAGAGGGCAGGGTTAGGTGGGATACTGGGAAGAAATGGGGATATTGGGAAGCAATTCCTCCCTGGGAGGGTGGGGAGGCCCTGGCACAGGTTGCCCAGAAAAGCTGTGGCTGCCCCATCCCTGGGAGTGTCCCAGGCCAGGGGACACTCCCAGGGGTGTCCTGATCTAGTGGAGCAACCTGATCTAGTGGGAGGTGTCCCTGCCCGTGGCCGGGGGTGGGAATGAGATGATCTTTAAGGTCCCTTCCACCTCAAACCATCGTGTGAGTCCGTGAAACCACCCCATCCCTTCATCCCCATCCCGCTCACCCCGCTGTCCTCCCCCTTTCCCCCCCCCAGTCTCTCCTCAGCATCCCGGGCTCCCCGTTCCTCTCCCGCCACAACAGCAGGAGCAGCATCTTCAGCTACAAGGGCCGTTTCCGCGACCCGGGCTCGGAGAACGAGTTCGCCGACGACGAGCACAGCACGGTGGAGGAGAGCGAGGGCCGCCGGGACTCGCTGTTCATCCCCATCCGCGGCCGCGACCGACGCAGCAGCTACAGCGGCTACAGCGGCTACAGCCAGGGCAGCCGCTCCTCCCGCATCTTCCCCGCCCTGCGCCGCAACGTCAAGAGGAACAGCACCGTGGACTGCAACGGCGTCGTGTCCCTCATCGGGGGGCCCCCCTCCAGCATGCCCGGGGCCGCATCCTGCCCGAGGTGAGAGGGAGGGGGGCACGGCGCGGCGGGAGGGGGTCCCCGAGCTCAGAGCACGGGTGTGGATCTCCTTCTGTTCCTCCTCTCCTCTTCCTCCTCTCCTCTTCTCTTACTTCTCCTCTTCTCCTCTCCCTTCTCCTCCTCCTCCTTCTCCTCTTCCTTCTCTCCTCTTCTCCCCTCTTCCTCCTCTCCTATTACTTCTCCTCTTCTCCTCTCCCTTCTCTTCCTCCTCCTTCTCCTCTTCCTTCTCTCCTCTCCCTTCTCCTCCTTCTCCTTCCCCTTCTATCTCTCTCCTCCTCCTCCCTCCTCCCCTCCTCCCCTCCTCCCCTCCTCCCCTCCTCCCCTCCTCCCCTCCTCTTCCTCCTCTTCTCTCCTCTTCTCTCCTCTTCTCTCCTCTTCTCTCCTCTTCTCTCCTCTTCTCTCCTCTTCTCTCCTCTTCTTCCTCTTACTTCTCCTCTTTCTCTCCCTTCTCCTCCTCTCCCGGCTCGTCCTCTCCCTTCTCCTCCTTTTCCTTCTCCTCTTCCTCTCTTCCTCCCCCCTCTTCCTCCTCCTTTTCCCCTTCCCCTTCCATTCCTCTTCTCCTTCCTCTTTCCCTTCTTCTTCCCCCTCCTCCCCTTCTCCCTCTCCTCTTTACCCTCTTTTCCCTCTTCCTCCTCCTCCTCCTCCTGGACTGGAGCCCAGTCTGTCCAACCACAGGTGATCCCATCCATCCTCACCAACACCCCGAGCCTCCACTGCCCCTTTCCCTCCTTCCCATCAACAACCCGCCCCCTCCAGCTTCCTTGGAGGAAGAAGGCTTGGAATTGAGTCCTTAATTAAAGGACTAATAATAGCAGGAACCTCAGTGCATTGTTGGGGTGGTTCCTACGGAGCTGCTCAAGGCACAGGAGTGGGAAAAACCAGCCCAGCTCCCCGAGGTTGTTGTGAATGTTCTCCACAGTGAGAGAACAGGGGGGGATTAAAGGGAAATCCAAACAATCTTTTTGCTCTCGCTGAGGTTTGCAAGGGGAGCTGTTGGTGAAATAAGGATTCTTCAAACTGCTCTTTTTTCAATTGTTGGGTTCTCCTTGACTGTGGCTTTTTGTGATTAGTTGAATGAATTGGTTGTTGAGAAACCTGTTAGTGGATCAGCATTTCAGAATGCAGGAGAGAAACAATGCTCCAGAAATAGAATATCACTTAGTGGGGCACAGATGAATCTGGATTTGATTAAACAACATCATTGGAGAGAGACCTGAGCAATTGTTTCTGGAAAATCTGGTTACTGTGCCTGTAAATTCCAACCTATTTTTTAAATTATTTGAGTTTTTGCAGCCTGTTTTACCTTGATTAGTTCTGTTAAGCATCAGTTGCTACCTGGTTTTGTTCTACCCTTGTTACCACGTTTATACAGGGTTTTGCTTCAGTATTTAATCCTCTTTTCTAGCACAGCCTGGATGTGGTGGGAGCAGTAAAACCTGCATGGTGTGGAGAGAAACTATTAATTAGCTGTTATTTTACTGGGAGAATAAAGCCCAGTTCTCTGTCAGTGCCCAGGATTTTCTGGCATTTCCAGAGCAATCCTGGAAAGGGAAACTGAGGTGCCAGCTCTGCCTGGAGGGGAGCAGGGTGATCCTTCCCAGGGTGGAATGAGAGGGGATTTCACATCCCTGGTGTGTTGGAAAAATCAGCTGCATCGTGGGCTGGAGTGGGAGGAATCCCCACGAGCTCTCCAGGATGGGGGCTGAGCTTCTTGCAGCCTAATTTTCAGATGCAGATTTTGAAATAAATGCTGATACTGTTAAGTTATAAACCTTATTAATTTGGGTGGCTCAGATGAGGTTGGGGTGGAGTTCACCTCTGACCAACGGGGTTGGTGAAGGAGTGTTGGAGCACAGAGGGTAAATTATGTTGTGCTACAGCAGTTCTTTAAAGAACATTTGGAAATGTCCTTTGAAATATAATCCTTAGTTTGTCTGAGGCTGCAAAGCACTGGGCCAGCAGAAACGAGGGCCTGAGTTTTGGTTTGACCACTTAGATGTTGTGGGAAAGCAGGAAGGACAACAGGAAATAGAGAAATACAGGATATAGACAATATAGGATATGAAAATATGGAATAAGTGCCACGTTTGTGGGCTGAGGGTGTGTAAAAATTCTGGGGAGATTCAAGAGTTTGTCTTAACCATTCTCTGCATTTTGCAGGGTACAACTGAAATTGAGATTAGAAAGAAACCTGGTGGGTCTCTCTTGGTCTCCATGGATCAGGTGAATGCATCCTATGGAAGGAAGGATCGGACCAACAGTGTCATGACCGGGCTGACCAACACCCTTGTTGAGGGTAGGTGTGGTTTGGGGGCTCCAGGGTGACCTTAGAGCCCCTTCCAGTGCCTAAAGGGGCTCCAAGAGAGCTGGAGAGGGACTGGAGGCAAGGGATGGAGGGACAGGACACAGAGAATGGCTTCCCAGTGCCAGAGGGCAGGGTTAGGTGGGATATTGGGAAGAAATTCCTCCCTGGGAGGGTGGGGAAGCCCAGGCACAGGTTGCCCAGAGAAGCTGTGGCTGCCCCATCCCTGGAAGTGTCCCATTCCAGGGTGGAGCAACCTGGGCTAGTGGGAGGTGTCCCTGCCCATGGCAGGGGGTGGATGGGGATGAACTTTAAGGTCCCTTCCAACCTAAACCTTTCTGGGACTCTGTGGTCTGTCAGGGAGCTGCTGAGGGGTGTAGGGTGGGGAGCACAGGCCCCAAATAGATCAGTTTGGGGCTGGGAGCACCTGGCAGAGGATGCGCGTTCCCTGCGGATTTACGGAATTCAGCTCCCCCTGCCTTCAGGCAGTTCGTGTTCATGCACTGGGTTTTGCCTAAACCTGCTCCTTTTCAGTCATTATTGAGGCAGAAGTGTTCATTAGGCTTTATTTTACTTAGTTTTGCCCCTGAATTACAGAGAGGTGAAAGTAAAAGGCAGCAAAGAGCCGTAACTTTACACTAATGGGAACGCACAGGTCAGAGGGGTGAGACAACGTCTGCTCCAGGTGATCTGTCCTGGACCATCTCCCAGGGGCTGGAGAGACCCTCCTTTGCTACAGTCCATGGGAGAAAAGGGCTGGAGCCACCCTGAGAGCTGCAGGTGTGACAGCTGTCAGAAGGGAAAGGGGCTGCTGGCTGATGGGAATTCTGGAATGGACAGCACATGGAGCTGCGACTTCCAAATATGTTATGCAGGAGCCAGCAAGAATTTCTGAGCAGCAGCCACATGAGGTTGATGATCTCAAATTCCTGCTGTCTCCTGCAATAAAATTGTATGAAAACTAAATATACTTAGAAACAGAGCAGGGTTCTGCTGCCACTTCCCTCCTGCGCAACCGCCCACGGGCTCCAGAGCCACGGGCCTCCTTTTAACTTCCCAATTCCAAGGCAACTAAATACTAAGCAACCAGAGAACCAATGGGAAGGAGAGCACAGTGGTCCTTTCCCTCTACCATGAGAAATAAAGTTGAGCATTCACAGCTGCACAGCCTGACTGGAACCACAGCAAGTCAACAGAGGGCAGAACTCCTCAGTTGGATTCCCTCCTTCCCTCTCCCCCCAAGCACTTGAAATGAGGCAGTGTAAAATAAAAATAAAATAAAAGATGGACACGGCATCGTGTTTGATTTCTGTAAATGGATGTGGTTTGTCTTAATCAGGTTATTCCTGCTGAAATCCTTTGCAGCATTATGTCATCTCTTTCCTCTTTTAGACCAGGGCCGCGTTCAGCACAGAATTCATCTCAGTTATTTAAAGCTGGCACCAAAGGCAGCTTAGAATCTGTAACTTTGGTTTAAACTCTTTTACCTTGATCGGTTCTGAGTTAAATATAGCCCCTCATTTGGAGTAATTTGCATTGAATCATAAAGCTAGGTGGAGCTCAGGGTTAGAGCTGCAGGTTTGGTGACCTGGGGCAGGGGTCGGTGCAGCTCTTGTGCAGGGACAGAGGAGGAGTCAGTGACACTCAGTATGATCATAAAATTATGGAATCCAGAATCCCTGAGGTTGGAAAACCCCTCCAAAACCCCACCTTGTCCCCCAGCCCAGAGCACTGAGTGCCACCTCCAGTCCTTCCTTGGACACCTCCAGGGGTGGGGACTCCACCACCTCCCTGGGCAGCCCCTTCCAAGGCCTGACCACCCTTTCCATGCAGAAATTCCTCCTGATGTCCAACCTGTCCCAAAACTTGACCCAACTCTTCTGTTGTGGCCGTGGTCCTGAGATTCGTGGCTTTGTAACTCTTTGTCTTCAGCCTCAGAGGTGAAGCCTGACCCCTGTTTTGTTTTGTACCCGTAGAGCTGGAGGAGTCCCAGAGGAAGTGTCCCCCTTGCTGGTACAAATTTGCCAACACGTTCCTGATCTGGGAGTGCCACCCCTACTGGATGAAGCTGAAGGAGATCGTGAACCTGATTGTCATGGATCCCTTTGTTGACTTGGCCATCACCATCTGCATCGTGCTGAACACGCTGTTCATGGCCATGGAGCACCACCCCATGACCCCCCAGTTTGAACACGTGCTCTCCGTAGGAAATCTGGTAAGGGAGTGGTGGGAAAAGCTCCCCCTGGATCTGCTCCTGCTGTGCCATGCAGAGCTTGTTGATACAGACTTAAACTTACAACAAATTGCACCATCAAGATTTTTAGCCTGAGGATCAAAACACTAACAGAAGCCACTCTTTGCCTGTTCTTTGTCTGTCTCTCCTCCCCACTCCAGGTTTTCACGGGGATTTTCACGGCAGAAATGTTCCTGAAGCTCATTGCCATGGATCCCTACTATTATTTCCAGGAGGGCTGGAACATCTTTGATGGGTTTATTGTCTCCCTCAGTTTGATGGAGCTGAGCCTGGCAGATGTGGAAGGACTTTCCGTGCTGCGATCTTTCCGATTGGTATTCCAACTTCCAGCTCTTTTCCAGTGTTACTGTCATGGGACTGCTAGGAAGCTTAGAGTCCCAGGGTCATGGAATATCCTGAGTTGGAAGGGATCATCCAGTCCAATTCCTGGCCCTGCTCAGGACACCCCAACAATCCCACCCTGTCCCTCAGAGCGTTGTCCAAATGTTCCTGGAGCTCTGGCAGCCTTGGGGCTGTGCCCACTGCCCTGGGGAACCTGGTCAGTGCCCAACCACCCTAATATCCAGCCTGACCCTGCCCTGACACAGCTCCAGCCGTTCCCTTTACATGAGAAATGTTTCCTGTGTGCATGAGAAAAGGGAAACCCCACCTTTTTCCTGGGTTTAGGGAGGACAGCGATGAAATGGTGCCGTTTTTGTGGCCCCTTCCTACTTTACAACTTCCCTTTTCAAGCTCTGACTGACAGCTCGTTGCGTTTGGGCAGGGAAGGGTGACTTTTCCTTGGGGAAGGGAGATCTGTGTGTGTGGGGTGACTAAGTGCAGAACACACAAGCCCAAATTCCAAGAGAGGTTAAACATTCCCTGCTCCCACCGACCCCGGTGGCAGGAGCGTGGGCTCATCTTTGCATAAAATACAAGCTGGTTGTTTTTCAGGCAATTCTGCCTGATTTTCCTCGGTTTTTTAAGGTGAAACTCAGTGTCTTTTTGTTTGTTTGCTTGTTTGTTTTTAAATAGCTGAGAGTCTTCAAACTGGCCAAGTCCTGGCCCACTCTGAACATGCTGATAAAAATCATCGGTAACTCAGTGGGTGCCTTGGGGAACTTGACCCTGGTGTTGGCCATCATCGTGTTCATCTTCGCCGTGGTGGGGATGCAGCTCTTCGGCAAAAGCTACAAGGATTGTGTCTGCAAGATCAGTCAGGAGTGTGAGCTACCCCGCTGGCACATGCACGATTTCTTCCACTCCTTCCTTATTGTCTTCCGTGTGTTGTGTGGGGAATGGATTGAGACCATGTGGGATTGTATGGAAGTGGCAGGACAGGCCATGTGCTTGATTGTCTTCATGATGGTCATGGTCATCGGAAATTTAGTGGTCAGTAAATGGTTACCTGATGGGCTTTCTTGGTTGCCTCTGGGTGGGGTAGAGCTCGGGGAGACCACAGGACGAGGGAGTGGTGATTTGTGAGTCTGTTCCTGCTCTGTTGGGGTCCTTCACGGCCTCTGACTATGAACAGTCCTGTGGGCTTTGGTAGCACAATATCCTTTGCTTGGTGAGGGCCTTAAACAGTTGCCCACAGATCAAACATCCGAGCATTTTGAGGAACAAACCCTCAGCCCAAGGGGACAGACCCACACCTGGCCCGAGGAGTAAAAGAAGCTTAAAAGAAGCAGAACCTGGGGTTTTAATAGCCGGGAAATGAAATAATTTGGTGCTCAGGGGAAGGCCCTGAAGTGTTAAAATGAGGTTGGAAGTGTCTTCTAAAAACCTGCCCACTGGCTCAGTCATGAGGTGCCGTCGTGTGCAGGAATGGGCTGTGAAGCTGCACAGCCCGTTGTGTGGGAGGCTGGGCTACATCATGATGGTTCCTTGTGGCCTTAAATTTTGTGAGGAAAAGCCTGTGGAGGAAAACTGTGAGCAAGAATGAAGTCACATGAACGGTCCCAAGCCTTTCAAGTGGTGGTGGGAGCTCTCTCTGGGAGGACTCGTCTTGCCAAGGGGTTTTGGCAAAATAAGTGTTGGGGATTGTCACTGGATGTGGGCAAGGAAATAGAGCCAGGAGGGATCACTCAGAATGCCAAGATTTGGCCCTTTTTTTTTTTTGAGCCAGGGATGGTCTAAACCAGTAAGGCTGAATTTAAATCCCTCGGGTGGTGGCTGCTGCTTCAGTCCCTCTCTGACATCTGCAGCCTGGAGCCTGCAAGGGGCTCCATGTCAGGGACTCCTGTACCTGCACAGACCCCCGGGACCCCTCAGAGCCCTCTGCTGCACTGGGGTCCCCCGTTCAGGGGACGTCTTGCAGGGTCAGGGTCTCGTTCCTTGAGCCCTGGGCACCTCAGGAGGCCTGTGGGACACCAGAGCTCGTCCTCGGTGGTGTTTGGAGACAAAGCAGGACTTGGGTCCTTTGGGAACACACCCCCGTGTGTCAGCCCAGCATCACCTCTTCCCTTCCAGGTGCTGAACCTGTTCTTGGCCTTGTTGCTGAGCTCCTTCAGCGCAGACAACTTGGCAGCCACGGACGACGACGGGGAGATGAACAACCTGCAGATCTCGGTGATCCGCATCAAGAAGGGCATCGCCTGGACCAAGGCGAAGGTGCGGGAGTTCATGCACACCCACTTCAAGCAGAGGGAGGGGGACGAGGTGAAGCCCCTGGACGAGCTGTACGACAAGAAGGTGAACTGCATCGCCAACCACACCGGGGCCGACATCAACAGGGACATCGACTTCCAGAAGAACGGCAACGGCACCACGAGCGGCATCGGCAGCAGCGTGGAGAAGTACATCATCGACGAGGACCACATGTCCTTCATCAACAACCCCAACCTCACCGTGCGCGTCCCCATCGCCGTGGGCGAGTCGGATTTCGAGAACCTCAACACGGAGGATTTCAGCAGCGACACGGACCCCGACGGCAGCAAAGAGGTGGGGTGTTTTTGGGGGGGTAGGGAAGGGCTGGAGGTTCACTCAGGTCATTTGGCCCCACTGGGAGGGAGAACTGGGTGGTTCCAGCACAAAATCTCTGCTTGTGTTGTGGTGCTGTCTTTGTACTCAGGGCAGAAGTTCCTTGTGCGAGCGGCTCTGTGGAAAGCCACAGATAATCATAAAATATACAGAACAGAACCACAGAATGGCCTGGGTGGGGCAGGACCTTAAAGATCATCTAGTTCCAACCCCCCTGCCATGGACAGGGACACCTTTCATCATATTATCAGTGCTTAATCCTGTCTGTCCTGTTGACACGAGGCGTAAGGTGGGTCAGGATCTCGAGGAAACAACTTTCACTCCCGTAAATGTGGTGAACAAACTGTGGCTGAACCGTCATGAAGGTCCATTATTTGTTGGGAACTGATTGTTGATGTGATGGGGGTTTGTTTTGTGTCCAGAAACTCGACGACACCAGCTCCTCTGAGGGCAGCACCATTGATATAAAGCCTGAGGTGGAAGAAGTCCCCGTGGAGGCACCGGAGGAGTACCTGGACCCTGATGCCTGTTTCACAGAAGGTGAGTTCTGGGGGAAGGAAAAGGTCTCTGAGCTGTCCTGGGGACTGATCTGCTGTAAGCTCACCTCAGGGTTAGGCCAGCCTGGATCAGGGCTGGCTCTCAGCTTATTTTGAGACCCTCCCTGGATGCTGGTGAACTAATGTAGAGGAATTTGCAGAGTGAAGGCCTTGGAGATGGTGGTTGCCATTGCCAGGATGCAGATCATAGAACCACAGACTGGTTTGGGTTGGAAGGGACCTTAAAGATCATCCCACTCTGCCCCCTGCCACGGGCAGGGACACCTCCCACTAGCCCAGGTTGCTCCAAGCTCTGTCCTTGGACACTTCCAGGGATGGGGTAGCCACAGCTTCTCTGGGCAACCTGTGCCAGGGCCTCCCTACCCTCCCAGGGAGGAGTTTCTAAAGAATCACAGATGACCTGCAGTAGAACAAGATGGTTTTTGTACAGCTGGTGCCTTGAGTGCTCAGAAGCAGAGTACTTTTCCCCTCCTGTCTCTGGCCTCAATGTCTTTCAGCAGCTGATCCATTGCAGGTATTCCCATGGCAAAGATGCTTTAAATGGTTCAAGGTTATTTTATCAGCAAGTTTTCCATTCGTCCCCTCAAGTGCCTGGACCTCCCTGAGCAGAACAAGCTGATCTGTTCCCAAATTGGTGTTAATTCGGGTCCCGGGGCACGGGGGTGGCGAAACGATCCCCAAAATCCTCAGGAACGCAGGATTTGAACTGAAACCCCTCGTGTTTGGTGTTGGTGGCACCCAGAACTGCTCCTTGAGGGCGAGAATGTCCTGTTCGTGCCTGGAATGCTGCGTTCCCTGAGCCCCCTGTGCCCTGTCCCCCCCCCGCAGGGTGCATGCAGCGCTGCAAGTGCTGCCAGGTCAACATCGAGGAAGGGCTGGGCAAGTCGTGGTGGACCTTGAGGAAAACCTGTTTCCTGATCGTGGAGCACAACTGGTTTGAGACTTTCATCATCTTCATGATCCTCCTGAGCAGTGGAGCTCTGGTGAGTGCAAGCTGTGGAGCTCGGGGTGGGTTGAGCTCGGGGTGTCCAGCTGTGCATAGGAAATGTGGGGGGAAAAGCAAACTGGGGGGGTTCTTACCTGGAGAACAGCACAGCTCCTTCAGGGTACTGCACAAAAGCCTTTATGAAGGGTTTCAGTTTGGTTTAAACTAAGAACAAAGCCTTAAAGCCTGCAAATCTGGGTCCTGCTCATCATGAGGATTTGGGGCGAGGTCAGCCTGTATCTAAGTCCAATTTCACAGAATCACAGAATCACTGAGGTGGGAAAAGCCCTCCAGGATCATTGAGTGCAACCTGTGACCAGGAATTTCCCTTTTTTGGGGGATTGTGTTTTTTTTTTTTTATTTTTGGTTTAGTGTTTGCAGCATTTCAAGCAGATAAAATTCACCGTGTAAGAAACATAATTCATTTTACTATGTATGACTTAAAGAAACATAATTCATTTTACTTTGTATGGCATATATTTTATATATATAATATATATTTAACTCAGTATCATTTGAATAAGCTTCTGGGTAACAACATGGGACTGTGGAATAAATCCCATGGAGTGACACGAGCTCCTGGTTGTTCCCCAGGCTTTTGAGGATATTTACATAGAGCAGAGGAAAACCATCAGGACCATCCTGGAATATGCAGACAAGGTCTTCACCTACATCTTCATCCTGGAGATGCTGCTCAAGTGGTGTGCCTATGGATTTGTGAAGTTCTTCACCAACGCCTGGTGCTGGCTGGATTTCCTCATTGTGGCTGTATGTATCCTCTCCTCCTTATTCCTGCTTGGAAAAAAACGTGGTGGGGAATGTTTCCATCCCAACTGAATCCCAGATTTAATGAGGATTCGGTGCCAGATATCTGTGAGTTTTGCAAACCTTGAGCCCTTTGGGGGTTTCCAGTGCAACTGTGGGATTTCTGCCCTGCAGAGGCCGAGGTTTTCCAGCCCTTGGCTCTTCTGCTCAGCTGGAAACAGGATTTCTAGGAGACCTGCCCACGTGTGGAGCTGCTGGAAGGTGTTACCAGATGTGATATTCCAAGGAATGACATTCCCTGTAATCATTTTCTTGTGTTATTGACAACGAGGGGGTGATGAGGCAAAATCTCCCCAGTCCCCGAGGTCTGTTCTGAACTGGGAATGTGTTTTTGGGAGGATCTCAATACTTTGAAAGCTTTTCTATGCAAAATGAAGTTCAACATCATCCTACTTTGGTTCAAAATATCTAATTTAGCCCAGGAAGAGAAGGCAGGACCACATGAAACCAGGAGGACAGAGAAGTGAGTGAGGAGTGAGGGACATGGTTGGTCAGGATGGATCAGCCCTGGAATCCCCTGCAGGACACCTTGGGAGGGAGGATAAAGGGGAGAATTTAAACAGGGAGAGTAACTTTGAGAATTAGAAGAAGAGAGAAGTTTTAGCAATAGGTTTGGCTCTGAAGCACAGCAAGGGAATTCAAAATAAACTGAATTTATGCTGTCCAGAGCGGCAGGAAATTATGAAATTCAGTAGGACTGGAGCTCCAAAGAATTGCAAAACCAGGAACTTTGGAATCCCAAGTGCTTGGATTCTTTTAGAGCATTTCAGCACATCCAGCTGGGAATCAGTGGCCACAGTGAAAACCCCAAGAACCAGTGATTTAAAAAAGAATTCACAGTTTTTCCAAGCTTCTCCCTTGGAACATTCTGTGTATGATTCAGTTGCTGCTCAGCACCATTTATCGCTCTGGAAATATTCCTGAGTAGGTGGAGGAACTATGCTTGGAATTCAGGGGCAGAAGTGACTCAAACTCCACGTTTCCTGTGGAAAACTGAAATTTTAAATTGCTTTTTTTTCTAAAAAGTCCTCTCTGATCCCCTTTAACACCTTTCCTTGGGCACATCTGCACGTTGTAAGTCTTATTTTCTGACAATAACTCCGGATCTCTCTCACTGCCTGGAGATGAGGTACAAGTCTAATTCCAGCTGCTGGGAATGAAGTGCAGTTTAATGGGCAGATGTGGTCCAAGTTTAATTTCCTTCCCAAGTGTCTGGTGGAGGAAAGATCAGGAACTTCCCAGGCAGGTAACATGTGCATGGGGATCTGGAAGGATCCAGAATTCCCAGGGCTTTAGGAGGAATTCCTTTTGCCCCGTGGTGTCTCAGGCAGGAGAGCTGCACATTTGTCTCTACAAAGAGTCTGAAGTGGGACTTTTGAGATGCCAAAATGTCCCTTGATGAAATCTGGGCTATGCCTTGTGTCCTGTGTCTGTTAAATCACGTTTCCCCCCCCCCCCCAAATTTTGGGATGTGGCGTGGATGGGGTTGGAGCGAGTCAGGACAGCAGGGAATGAGCCTTTGCACCCTAACAAAGCTCTTGGCTGTTATTTTGCAGGTTGGTAGCATTGTCCAATCCCCTCCTCCTCCTCCTCCTCAGCCCCAAAGCTTCCTGGGTGTGTTTGTGAAGACTTTTTTCTGGGTAATAATGAAGGATTCTGCTTTTCAGTCACTCTGGGATTCCCTTTGTCCGACCTCGTGCCTGCTGTGTCTTCCCTTGGAATGTCCCCAGGGAATAACCCTGGGAGACCCCTGAGAGCTCAAACAGCCTTTTTCTCACATGGTCTTAGTGTCCTGCTCGGGAGTGAGGTGTTATCCCAAGGGGAAGAAGCTTTAAAAATGGGGATTCAGTGAAGTCTGTGCCCTCTGTTCATGGAATCATGGAATCATGGAATGGTTTGGCCTGGAAGGGACCTTAAAGCTCATCCCATTCCACCCCCTGCCATGGGCAGGGACACCTTCCACTAGGTCAGGTTGCTCAGAGCTCCATCCAACCTTGAACACTTCCAGGGTGGGGCATTCCAGTGTTATTCCAGGGTAAATAGACCACACCTCCAAATCCATTGGATTTTGATAGTTGGGTCCCAGATTTTAACGTACCAAGGGCTCAGTCTCATTCTGAGAGGGCTGATTGTCCTTCCAAAGGCTTTGTTAGAATTTTGGGACACCCCTGGGATCTCTGCTGGAACCTTTGGGACACTCCTGGGCCTGGGTTTAATCAGTGGGATTTAAGATGAGATGGAAAGACCAGAGAGCTGTTTGGCCACATATTGTAGCCACTTATTTTTGGGGGCACATATCATGGAATCGTGGAATGGTTTGGGTTGGAAGGGACCTTAAACATCACCTAATTCCAAGTCCTTTCCAGAGCAGGGACACTTTTCCAATGAAGGTGGAAAAAGCACGTGCACCAAATAAGATGAAATCTCAGTTTTCCCATGTGTTTGTGCATTAGAAATCTGGTTCTGATGTTTCCCTGGAATATGTGTGGGATAAGAATCATCCTTATGATTGATTTCACGTTATTATCCCAAAATCCCTTTCAAAAAAGAATGGTACATGGGAAGTGTCCTGTTCTGAAAACGCAGCTCAACCCCCCCCCCACCTGTTCCAGGAGGAGTTCTCGTGTTTTTCTGTTATTTGTTGCTCTATATTGGTGTCTTTTTATTCCTTAAAAAAGGTTGGAATATCTGTCTCTTATCTGTGTCTGTGTGGCAGCAGCAAAAATGGGAATAGTGGATGGTGTCTGGAGCTGTTTACACGTGGCCAAGTCACGTCTGGGACTTGGTGGGTTTAAGGATATTTTGATAATTCCCACCTGCAGAGCCTAAATGTGACTCCAGGCTGATAATCAGGTTGTCTTTGCTGTTGGAAAAGCGTTGGGAAGTGGATCTGAAAGCTGTGTGGTGGTTCGGTGTGTGAGTCCGTGTGGAAAACGGGCACGTCCGCCCTCGTCCTGCCTTGGGGACAGTCCCAGGGGTCACAGGGACAGTCCCAAGGGTCACTGGGACACTCCCAAGGGTCACTGGGACTTGGGGCAGGCAGAAAGCACAGTTGGAGTGTGCGACAGGCAGGAAGAACTCCCCAATCCCTGGGATTTCAGGCAGGAGCAGCCGGAGCAGGAGCCGGAGCGGCCCCGGCGGGGTCAGCACTCGGGTTCCCTGGAGTTGTTTGTTCAGTCCTGGCTGAGGTGGGAGAGGCCTCACCTGTGAGAGCTGGGCCCGGGTGTGCAGTGAGTGTATTTATCTGTATTCTTTCCCATAGGTACCTTTAACATTTGTCTGGCTTAAATTTCATGGGCGCCGCCGGGATCCCGCCGCCGGTGCAGGGCGAGGGTAAGGCTTTTGTCCTCGTTTGGGCTCTTCCTTCCAAACAGCCCCCTCTCCGTGTGTGTCTCTGCCTCTCTCTCACTGATCTCTCCCCTCTGTTCTTTTCTCAGCCTCATTATTTCCTTCCAGGTCGGTTCAGTCAAGTGAAGTAGGCAGCTGGTGTCATGGCTTCGGTATTTGGGGCGGCCCAGGTGGCTCCTGGGCTGGGCAATCAGGGTTAGGGGATCCAATCTAACAGTCTGGAACCTTTTTTTCCCTTCTTTTTTTTTTTACTTCCTTTTTTTTTTCCCTTTCTTTTTTCTTTCCTTTTTTTTTTTTTTTTTCTCCTTCTGTTTTGTTTTGTTTGTTTTTTTTTTTTCTGTTTTGTTTTTTCTCTGTTTTGTTTCTATTTTCTGTGTAGGTCTCTTTAGTCAGCCTTATAGCTAATGCCCTGGGCTACTCGGAACTAGGTGCCATAAAGTCCCTTAGGACACTAAGAGCCTTGAGGCCTTTAAGAGCGTTGTCCCGATTTGAGGGGATGAGGGTAAGATTCCATTAGCAGCTGATCCTTCTGCATGCCCGTGGAGCGGTTTCTTTTTAAAAAGCATGCTAGAACCGATCAAAACCGGGGGGATAAAAAATTCCAAACAGAATCATGATGCAGCTGCTGACTCTGATCACCTCTACGTGGATGCCCCCTCACCCCTGCCCACCGCTGCACCCTCCCCTCTAACCAAGGGAGATGCATAAAAGCTGCCTCATTAACATTAATTACTGGCCCAACCCACCTGCCATTCGTAGCCGATGTCGACACTTGGCTGTTCTCATTTGGCCTGGCTTTGACCTCGAGCATCCGAGGGGCTTCTCAGCTGGAACTTTTCCGGTCTAGGGAGAATCACCAGGTGCAAAGAAGCAGAACTGGAACCACCTCAGGGGCTCCAGAACCCTCCGAGCGTTGGCTGTCGGTGGAATTGGACTGAAAGACTCTGGGCTTGAGGGGGTTTGACAAAACAAAAAAGCAATTTGGCTGCCAGGGGGAAAAGGCTGCTGCCTCTCGGGGGTCACTGCAGGAAGGGACTGGGGGGAGCTCAGCTGGTTGAAAACTTTGGTTTCATTCCTCTTGTTGCACCTTGTTGTTCTCGGTCCAGTCTGGTGGCGACTGGCAGCCTTGTCTGCTAGTGAAGCTTTTCCTTTCCACCCCCTCCCTTTTTCCATGCTTTTTGGTCCCTGTCCTGTCGCTGTGGAACCAGAATGAAGCACAAGCAAAGCATTGAACTTATCAAGCTTTCCTCAAATTGGAACCAGTCCCTGGGGGATGTCAATTATTGCAGTGTCTCGCTGCTTTGCCACTAATATTCTGTATTTTGGTGCTTTTTTTTTTCCCTAATTGGGATTGAAATAGTCTCCTATGAACACTCAAAAAAAAAAATATTGCATAGTAGAAAAATGAAGGGTGTTTTGTATTAATGGGTTTCCCAGGTGATCTTAGAACAGTAATGTGGGTTTTGTGCTAAATCCCAGTTAGCTCATAATCAGAGATATTATAGGAGATAAAATTATGCATTTTAAATGAAAAGGGAAGGGAAGAGCAGTCGCTGTTTTACTTCAGGGTCTGACTGGAGCAATCCCACCGGGATCCTTCTGCTCTTTGGATTTGCTGTAGTGTAACTGAGCCCAAAATCCAGTGTGAGAGGGACACTGAGCTGAGCAGGGATCCTCAAATTCCCTAGGAAGTGACAGAAATACACAAGATCCAAACCCAAAGAGGAGTGTTTCTTCCCTAAGGCTTTACCCTGCTGTTATTTCTTTGTGTCATTGGCTTAATCCTAAATTTGATTGTATGATAACAGCACAAAGGATGAAAACTTTTCCTGGACACAAAGGCAGAACTTTTGCTGGGCTGGGTTCAGGTCCCACCCAAAAGTTTGATCACAAAGAACAGGCCCAGCACTAGACCTGGGGGCATTAAAGCCATTTTTAAGCCGTGCTGGAGAGAAGATTTCTGATGCACAGTCAGGAAATGCTCATCCTGAAAATGGGGGGGTCTTCACTGCAGCAGATTGGTAGTTACAGCTTAACCCTGTTAGGTACCCAAACCCAATCATTTCTCCTTTGTTTTGACCTGAAGACAAGTGTCCCTGCCCCGTCCAACCAGACCAGTTCCTCTGAGCCAGAGAACACAGGTCTGAAATGCCTTTGTAAAGGAGACCCAAACTGGAGTTCTTTGCTTTTCTCTCCTCCATGACAATCTGCTTTTCCAGGGGCTTGCTCTGCTCTGGGCTCAGTCAGGGAGTTTGGCAGTGGTGCTGTGGGATGTGCATGTGTTCTTGTCAGTCTGCACACAAAAGCCATGTTCCTCCTCTCCCACCCCTTGGAAAGCTCTGTCAATTTAAACAACTCTCAGGGACCATATTTCAGGGGGATTTCACCCTTTTCTCGCTTCCGGTGAGAACTGGAATAAACCAATGTACAGATGTGAGGCTCTGACCCCAAAAGCCCCCCCTGGTGTTGGTGTCCAGCAGCTGAACATCCTGTTGGGATGAAGGGAGGATGAGAGCAAAGGCTGTGGACCCTCCCCTGTGGCTTCAGCCCTCCCTGGGTGCAGTGATGAATCCATGCCATGATTTAACAGTTGGAATGGGAGACTCTAAATCACCATGGGCTTCAATTTTCCTCCAGAATGTCCTGGCTTGGAAAGGACCTTTAAAGATCATCCACTCCCAACCCCCTGCCATGGGCAGGGATACCTTCCACTAGTCCAGGTTGCTCCAAGCCCTGTCCAAGCCTCTCCATGAACTGCTGTGAAGGGGGACAGGGGTTTGCTGCAGCACTTACTGTGTGGGGTGGTGGCATCCAGCAAAGGGGTGTTGTAGGAGCAGAGAGGGGACCAGGACCAGCTGTGGTTCAGGTGCTGCCACCTGAGAACCCCCAAACCCCCGTGCAGCTGAGTCGAAACTCAGGCGAAGGGGTAACAACAGTTTAGGTTCTCTCCGTCTATTAAAGGAATCTAAATTAGGAGATCATAATAAGATTTAATATCCTGCTCACCTACCTCTATTAAAAGCCTCAGAGCTTACATTTGGTCATGTGGTGGCCAGGGATGCTCAGGGACACGGTGCTCCCAAACTGGGAGAGGCTAAAATTAGGCGACGGTGGGAGAGCCGAGCTCCCACAAAACCCATCCTCGTTCCCACCACGTTTTTGCTGCTGTTTGGAGGAAGGAACATGGCTTTTCTGTCTCCTCGAGCCTGCCCAGCTGCATGCTCAGCTGTCTGCCTGGGGCAACATGACTGGCCTTGCTTTTAGTCACAATATGATCTTGGTGTTACTCAGTGTGACCAGAGCGATGCCGGGCTTGGTCCTGTCCCCCCGGCCCTGGGTGGGAGCAGGATCAGGCTCCGGAGTGAAAACAGCCCTGTTTGAACGTGGGGAATGGCCGGAGGGGCCACTGGCTGATAAAAAACCCATGGAATCCACGAGCAAAAGTGTCCTCCTCACACTTGGCTCTGGAGAAAATTCCAGCTAGGAGCCTGTTTGTTCCGACAAAGAGAGTCTGAGCACAACCCCCCTCCTTCCTCCCTAAAATAACGTTAAATAATCGTTGTTTAACCGAGGAACAACTGCTCCAAAGTTGAACTCTGTCCATCCAACAACCTGGCCTGTTTTGTCCTGAAAACAGAGCTTCCCCGGGTGGCTTTGGAGCGGAATTTGTCCCGGCTTGGAATAAGTTCACTGCCGGCTCCTGTGCCGGTGTGTCAGTGGCCCGACCCCTGTTCCCCCCCCAAAAACAGCTGTACTGATGCTCGCTGTCTCCTGCCTCGTGTTTTATACTGAAACTTTTTCCCACCCCTTCCAACACAGGTGGTTGTCAACGCCTTGGTTGGCGCTATCCCTTCCATTATGAATGTCTTGTTGGTCTGCCTTATCTTCTGGCTGATTTTCAGCATTATGGGGGTTAACCTGTTTGCCGGGAAATATCATTACTGCTTTAATGAAACAGCTGAGCACCGCTTTGAGATAGATGTTGTTAACAACAAGACAGACTGCGAGGCTCTGATGCCGCCCAACTCCACGGAGATCCGGTGGAAGAACGTGAAAATTAACTTTGACAACGTTGGGGCAGGATATCTGGCTCTCCTGCAAGTTGTGAGTTTGGCCTTTCACCGTTCTTTTTACTGGGGGCTACAAACTGCTCCCGATGGGTTTCTAAATGCTTCCCTCTCTCCGTGAAATACAGAGTCCCCTCAGCCCCCCTTGGGTTTGGGGCTGCAATAAAAAGCCCATTTTATCTTTCCTCCCTTTCCCAGTGTTTGGGTCTCCCCCCACAGCAAAGGGGCCCCGGGTCTGTCCACTTGCACTTGGCCTTGTTGGACCTCATGAGGTTCCCATGGACCAACTTCTTGACTTATTTCACTTAAATCAAAAGAGAAGTGGTGTTAAACTTCACTATACAGGGCCATCAAGAGGGCCAAGGAGTCCCTGAGCTGGCTCAGGTCAGGCTTGTTCTTGTGTTTTGGGTGAATTCTGTCTCAGAGAACGTGTGTTTTCTTTGCCAGGCTACGTTCAAGGGCTGGATGGACATCATGTATGCAGCAGTAGATTCCAGAAAGGTAAGACCCCGGTCTCCCCTCCCCACATTTCACTCTGCTCTTCTGCTGTGGTAAAAATCAGGAGTGAGAATTACAGAGCTGTGCTTGTAGCATGTTTTTAATGCTGGGATTGTTTCGTTTGCTCTGTTGCTCTGATGAGTTAAAAGATGCTCGAGGAAATCCCAAAAAAGGGCAGGTTCTGCCAGTTGCTTTTTTTGTTCTACTCCTCCTGGAGTAGAAGTACAGTGAAGGAAATAATGCAACTATAGATTTAATCATCAGAGTAAATTATGGGGAGGAATTAGCCAGAAGATCCCCCATGAACCTGTGTCTGCATGGGAGCATTGGTGTGAATCCAGGTTTGGAATTGTGTCTGGGCTGGAGTCGTTCCTCAGGCACTTTTCTGGTTCTTACCTGCTGGAATCATGCAAATACCATGACTTCCTTTTTGTTTTCTTTCTTTTCCCCCCCTCCTCTTCTCTTGATTTTGTATGAAAATATTTTTAAATGGGTTTTCTTGTCCTGCACTAAATGCAGGTTGGAAACAAGAATGGCTGTGTCAGGGCAGTGTAAAAATGTTCTTCTCTTCTCTGATCTTTTTGGTGTCACATCTTCAAAAGAAAGAGCTTGGAAAATACAACCAGTCTCGTTTTGCCTGTATTTGTGTGATGTCTTTGAAATGTCATTTGTTCCTCTTCTCACCTCCCCTTCAGCAAGAAGAGCAACCCAAGTACGAGGACAACATTTACATGTACATCTATTTTGTGATCTTCATCATCTTCGGCTCCTTTTTCACCCTGAACTTGTTCATTGGTGTCATCATCGACAACTTCAACCAACAGAAGAAAAAGATAAGTGATCTGTGTTTGCTGCTGTGATCTCTTGTGATCTGTGCTTGTTGGAGGGGTGCTGGGCCTTCAGGCTGGTGGGTTCTTCTCCAAAATAAAGTCAGTTTGGGGCACAAACCTCCTTCCTTAGAGCTCTCTGTGCCTCAGTCCCTACCCAGCCCTGTGGGACTGGCTGAGCAGGATCAGGGGTGCAAGAGGCAGCCCAAGGCTTCATTTAAGCTCCAGCCACATTAGACATTTTCCCTAGACTACAATTTCATGCATTTTGGGGTGGTTTTGTGCCTTGACTAAAATGCAGGCTGGGAGCAAGATGCCTTCCTGCCTGTCCCTCATCTGCTGCTTTTCTTGCAAGTCAACCTGAAGATTTGCATCCTGTAAATGCCCCCACACCTGTTTATCACAGAGGAGAGAGAGGGATGGGAAGGAGGCAGTGCAATAAAACAGGTCATTCCTAGGAAAAATACTCCTTTTTAAGGGAAGATCAGTCCACCTTGGGCATTAGTGTGAGTTATTTCTGCCTGAAACAGCTGCCCACCAACCTCCCAGCTGGCAGGTCTCCTCCTGCCTGAGCTGGGCTTTATCCCTTCTGCTGCACGAGCTGATTGTAACCAGTTTTCCTTTTGCCCCTTTACTTTGGAGGTCAAGACATCTTCATGACAGAAGAACAAAAGAAGTACTACAATGCCATGAAAAAACTGGGCTCAAAGAAGCCTCAAAAACCCATTCCCCGACCTCTGGTGAGTACCTTGGAGGGAACTGAGGGGGGGAACCTGCAGAGCAGATTTCAAAGGGGCTTTGGCTCCAAAAGCATCCTTTGTTCTGACTCATGCTGGGCTCCACCTCACCCAGTTCTTGTCGTTGTAACTCAGGTATCAGCTGGGAAAGGTTAAAAAGCTCCTGCTGGGGTTGGTGTTAATCACTTCTCATCACTTGAATCCATGAAATAATCCCCAAACCCTGTCTGGTGAGAGGCCAGAGACGGGGAGCAGGAACCTCCTGGCACTACTGAGGAGGGCCTTGGGCAATTATCCAGCCTTGGGGGCTGCACTGATGCACCTTTCCCTGCTTTCTGAAAGACTTTGCACCCTTCAGGGAGCCAAAAAGGCTTTTGGGGTGAATCCCTTAAATCTTACATGTTTAAGGCACCCGCTGCTGGGACTACACTGATGCCAGGACACAAAAGGGGTTGGATTCTCCTCCAGGTACCCAGCAGTCAGTCACCAGGGCAAGGTGGACCTGGCTGCTTTCCCTGGTCATGACTGGAAGTGCTTCACCCTCCCCTTGGGCTCAGCAAAGAGGAAGATCTGCTGTTAGTAGGGCTGTAGCAGCATGTTGGGGTATAAACAGCAGCATTTTCCTGCCTTTCCCCTAAACAGACTGGGCTGTGGGCAGGGTTTGCCTTGAAAGCTTCCTCAGGTACTGACAAAACAATACCCTCATCCCTCTTCCCACCAACAGTGGGATCATTTGTTGCCTAATGATAGATCAGGAAGAAATTCCTCCCTGGGAGGAAGCCCTGGCACGGGTTGCCCGGAGAAGCTGTGGCTGCCCCATCCCTGGGAGCATCCAAGGCCAGGTTGGAGCAACCTGGGCTAGTGGAAGGTGTCCCTGCCCGTGGCCAGGGGGTGGAATGGGGTGAGTTCCCCCCCACGACCCGTGTCCCAACCCTGCCCCTCGTCTCTCCCGTGGCGCAGAACCGCATCCAAGGGGCCGTGTTCGACTTCGTCACCCAGCAAGCCTTTGACATCGTCATCATGATGCTCATTTGCCTCAACATGGTGACCATGATGGTGGAGACGGACACGCAGAGCAAGCAGATGGAGGACATCCTGTACTGGATCAACTTCGTGTTCGTCATCTTCTTCACGTGCGAGTGTGTGCTGAAGATGTTCGCCCTGCGCCACTACTACTTCACCATCGGCTGGAACATCTTTGACTTCGTGGTCGTGATTCTGTCCATCGTGGGTGAGTGTGACACCCCTCAGGGCTCTGGGGGGGGGCCAGGCTGTCTCGGTGTGTGCAGGGCAGAGCACGTTCTGGTCCCTGAAGGGGGTGTGTGGCTCTCAGGGTTTTCGAGGTTCTCTTTTAAGCCTCGCGAAGGGACCGCGGCGGATTTTGGCAGCCTCAAGTCCTGGCTGATGCCTCCTCCTCCCTCTGCTCTGGAATTCCTTTGCAGTTGTGTGGAGTAAACCACTTGCCAATTGCTCTCCTTGTTTTTATAAACAGGAGTTTCACTCACCCCATCAGAACGTTTTAATGCTCAGCAACCACTGAAAATATCCCTGCAGGGGCTTCCTGCCACAGCATGTGATGTTTGGACTTTGGTTGAGTGTTGAATCAATGTTTCCTCCAACAGGTTTTGGGTTTTTTTAGCACCTAATCTGCAAAATATGCACAGCCTCACAAATAAATCAGGGTAAAGCTTGGCAGCACACAGGCCCCCTGACAAACCACAGCCTTCAGACTGTCCCGCAGCCTAAAACCCAGCTCCAGGTTTTCTGCTGCTTGAAATCAGGTTTATCTTACACATTTTTAGCACCTTCAAAGCAGAGTCCACAGCCTGGCTCCTGGGGCAGGGTTGGGCACAGAGGGCAAACATCCCCAGGAGGGAACTCATCCATCCTGCTCCAGGTGGGATGAATCCCCCTGCAGCTGAACCCCTCTCTCTGTGTAGGAGAGCTGTTCAGGGAGCCAGAGCACCCAGCTAAGATTTAGGATCATGGAATCTCCTGAGTTGGAAGGGATCATCCAGTCCAATCCTGGCCCTGCACAGGACCCCCCAACAATCCCACCCTGTCATTGTCCAAACCCTCCTGGAGCTCTGGCAGCTTTGGGGCCGTGCCCACTGCCCTGGGGAGCCTGGGCAGTGCCCAACCACCCTCTGGGGGAAGAACCTTTTCCCAATATCCAACCCAAACCTCCCCTGGCACAGCTCCAGCCGTTCCCTCGGGTCCTGTCACTGGTCACCAGAGCAGAGATCCGTGTTTGCCCTTCCATGTCCCCTCGTGAGGACTCACCTGCCTGAAGGTGAGGCCTCCTGCTCACAGCCCCCCTCCCTGTGCCCCGTCCTCCACCCAGGGCCCAGAGGGAGCTGCAGCCTGTGCGTCCCCACCGTCACACTTGTCCCTCCTCTTCCCTAGGAATGTTCCTGGCTGAAATCATCGAGAAGTACTTCGTGTCCCCCACCCTGTTCCGAGTCATCCGCCTGGCCCGTATCGGCCGCATCCTGCGCTTGATCAAAGGAGCCAAAGGAATCCGCACGCTGCTCTTTGCCTTAATGATGTCCCTGCCTGCCTTGTTCAACATCGGCCTCTTGCTCTTCCTGGTCATGTTCATCTTCTCCATCTTTGGCATGTCGAACTTCGCCTACGTCAAGCACGAGGCCGGCATCGACGACATGTTCAACTTTGAGACCTTTGGCAACAGCATGATCTGCTTGTTCCAGATCACCACGTCCGCCGGCTGGGACGGGCTCCTGCTGCCCATCCTGAACCGGCCCCCGGACTGCGACCTGGACAAGGAGCACCCGGGGAGCAGCTTCAAGGGGGACTGCGGGAACCCTTCGGTGGGGATATTTTTCTTCGTGAGCTACATCATCATCTCCTTCCTGATCGTGGTCAACATGTACATCGCCATCATCCTGGAGAACTTCAGCGTGGCGACGGAGGAGAGCGCGGACCCGCTCAGCGAGGACGACTTCGAGACCTTCTACGAGATCTGGGAGAAGTTCGACCCCGACGCCACGCAGTTCATCGAGTACAGCAAGCTGGCGGACTTCGCCGACGCCCTGGAGCACCCGCTGCGCGTCCCCAAACCCAACACCATCGAACTCATCGCCATGGACCTGCCTATGGTAAGTGGGGACAGGATCCACTGTTTGGACATCCTGTTTGCCTTCACCAAACGTGTCCTGGGGGACAGCGGGGAGCTGGATATCCTGAGGCAGCAGATGGAGGAGAGGTTCGTGGCGTCCAACCCTTCCAAAGTGTCTTACGAGCCCATCACCACGACGCTGCGGCGCAAGCAGGAGGAGGTGTCGGCCGTGGTGATCCAGAGGGCTTACAGGGCTCGTTTGGCACGACGGGGCTTCATCAGCCGAAGGCCTGCCTCCACCAAACTGGAAAACGGGGGAGCCAACAGGGAGAAAAAGGAAGGAACCCCGTCCACGGCGTCCCTGCCGTCCTACGACAGCGTCACCAAACCCGAGAAGGAGAAACAGCAGCGGGCGGAGGAGGGGAGGCGAGAAAAGGCAAAGAGACAAAAAGACACCAGGGAATCCAAGTGTTGAGACACACACACACACACACACACACACAAAAAAAAAAAATAAAATAAAAAAAAATAGTAGAATTGTACAAATTAAAAAAAAAATATTTGCAAGCGGGAGGAAAAAAAAAAAAAAAAAGATTGTTTACAAACTTCCTGAAATAATCTCAATGCAGAACAGCTGTGGAGACACTTACCTGAAGATCTTATACCAAACATAGTCTGCTTACTGTGTGACAGCGTTGCATCTAAAGCAGTGACCTACCACCTGTTTAAAGGACCCTGTAAACAAACATTTAAACACACAAAAAAAAAAAAAGGAAAAAAAAAGGATTTTCTATTGTTTGGGCAGGTGGATACTGCATGTTCCACATCAGTCAATGCAACTTAGGACAAACAAGCAAAATAAACCACACACACACACACAGAGAAAAACAAAACCCGCTGCTGGGATTCATGTATTTTCCAAAGCAGCCCAAAATGGATTTTATTTTCCCATTTTGTTGATTATTCTTGAAAGAAAACCCAGGAGTCACGATGTTAACGGGTTTGTTCATGCAAAACTGGATTTGCATTTAGTTAAGCAGCAAAAAAAAAAAAAAAAAAAAAGGGGAAAAAAAAGGGAAAAAAAAAAGTTAAAACAAGTAGAACAAAAAAAAAAAAAGGAAAAAAACCCCGAAACAAAGCACCCATTGAGTTGTCATAAGTTTATTTGAGATTTATTATCTGCATTCTACTTTCCACATGGGCTTTACTTGGTTTGGGAGATGGGGTAATCGGGTACCTTCAGCCTGGAGCCAGCTCGGGCTGATCCTCCCCAAAAAAAAACCCAAAAGTGCTCGTTAACGCGTAGAAGCGAATTTGCATGACGGCATGACCAGGGACCATGCATGAGGAACCACGAGACACGCAGTCACCTGTCCACAGGGGTGTGTTTAAGCCATAAATTCGAGGCACTCCACTGAGTATCTACCGCACACTGTATTTGGAGAGGAACCTTAGTGATGCTCCTGCCCGGCACCAGTACGTCCCAGTTCGTGGTGAATCTTCCACAGACCTGCCAGTAGGAGAGAAAAAACCACAAAACCCAACAAAAACCTGTCAGACCCCAACAAAACCCCAATGAAACCCAACGAAATCTATCAGACCCCAACAAAACCCCAGTGAAACCCAACGAAATCTATCAGACCCCAACAAAACCCCAGTGAAACCCAACAAAATCTATCAGACCCCAACAAAACCCCAGTGAAACCCAACGAAATCTATCAGACCCCAACAAAACCCCAGTGAAACCCAACGAAATCTATCAGACCCCAACAAAACCCCAGTGAAACCCAACAAAATCTATCAGACCCCAACAAAACCCCAGTGAAACCCAACAAAATCTATCAGACCCCAACAAAACCCCAGTGAAACCCAACAAAATCTATCAGACCCCAACAAAACCCCAACGAAACCAAACAAAAACCTATCAGACCCCAACAAAACCCAAAAACAACGCAACAAAAAGCCAACCAAACCCCAGCAAGACCCCAACAAGCAGATGAATGAATTGTGTGTGTCTGTTTAACAACTTTTTGTCTTTCTTTTCCATAGAGCCATCTCTTTTGCACACTGAAATAGAACAAAAATTCCAAATGCTGCTCTGGACCTCACCCAAGGGGAGAGGATAAATCTGGGAATGGCTTGTTATCCATGTCACTGTAAAACCCAAAACCTAGGGCTTCAACCAGCCAGCAAGGTCAGTTGTATCCTGCAATATTTAGCGTTAATGACTGTCCGGCCTCCGTCCTGCGGCGCAGACACTTCTTTTGGGAGAGATAAAAGCTAAAAAAAAAAAAAAAAAAAAAAAAAAAAAGAAAAAAAAAGAAAAGCAGTGTGTTATCTCTGCTGGTGGGAGTTTGTGGGGGGCTCACCCACGAGGTGGGGGATGGGGATGGGACTCCCCCTTGGCTGTCCCGTGGCCGTTGTGGGGGACGTGGAGCCGAACCCCTGTGTTGGGAGCGTGGCCCTTCCTGTGTTGTGGGGTGTAGCCAGGAGGGTTTTTTGGGGGGGGGGAACAGCCCAGCAGGGGCACAGGAGGAGCTGTCGGGTGCCTTCACCTCCCTTCCCATCTCCCACACCTCCATCACGGCCCCACAGAGAGGGGGGAAACCGGAGCTACCTCTTGCCTGGTCTCGCTGCGGCAGGGAAGGACGTCACGAGCCACCTCCAAAAGCATTTCTGCTTCCTCATCCCCAGCTCCGTTTTTGGGGCGTCCTCACGGCTCAGCCAGTTCTCAGGCCAGCCCCGCTCGGGTTGGGGGGGTCTCTTCAGGGCCAGGGGGGGCTCGGGTGGGTGCAGGGAAGGGGGAGTGAAGGGAGGTGACGTTTGGCCCCAACCAAACCAAGGGTACCCAGAGCAGGGGAGGAGGGGGGGGGGGGGAGAGAAACCCAAGATGACCAGAACTCGACAGGAGGGTGAATCTCAGTTTGCAGAATCCCATAACCCAGAAAAAACGACAGGAACCACTTAAAATAAACCAAACCCAAGCAGGAAGCCATCCAGCAGCCATCTGTGCCACCGGGGCGGCCACGGGCACGGGAGCAGCTCTGCCCCACAGCAGGGACCTCGCCTGTCCTGCCTTGCCCCCGTTGCTCCAAGGGTGGGATGTATGATAATAATAATAATAACAACAATAATGATGATGATGATGAAACAAACAAACAAAAAAATAAGAACCGTAAATCTTCATACATATGTACAGGCTACCTTGTAAACAGCACAAAAAAAAAAAAAAAAAAAAGAACATTAAAAGAAAAAAAAAGAAAAAAAAATAGCTGAAAAGCGTGGTTGAACTTTTTAAGAGACGTTATAAATACTGTAATATATCATTTTATTTTATCGGCATGCCTTTTTGTAAATACAAAGAACTACAAAAAAAAAAATTATAGAATGGCTTCTGGCTTATGCCATTGTCCATGGTTATTTTTATTTTTTTAAGATTTTTTCTGTTGTCCTTCAAGGCTTTAGATAGCCAGGAAAAACGTCCCCCAAAGGAACAAAAAAAAAAAAACAACAAACCAAAAAACCCAACAAAAAAAAAATTCCAAACCAACCCTCTAACCCCCCCCCCAAGTAGATTTTAACAAAAGCTTTATTGCAAGCGATTTTTGCAGCAGCAGAAGTCTCCACTTTTGGGTTCCAATGTGCAATAAGTCGACCACTTCTATGCAAGATTTGGCTGAACTCCACAATAATTGTCCTCAGGCTGGGCTGAGTCTCGCAGGTGACGCTCGGTGCGTTCGTGCTGGCAACTCATGAAGCTACTCGATTACTTTGGAAATAAAAAGTCCCTTCAAACTCTGTATAGATATTTATTTTTTTTAATGCTGGATCCGCATGAAAGGCAGGAGGTCGCTGAGCAGGAAGGGGAGGGAGGAGGTTTTTCAGCCTCTGGGCAGCTGGAGTTGGTCCTTTTGCTCAAAAGGGATCCCAAGGGGGGTTTTTGGGGTGGTTTTTCTCCCTTAGTTTCCTCTCCAGGGTGGGTTTTTCCCCTCAGCTGAGGGGGAGCAGGATGTGGTGGGGCTTCACTGGGTGAAGCCAAAGGGGGGGGGGGGGAGGAAACTTCGGGCCAGGAGCCTCAGGGACCTTCGTGTGGCACCCAAATCTCCCAATCCAAACTCCTGCACGGGATTCCCATTCTGGATTCAGGGCTGTGGGAGCAAAGCAAGGGAGGGGGTGCTGCTGTTAAGTAGCCAAAAATCACCCCCACACCGAGTAGTTCCCTTCTCTCCCCCTCCTCTAAAACCCTCTCCCTTCTGGGTCAAATCCGTGACTCCAAAGCGCGGAGGGGAGGGTGAGAGTGAAATGCCAGTCCAAGCTGCTTTACTCACTTTTCCTCTTCACCTTTTCTTAAAAATGTAGAAGCCAACGTTGAACAAAAAAAAATTCCAGGCAACCCCGCGGCGTTCCGCAGAGGCCACACCTGAGTTTGAATTATTTAATTTTCTGCCGCAAAAGTAAAATAAAATAAAATAAAATAAAATAAAATAAAATAAAATAAAATAAAAAAGCCTATTCAAGCTGTAAAAGCTCAATAGCAAAGATTAGTGTATTAGAAACTGCATGGTGGCTCATACCGGTCTTACCCAACATGATTAACAATTACTATAAGCCAAAAGAAAATGAAATAAACGTTACCCTTTTCACTGTACAAGGGAAGGTTGTCTTGGTGTCCCAGTTATTTGCCTGGTTGCATCCTCCCTCCCCTCCTCCTCCTCCTCCTCTGTGCTTCCTCCAAGGCCTTTTAGGGTGTTTTTTGTGGAGCAGAGTGAGGTGCAGGAGAAGCTGCTGGAAGGGGTTTGGTGTTACCTGGTGTTGGGTGCCCACACTGGGTCTGTGGGGTCGGTGCCTCTGAGGGGGGCTCAGAACCTGCTCGGGGCTGGGGCAGGTGGGTGCCCTTGGCAGGTCAAAATGCCCGTGTTGGATCTGCTCTGGCAGGGGAGGACACTGTTGGTCTGTGGTGTCTCATGCTGTAACCCAACCCCTCACCCTGGAACCCCTCACTCGCCCTGGAACCCCTCACCCTGCAACCCCTGACCCTGAAACCCCTGACCCCTCAACCCCTGACCCTGCAACCCCTCACCCTGCAACCCCTGACCCCTCAACCCCTGACCCTGCAACCCCTGACCCTGTAACCCCTGACCCTGAAACCCCTGACCCTGAAACCCCTGACCCCGCAACCCCTGACCCCTCAACCCCTGACCCTGCAACCCCTGACCCTGCAGCCCCTGTCCCTGCAGCCCCTGACCCCGCAACCCCTGACCCTGCAACCCCTGACCCTGCAACATCTGACCCTGCAACCCCTGACCCTGCAACATCTGACCCTGCAGCCCCTGACCCTGCAACCCCTCACCCTGGAACCCCTCACTCACCCTGGAACCTCTGACCCTGAAACCCCTGACCCTGCAACCCCTGACCCTGAAACCCCTGACCCTGTAACCCCTGACCCTGCAACCCCTGACCCTGAAACCCCTGACCCTGCAACCCCTGACCCTGCAACCCCTGACCCTGTAACCCCTGACCCTGCAACCCCTGACCCTGAAACCCCTGACCCTGAAACCCCTGACCCTGAAACCCCTGACCCTGCAACCCCTGACCCTGGAACTCCTCACTTACCCTGGAACCCCTCACCCTGCAACATCTGACCCTGCAACCCCTGACCCTGCAACATCTGACCCTGCAACCCCTGACCCTGCAACATCTGACCCTGCAGCCCCTGACCCTGCAACCCCTCACCCTGCAGCCCCTGACCCTGCAACCCCTCACCCTGGAACCCCTCACTCACCCTGGAACCTCTGACCCTGAAACCCCTGACCCTGCAACCCCTGACCCTGAAACCCCTGACCCTGTAACCCCTGACCCTGCAACCCCTGACCCCTCAACCCCTGACCCTGGAACTCCTCACTTACCCTGGAACCCCTCACCCTGCAACATCTGACCCTGCAACCCCTCACCCTGCAGCCCCTCACCCTGCAACCCCTGACCCTGGAACCCCTCACCCTGCAACCCCTCACTGACCCTGCAGCCCCCTCACTTGCACTAAAAGGACCCAAAAAAGGACCCAAAGCAGCTGCAGAGCCCCCCCTGAGTCCTTACCCAGGGTAGATCAGGAGCTCTGAGCACTGGTGCTGTTGGGGGTCCCCCCACCAGGACCTGGCACTTCCAAACCCTGAGTCCCACCCCTGTTCTTGGCTTCCCTTCTCCAGATCAACCCTCATCCCATGGGATGCCCCGTGGAGTGACAGGGTTTGGGTCGGTGGGGACAAGTGGGGGGTCCTGCTGCTCAGTGGTGCTGAGGGGCCCTGGATTGGGGCTGGAGCCGGTGACAGAGGACCCCTCACCTGCACCCCACCACCAACTCCCCCTCTGGACCCAAAGGGCTGAGCTGGGTGTGACCCCCTTGCCAAGGGCAGGACTCACCTTGGAGTTCAATGTCCGAGGCGTCACCATGGAATTGGTTTTCCCTATTTGAGTTTTGGTCACCCTGGAATCGTTTTTCCTGTTCAATTTGCTCAACAAATGTGAATTTTCCTGCTTGGTTGAGGCTGGTTAAAGCAAACCACTGGCACTGCAGGGCCCAGAGCGTGGTTGTGCCGTCCTGCACCTCACCAGTGCCACACAACGACAGCACTGGTTTAACTGGGGCAGGGGGACGGAGCATTCCCAGTTCTCCCCATCTGTAAACGGGGTGGTTCATTCCCTACCTCACAGGGGTGTTGTGAGGCTTAGTTACCGAGCGAGTGTGATGCGTGGAGGGTCTCGGGCACCCGGGGCTGTGCAGGCAGAGTGGGGCACTGGGGGGGCCAGGGGGGGCCAAAAATGCTGCTACGAAAGTCCCGCACCCTCCGCCCAGGGCAGAGGCAGCTCCTCCCTCTGACACCCCTCTCAGGCCACTGGGTTTCACCCCGAGCTGTCCATGCTCCCCCCTTACCCCCCTTGGCTTTACTCTCTGTTCTGTTTGACCTGAGGAGAGGAGGAGGGTGGAGCAGGGGGGAGGGAGGAGGAAGGCGATGGAGGAACGGGCTGGGAGTTCCATGTCTGAACTTTTGAGTTCCTTTGTACTGTACATCTTTTTACTTTGGAATTTGCAATAAAGAGGTATGTCCATCTTGTTTTAACAACTTCTCCTGGCTGCCCTGTCGTTCTGTAACCTTCGCACAGCAGCAACCACCTCCCCAGTCCCCAGAATCCACACCCTCAGCCCAGACAGGTCACCCCTGCCAGGGCAGGACTCCAGGGGTGGCTTTGCAAGGTGGGGCTGGTCTGAAGCGTGGATGTCCAGCACCAACCCCTGCCCTGGAGGAGCTCCTGGGCTCCTCATCTTGGAAATAACAGTTTCAAAACCCCCTGGGCACAACACAAAGTTCATCCCAGCCCTATCCCAGCGTATTCCAGCTCCTGCTTTAGGGAGACCGAGTGATGCTTTAGGGGACACACCCTGCCACAACCACCCTGCGGGTCCACGCTGCTCCAGGGGGGACCTGCAGCCCCGAGCAGCCCCTGTGGCTGGCAGGGCTCCAGAGTGAACACTCCAAGACCCACCAGCTCATCCCCAGCTCCCACCATCCACCAGCCTCGAGCTGCTCCTCGGGCTCCCCGCGGCCGAGGCAGACGCTCCCCGACACAGGGGGGGCCGAGATGACAGATGGTAAAACAGCCCCTGAGCCCCTCACCCTGCGGAGCAGCCACTGGGTTTGACCTTCACTGACGGGCAGGAGCCACCTGAGAGGACACAGGGACAGCTCCGTGCCAGGAACTGGCCATGCTGGTGCTTCAGGAAGGGCAGCGGGTACCGTTCCATTCAGGGGAAAAAAAAAGCATTCTGTGAATTGTGTAGATTTTAACTGTTCTGCTCGTCTCTGAAAGCCACACTCGGGGTTATCTGTCCTTCCCTTCCTTCTCCAGTGCTCGTGGGCCACTTGGTCGGATTGATGCAAACCAGTTCTCGATATAAAGAGAAGCCCCCAGACCCCTGGTGGCTCCTCAGCCCAGGAAAGCCACGAGTGTCATCCCAGATGACTCCAAGCAGCACAAAATGCCTCTGCCACAACTCGTCAGGTCATGGGGGTTAAAATTACCCTCTCGCCCGTGAATAATTAACCCCTGGTGCTGGCTCAGCCTGAGAACCCAGCAGAGAGGTTTTACCCCCTCCCTGCCCCAGGGGGACCCCACACTGGGGCTACAGCCCAGGGAGCTCTGCCCGGCTCCATCCCTGCCACAGGGCACCTTGGCATCCAGTGACAACCAGGGACATCTCCAGCGCAGCCAGGGGTGACGGGGGTGGCTGGTGGCCTTGGTAACCCAAGGACGGACCCCTCCCTGCCCGGGAGAACACACAAGGTCGGTCTCTCCATCTCAGTCCCTCCCTGAGGCTTTACTGGGTCTCGTTTTCCCTCCCGGCAGATTCCGGGCGATGCTCCGGTGTGGGAACCATCCCAGTTTCAGGCGGCCAAGAGCCTCCTCCAGTGGCAGTAGTACATCAGGGTCCCGGTGAGGAGGGTGGAGGTGAGGAAGGCTCCCAGGACGCCCAGGACCACGGGCTGGACCCAGCCCAGGGGGTCGCGGCTGTACCGGGGGAGCCGCTGCCGCTCCAAGAGCAGATTCCCCGTGCCAGGGGCCCTCCTGCCCCGCATCCCCCCGGGCTGCAGCTGCACGGAGCTGAGGTGCTGCACGCTCCGGCTGTATCCCTCCACGTTCCTCTTCAGCTGCAGGCTCCGGTCTTGGTTCAGGTTTTTCCCCAGCTCCCGGGCGATGTCGGAGCGGCCGATCCGGCGGAGGCTCCGGACCAGCCGGTCCCAGGTCGTGGCTTCTCCCGCCGTCACCAGCCAGTGCCGCAGCGCTTCCGAGCACCGGCGGCTCCGGCGGGGGCGGGCGGGGCGGTTCCTCCCGGAGAGATGCTCCGGCTCCAGCTGCAGCTCCTGCAGCTCCTCGTCGGGCCCGTTCAGCTCTGCCTGGAGCTGGAGGCACTCGGAGCGGGACAGCAGCTCGGCGATGCGGCCCATGGTGTGACGGCCCACGGTGGCCGCCACCGTGTCATCGCCCCGGCCACCCGTGGCCAGCAAGAGCAGGACGAGCCCCACGGGCACCAGCATCGTTTGGGTGCCAGCATGGATTTGGTGCCCCTTGGCACCAGGGGCACAGAACCCCCTGTTGACCTCACAATCCCCCGCTGACCTCACAGAGCAGCGTGTTCCAGGGACATCCGTCCCTCTGTCCAGCCAGCCCTCCAGCCACGACACCCTTTGCTTCCCACATCCCCCTCCAGCCTGGAGCATCCCAGCTGCATCCGCGGGATTCACCTGGGCTGGGATATCCGGGCTCCGCAGCCGCCGTCCCCACCTCTGCCAGCACATTTGGAGGGGCGGGATGGGGACAGCCACTGCCCCCCGGGACACCTCCACCACCCCCGTCCCACCTCCCAAAGGCCGCGACAACAGCTCGCCTGTCCCTCCCCAGGGAGGGGGGATGAAACACCCGCCCCTCACACCGGGACCTGCCTGTTCCTCTCCCACCCCAAATCCACGGAGCAGAGCCGGGTTTGGCTTCGCTCTGGGTCAGGGCGACGACCCCGCAACCACGAGGTGGCAATGCAGCCCCGAGGTGACAGCGCAGCCCCGAGGTGACACCGGCGCTCCCACTTTCAGTCGGGGTGTCGATAAAGCTGAGATTTCCCTGGATCTCCTCGAAAAGCTCGCCACGGAGGCTGCGGGGCTGTGCCGGCAGCAGGTGGAGGAGCCGAGCCCCGCTTTGCTGGAGGAGGAGGAGGATGGAGCCTTCCTCCCATTTTTCCGCAGCTTTTCTCCACAGCGCCGGAGCCTCGGGGGTCCCAATAAAAGCCGGATTGCTCCGGATGTTCCAGCGCCAGCACAAAGGCTCCAGCACCTCCCGGCCACCACCCAGGGATAACACCCTGTCCCCTCCCTGCCACCTCCCAGGGATAACACTCTGTCCCCTCCCTGCCACCTCCCAGGGATAGCACCCTGTCCCCTCCCTGCCACCATCCAGGGATAGCACCCTGTCCCCTCCCTGCCACCATCCAGGGATAGCACCCTGTCCCCTCCCTGCCACCTCCCAGGGATAACACCCTGTCCCCTCTCTGCCACCATCCAGGGATAACACCCTGTCCCCTCTCTGCCACCTCCCAGGGATAGCACCGTGTCCCCTCTCTGCCATCACCCAGGGATAGCACCCTGTCCCCTCTCTGCCACCATCCAGGGATAGCACCCTGTCCCTTCCCTGCCACCACCCAGGGATAACACCCTGTCCTCTCTCTGCCACCTCCCAGGGATAACACCCTGTCCCCTCCCGACCCAGGATCCGGCACCCAACTCCTCATCCTCGCACCCACCGAACCCCTGCCCCCTTCCCCCGTCATTCCCAGCCCCTCCTGCACCTCCCCCGTACCTGCAGGTGCTGGGCGGGTCCTCCCCAGCAGCCAAACCTGCCCGAGACCCCTCCTGAGCCCCCCAGGCCCGGGGGAAGGGGGGGGACATTCCAGCAGGGCCCCCTCCTCAGCAGGACATCGGTGCCACTGCCCGAACGAGGGAAGGGCAAACCTGGACCCCACACCCATCACCCCTAACAAGGGATGGGACACCCCTGCCGAGGGAAGGGGGCACCCTTGGATCCTCCCAACACCCTAAACAAGGGAAGGAGATTCACCTGGACCCCCATCACCCCTAACAAGGGAAGGGGACACACCTGGGACACCTCTAACAAGGGAAGGGGACACACCCGGGCACCCATCGCCCCCAAGGACAGGAGTTGTTCATGTAATCTCTTTAATACTGTGTAATACTTTTCTTTTTTAAAATACAGCATTTCTTGAGGTAGACCATCCCAGCCCTAGAGCTTGTCTGTCTCAGACATCAATAAGACATGAATTAAATACTTTCATGTACAATATGTTGCAAAATGAGGTAGAAATGGTTACAGAGAGTGTACAAATAGGATAATAATAATAATAAGTCTTCAGGAACCCAGCACCACTTTTTGGAGGGGGGGGGGAGGAGCAAAGGGGGTGCCCTGGTAATGCCCTGGATGCAATAGGAAACTGGGAAAAAATTGGGAAAAAATGGGAAAAAACCTGGCAGACACTTCGGGGTGAGGTGGGAGAGTCCCCATGAGGGGTCTGTTCTCTCTGCACGTGCAGACCCTGAGGTTTGGGGGGGCTGCTCTGAGGGGGAGGGCCTGGAGCAGCTGCTTCCCCATCTATAGAGCACTAAAAAAAATAAAAATTAGGGTTTTTTTTAATTAGGGGAAACCCCCACAGCGATGCAGAGGGGTGGGGGGCGAGTGGATGGGTTGGGGGTTCATGCTCTGTGCAAAACCCCCGGCTCAGCCCTGATGGGTTTTTGGGGGGGTAGGAGAGAAGTGATTTCCCCGAGCTCAGAGGAGCCAAAATTCCCTGATTTCAGGTGAAAAAGGAGCAGTGTCAGCACTGGAATCCTCCCAGCAAAGCCCGGGTGACCCCTGTGTCCCAAACCCACGCTGGGAGGAGGATCCCAGTCCCAGCCTGGCTCTGGGAATGGGGACCCACCCCGCTCCAAAAAGTGGTGCCAGCGACAGCTCCCAACCTACGGCACTAAACTTCCCGTTGAAGACACGTTTTACTCCACCAAACGCTACAATAACAATGTTAAAAGCAAAATTAAAAATAAAATTATGGCATAATATACGTGGAAAGCACCCGAAATACATTCAAATTTCATCTTTGTAACAGCTTCAAGTTTATTTTTTTTTTTTTCCTTTTCTTTCTTCCTTTCTTCACCCCCTTTGGAAGCAAACGCATGAGGCAGCTTTGTCCCAGGTCGGAAAACTCTTAAAAAAATCTATTTTTTTTTTCCTTTTTTTTTCTGAGAAGATAAAAAGAGTTTTTAAAAACACATTCTTTCATTTTTCTGAGGTAATTCTTTTCCTGAGTAGTTAAAAAGAAAAAACAAAAACAAACAAACAAACAAACAAAAAAATACTACAGACCTTACAAAAATAAAAACCCAAGTCTAGGATATTCAACAATCTACAGCATTTTACTCCAAAACCTCCCGGTTTTGGGGTGTCACTCCCTGGTTTTGGGGTGTAACCCCCTGGTTTTGGGGTGGAACTCCCTGGTTTTGGGGCGTCACCTGGTTTTTGGGTGTCCCCCCTGCCCCTCCCTCCCCGATCAAGGTCATCACCAGGGGCGAAGGGGCTGCTTGGCTCGGAAGACGCCCGAGGTATTTCTGTTGGGAACAACAAAAGCAGTTAAAAAAAACAATAATAAAGCTTTTGGGTGGACGGGGGAGCTCGTGCATCCGACGCCGGAGCGGATCCCGACGGCAGAGAGCCGGATCCTGGGGCGCCTCCAGCCCCGCTGGCACCGCTGGTCCAGGGACGGGCAGAGGGGAAAACAATAAATAGGTTTATCCTGAGTCGTGGGCGACACTCCCGAAAAAACCACGGAGGGGAAATTCCCTGGGCGAGTCCGAAAGAGGAGAGAGATGAGGTACGTGGTGCTGCCGGCGGCGCCTCCCGCGCTTTTGGGAGGAGGGATCCGACCCCAGAACCGGAGTCCCGCAGCCCCCGATCCCAGATCCAGCCCCGTGGCCTCGGGGTCCGTCCCGGCGCCCCCGTCCCCCCGCTGCCATCAGTGCCTGGTGCCGTACATCTTATCCCACTCCAGGAACAAGTCCAGCTCCTTCTGGGAGGCGGCGGGGCGGACCTTGCAGAACGCCTTCTCCAGGTCCTGGTAGGAGGCGGGGGGTCCCGGCAGGGCGCGGCGCGCGGCCCCGGCGTGCTGGCAGAGCCGCAGCAGCTCGGCGCCGGAGAAGCTCTCGGTGCGCTGCGCCAGCGCCGCCAGCTCCCGCTCGCTCAGGCAGCAGCTCTGCTGCGCCAGGGCCTGGCGCAGGATGTGCCGGCGCGCGGCGCCGTCCGGCAGCGGGATGTAGAGCCGCGTGCCGAAGCGCCGGTGCGACGCCTCGTCCATGCTGCCCGGCCGGGCCGTGGTCCCGATGACCACCACGTTCTGCTCGGATGAGGTAGCCACGTTGTCCAGGTAGGAGAGGAGCTGGGACTTGAGGTTGCTCGCCTGCCCGCCGTCCTCGCCCGCCCGGGCCGCCAGCAAGGCCTCGGCCTCGGTGATGAGCACCACGGCGGGCTGGCGGCAGCTGGCCACGAAGAACACGGTCTGCAGGATCTTCTCGGCTTCGGCCTTCCAGGTGGAGAGCAGGGTGGTCCCGCTGAGCCTCAGCAGGGTGGAGCCCAGCTGGGTGGAGATGCAGCGGCTCAGCAGCGTCTTCCCGGTTCCGCGGGGGCCGAAGAGCAGCAGGGTCCGCAGCGGGTGGCTGGCGCCGCTGTAGGCGCCGGGGCGCAGGATGGGCCACACCAGCTCCTCCTCGATGGCCGCCTTCACCGACACCTGCCCGGCCACGTCCGACCACTGCACCGGCGGCCCCCGCTCCACCACCTTGGTGTTCACCAGCTCCAGCACCAGCGGGTCGACGTTCTTGGGCTGCTCCTCCACCGGGGCGCCGCCGAACACCGGTGCTTTGGGGGGCAGCCGCAGCGGGAAGGGGGGTCCCGGCTCCGCCGCCCGCTCCCCGTTGGCGAGGGGGGGGCTGAACTTCTCGAAGGGCTCCGCCGGCCGCAGCGGAGCGTCCCCGGCGCCGTAGGGCGGCGAGACCATGCTCTTCATCTGCTGCCCGCCGTACTTGCCGGCGTGTTCCTCGGCGTTCCCCGCTCCCGCCAGCCGCTTCCCGGGCTTGAAGGCCACCTGGGGCGACTTGCCGGCGCCGCCGAACCCGTTCCCCTGGCACTCGCCGTTGTCCGACATGGGGTAGGGGGACTTTGGCTGCTCGTAGCTGTATTTCCTGTACCTGCCCTCCCCGTCGTCCTCCCCGCCGATGTCGAACGCCTTCCTCTTCAGCGCGCCCGCCTCGGTGCCCAGCGGCGGCACGGCCAGGGGGGCCAGCCCGGCGCCCTGGTAGCCATACCCGGGCACCCCGGGCGGGCGGGCGGCGGGCGGCGGGGCCGGGATGGGGGTGGGCGCCGCGATGCCGGAGGGCAGGTAGGAGGTAGGGGGGTGGGGCGGGTGGATGCTCCCGTAGCCCGGCTGCGGCGGGTAACTGCCGGCGGCGTAGTTGTACATGGGGCCGGAGGAGCCGTAGCCCGGCACCAGGGCGGGCGAGGGGTGCGGGGGCTGCAGGAGCCCCGAGCCGTGGAGGGCGGACGGGTGCGGGGGGGGGAGCGCTGCCGCCGGCTGGGTGCAGTAGCCAGAGGGCAAGTAGGTGCCGCCGTAGCCTGAGGGGTACTCCTGAGACGCCCCGAGCCCGCCGGAGCCGGCGGCGGCCCCTCCGCAGGAGTTCCCGGGGTACATGGGGTCGGCGAGGTTGGCCGACACCACTGGGGAGCCGCCGAGCCCGATGGCCCCGCCGGCGGCGGGTACGGCGGGCGGCACCACCCCCTTGGCGCCGGGGAGGCCATCGTGGATGGGCGTCAGGGGGTAGGTGCCGTCGGAGCCGTGAGCCCCCGGCCAGGGCTCCCCGTCCCCCTTCTGCCCGTTAACGGGCCCGAAGGCGCCATCCCCGTATCCGCCGAGCGCCGGGCGCTCGTAGGGCGCGTCCAGCACCCCCGAGTACTTCTCGGCGTACCTCTTGAGGAGGTTGGAGGCCGTGAGCGCCGAGATGTCGTCGTTGGCCCAGGCGTAGTTGAAGCGCTGGCGGGTGCTGGGGTACAGGTCGGACTTGTGGGCCGGCGAGGAGGTGGTGGAGGAGACGTCCAGGTGCTGCTCCGGCCACTGGTTCAGGGACTGGGCATGCTCTGGTGACCAGTGCATCTTCGACAGACCTGTGGGGACGGGGCGGCACAGGTGAGAGCAGTGAAACAGGGACGGGCACCTCTCTGCGTGGAGCGTCCCCAAAAACCTGGACTGGTCTGTCCTGCGCCCCACCACACCCCCCGACTGCAAACATCTGCTTCAACTCACCCTAAACTTTCACAGGATCCCCGAATCCTTGAGGCTGGAAAAGCCCTCCAACATCACCGAGTCCATCCTTTGCTCCATCCCCACCTTGTCCCCCAGCCCAGAGCACTGAGTGCCACATCCAGTCCTTCCTTGGACACCTCCAGGGGTGGGGACTCCACCACCTCCCTGGGCAGCCCCTTCCAAGGCCTGACCACCCTTTCCACGCAGAAATTCTTCCACCCAAAAATCCCCTTCGACCACGGGGGCCTCCACACCAGGGTCAGTATCACCCTCTCTTGCTCCAGTCCCCCAATACCAGCGGCCCCTGAGGGTGGTGGCAGAGTGTCCCCCTCCCCACCCTGCTGTGGTCCCCCTGTCCCCCCCATCCCACACCCATCCCCTCCGGGGACACCGACACCGGAGCCAGGCAGGGGCCTCGTGCCCCCCTCGCTCTCCGCTCGCAGCCTTTAAGCCACTCTGTGGCCACGGCACAATTAGATTACTTAATGCTTTAATTGACTTATAGGGCATTTGTGCTTCCACTTTGGATATCAAACTTCCACAAGAGGATTTAGATGGTGGCTTTGCCGTGGCTTGAGCCGCCCTCCCCCTGCATTTATGGCCATTATCACAGAGCTCCTGGTGGATAAACGCCCAGCAGATCCTCCCGGAGCCGCCCGCGGAGCCGGCTGGGCACGGGGGGCATGGGGGCAGCTGGGGGCGAAGACACCAGGAAGCTGCGAAGGGAAAAAGGAGCATTTGGGAACTCCACGAGGAATAAGACATTTCCCTTAATTTTTTTTTTTTTTTTAAGGAATTAAAGCCCCGGGAGTTTCCATCCTTGCTCGGGGTGGGGGGGCTGAGAGCTGTGCAGTCCTGCAGCTGCTTCTGCCCCCCCAAAAATATCCAGCTGGAAATGTCCAGAGCTCAGGGGTTTGGGGGCACCAGGAGGTGTCCGACTGCTCCAGCACTGAGCCCAGTGTGGAGCGTGGCAGGAACGAGGTGCCACCAGCACGACCAGCAAACCCCAGTGGCATTCCCAGGCTTCTGAAGTCAGGGAGCAGCTGCCCACAGAGACCTCCACCCTCCCTCACCCTCCTGGAGAAGGGAGGACTCAGCGGCCCACAGACCACGGAAATCCACATCCGTCTTCTCCCGTCCTGAGGCATCCGGCAGTGCCAGCTCCGTTTCTGCGGAGAACACCCCGAGGATGGACAGAACCCCCCAGCAACCAGGAGCGCCCAGCTTTCCCCCACAGATTGATCCCAGTGCCTGAACCCCACTGCTCACACACCAGCTAAAAACTGGCATCTCAGGATGGGCCCAGTGATGGAATTGCTTTTCCAAGAGCCTGGAAGAGGGTGGCTGGGAGCCCATCACGATGGCACAGCTCCTCCAGCCCCCATTCCCGAGCCCCCCGGATCCCGGGGCTGCCGGGAGGAGCGGGGCAGGGGGGTTTGCAAGGCCGCAGGTTTGCGATCCCGAGGCGCCAACCAAGCCTTTAAGGACAAGAGAGGCATCTGGGAGAAGAAAAACCCAAATCCATGGAAAAGCCGGTCGCACCCTGGAAAACGCGGGGAGGGGGAGGGCGGCGGGCAGGGAGGAGTTGTCAGGGCTGAAATGGGACGTGAATGAGCGGCGGAGCGGGACAGATGTTTCAATGCTCCCCTTGGCAGTGTGAGAAAATTACTGTCCAGTGACCAAATGGCCGGGCCGGTTCCCACCCTCGCTGCTGCCCATTATCCCCAGCGCAAGACAAAGGCGGGCAGGGGGGCTGGGCAGGGAGAATCCTATTGTTCCCGCCCGCCCTAATTATGGAAATCTTGTTAATCTATTCAGCAGCGACTCTGAACTGGGCTTTTGTTCGGGGGTTTTTAGCGGGGAGCACCACCGAGGGTGTCCAACGGCTCGGCGTGGGGACGGGGTGCGCTGCCTCCCGCCGCCCCCCCCACCCCGGGAGGAGCTCCGGCCACGAGGCCTCGGGATGCTGGGCTGCCCCAGAGCAGCATCTCGGGGTGAGGTGGCTTTGTTGGAACAGGGATATCCCGTCCCCAGCCCTGGTATGCAGAGCACACCACGTACACACCCACCCACCCGTGTCGGCCCCACACGCACGGTGCTGGCGCTGGTGCACAAGAACCCTGGCAAAAATCCCACAGGGACGACCCACAGGCAGCATCTGCTGATGGCTGCAGCGATCCCACATCCCTGGGGGGATCAGGAGAGGGCTCCAGTGGATCTGGAAGGCAAAGAAGGAGAGCGACGTGCGAGAGCAAACACGCTCGAGCTGGGGACGCACTAAAGCCCAGGGTTTAAATCCAGCCGAACTCCCCCGAGCCTTGGGAAGAGGGACCAGTCCCCGGAGGGAGCAATCCCCATGGGTTCAACCCTTTGGTTGCATTATCCCAGTCCTGGGGTGCCGGGATGAGCCGAGGAGCCGCCTCCATCCACCACCCCACGGCCGTCCCGCCGCTGTCGGGCCGGTTTAACGCTGACGGCTCCTCCGGGCCGAGCTGTCACTCAGAGGAGTTATGCTCTTTCCAAAATCCATTCAGCAGCTCCATTATCCCTGAAATTCCCGCCATCAGCTCCTGAAAGCCGCCCTGCTTCCAGGGGCTGCCCGACTTCCCGGGATTTTAACGCTCTGCCGTGCGAGGTTTGGGCCAGGGGAGAGAAAACGGAGATGCCGGAGCCTCCTTCCACAGCCCAGCTTCACTGACCCCCAAAAACATGGATTTCCCACCTCAGGGATGCGCGTGACGGATCTTCCATGCTGGACTGTGCAGTCAGTGGTGGGTCTGGACAAAGAGGAGGAGAGAAGAGGCTTCCTCAAGTCTGCCCAGGAGTGGGAACGATTTTTCTTCTTCTAAACGATGTATATCCTGATGATCTTTTGGGCTACAGCTCCCTGAAGCAGAGCCCCAGAGCTTTGGGGTTCATCCCTGCCTCCTGGGAGCGGCACAGGGAAAGTGCAACGGCATCATCCGGGTGAAATCAGGGCTGTAAATCAGAATTATGACCCTGCAGACACTGTGCTGACCCTCACGGAGGACCTGAGGCTCGTGGCAACGTCTCGGAGCTGCTCCAGCACTAACACTGGGGATTAAAGCAATATTTGGGCGTGTTGATACATGTCTTGAGGCCAGACTCCGGTCACCCCCAGCGAGTCTGGAATAGGCAGAGCAGCCCGGCAGAGCCTGTGCCAAAGGCAGGACCAGGCACAAAGCTCAGGTGTCACAACCCCACCACGGCAGCACCGGCGAAGGTTCCACCCCCAGCCCGTCCCAGGAGGGGATTCCGTGGCAAACACCAAGTTTTCCAAGGCAGACCCAGGGCGTTTGGCAAACCCATCACGGAGCCACAGTGACATTCCCCGTCCCCTCCCCAGCGAGGGCTGGGATTGCAATCAGAGCAGGGTCAATGTACATGTGTTAAAAGGATTTGGGTTGACTCCCCCCTTCCCCCCCCCCTCCCCGTGCCCTCTCCCACCCCAGGGAGGAACGGCCTCATCCCGGGTGATCCCAAGGCTCCGGCGTCCGCTCTGGCCGCTCATATATCAAGTGCAGAGCAGCTGGACACCAGCACGGGCCGGGAGTGACCAGCGGGCCGTTGTCCATCTGTGCTACCCCGGCCCCGGCCGGCGAATGAAAAATTCATCCGGATCCGGCGGCAGCTGAACATCCCCATCTGTCACGGGCAGGAGAGAGGAACCCACCGCCAACGGCACCCGGGGGAGCCGGAGTCACGGCCCCTGGCCTGGGAATTCCGGGATCAAGGGGATACGGCAATAAAACCTCGGGGGGTGTTAATAAGGAGGCGATGCGAGGGGCGGATCGGAGGAATTTCGCTCCGCGCGTCGGCAGAGGGTGGGCGGGAGGAAAATGAAATGGAAACGGGATGAAACGAAACAAGCGAAGTGAAATAAAGCAAAACGAAAAAAGAACAAAACGAAATTAAACGAAAGGAAACACGACACGGCAAAATAAACCCAGCCAAGCCAAACCAAAATGAAATAAAATAGAAATAAGAAAAGTGGACCTAAAAGAGCGGAAAAAACCCAGCCCCCTTTTGCCATTTCTATTTTTCTTGGCACCGCTCGTC